>NW_020456243.1:1794412-1862356 GCF_003342845.1 Nothoprocta perdicaria | reverse complement strand
TCCTTCCCTCCCTCCCTTCCTGCCTCCCTCATCTGTTAAAAGACCATTGGCATCTTACTGGAGCAGAAATTCTAAACTCCACTGAACATGGTCTTGAGTAACTTTACTTTAGCTGAGCTCCAGAGATCTCTTCCAAACTTAAAGATTATATAATTATACACCTATACCTACTAACCTTCATTTAACTGCCTCAGTAGTCAGTGATACCACTGCTCACATGCCCAGTCTGATCAGATTTTCTGTCCACCTATACATTTTTTTCTAGTTCTTAGGAAAACATTTGAATTCAGGAATTGATCATTACACACTTTTTCTAGATCTAGTTGAATCATAAACTAGCCAATGCTTCAAAAGAGATTCTTAAAAGAGAATACACATTCTTTTTTTATAACAGCATTTTATTTACTCATCTGTTTACATGCTGTTTACAAACCTGTGTGTATCATTATATGATGAATCATGTTAGTGCACTTTGCTTTAAAGACTTGTTTCCAAAAGAAGCAGATGGCACAGACTGACAACAGCTTCTAAAGACATTCAACTCCATATGCATATGCAGTGTAAAAYTGATGAGGCCTTCCAAAAGCTAGGAACATAAAAAGGGTAAGAATTTTTCTCTCCAAAGGGTTAAAATGTCTGTTTTCTTTGAGTGTCATCTATTTTCTTCTTCAGTAAAATAGAAAACAAGAAAGAAAAAGTAGAGATAAAAACAAAAGGAGAGAGAGAACCACAATGATGGGACTTCAAAGGACAACTTAGAAGCATTAGCAACTTATAAGTCTAAATGTTCTCAATATTGACTCTCCTCAGACACTTTATGTTACTTCAGTGTATTCAACCCCATTTTATATAATTCCAATACTGTCTTAGGATCCCCCACTGTGTCAGGGAGTTGAATATAGGAACCCATTAAAATATGTAGCAACAATAACTGTTATATCTTTGATTTCTTTTTGCAGCTATGCTTTGCATGTGCATGCTCTGAATGTACTTKTTTCTAGTTGTACACCTGCCCATGCTGCAAGTCAGTCTTTTGGAGTAGTTGACTAAATCACCAGTTACTATTCACACATCTTTATTTCCAGGAAAGGATATCACATTATTAGTGTTGGCCCAAATGCTCTCTTCTCTTTGAAGGGATAAATCATATCTTGAAGTCCTCATTCAGGCCAATCACTCGATATCTTCAGAAGGGAGTTATAGATCACTTAAAGTAGGCTTTGAACCCATAAAAAGATACAGCAAAGCATCACAGTTTGTAGAATGGATTCTCATCTACGGAATGCTTTCCTTTCATTAGGAATGCAGGCACCAAAAAGAGGGGATGAAAAGCAGAAACTCTGATTGTTCAAATTCAGTCACGATAAATGGAAACCAAAGAGCTTCTAAGACAGTCTTGACAACTTGGTGCTCATTAAATCTTAAAGCCAGGTCTCAACTTGCCATTGGATAATTTACTTTATTGCTGTCCACACTGTAAGGTGGACTAGTGACCCTGTCATTTCTAAAATCAGTGTATGGGTTTAGGCTAGCAAATGATATGTGGTGACAGGTGACAACATGCTTCAATATTCCTCTTGACACTGTTTTGAACTTTGTAAATTTTTYAGAAGAAAAAAAGATAATGAATGGTTCAAGACATAACCACTATTTAGGACATGACTCATGCAATACTTTATGCCTCATATTCTGATACAGCCTTCCAAATTCATTGAAATGAATGGGAAAATCATCAGCCATTCTCTAAGAGCTAGCATGGAAACAAGCAAACTCAGTAGGAAAATGTGGATAAAGCATCACATGCCTTTTTTATTGTTGTTTTCGATCTGAAAAAGAAGTGGTCTGTTCTAAATTTTTATGTTCTAAATATTTATATTCTAAATAAACACTCTATAGTGCACCAAAAGTTCTGTAGCAAAGTTTAGGGAAGTAATAGTGTTTTAGTCATGTTAGGCTTATCCATTCATTATTAAATCTCATTTTTATTCATTATTAAATGAAAAAAATTGCAGAAACTCCAGCAATCATTGCTATTGTTCATATCTTGACCAATATATTTTTCATATATTTTTAATGTATTTTTGAGATATATTTGCTGCCTATTCGATTAATTCAGAGGGCTATTACCGTTCATATACAATGTTAATCTCAAGCTTCAGCTCCAGGACTGCTATTTTCCAACTTAATTCATGTAAAGTATTAAAAACTTACTGGAAGCTTTGGGAATGTAGTGCATTACTTGAAAAAGACAAGAAAGCCTTGAAGACTTGGATAGCCTGAAGCTTATAGTAATGTAGTCATGCTGAGTGCTATGAGGTAAATTCATTCTAYCATTTGGAATGTCAGAACCCTAGTAAAGCTATTGAGGGTCTACAACGCAAAGCTATAGGATGCACCTTATCTTAACTAACCAAAATCTTGGCTAACTGATAATAATCTCCCACAGTTAGCAAAATATAGTTATCATCCCTATTCACTTAGCACATTTTCTGAATAGTSTATCTCATATATATACATATACATATTTAGTGAAACTAAAGCACTGGTGAATATTAGCAAAAAACACAAAACCAACCAGCTAAGAAAAACAAACGCTTGGGTTCATTTTCACAAAACTATTTTCTTTCTTCAGTATCCTGTCCTCGATTCTGAAAGAAGGGAGAAGATAACAATTATCATAAGGACCTGAGCACTGTTTTGTTGCTGCAAAGCAACAAAAGCAAAAAAAAAACATAAGTTCCTTTGACACTAATTCAGGCTAAATAAGTATCTAAGATAATCATGATGTATTTAATGTGATGTATTTAATGTGTTGTGGAAAACACAAATTCTTGTAATAGTAATAGAAGAACTAGCTTTATACACAATATAAATTATATCTGCCAGGACACAGTAAAGATTTGTCCACTTTACTTGCTTCCAAAATCCTGTTACAGTTAGTTTGATTCAGTTTTCAGTGTTTCTTTTCTTTGTAACAAAATAGCATCCTTCAGAATGGTACATGCTTCACTTTTGTACAGAGAATGCAATATAGTGTTAAGACCTGAAAGAAATATATATACCACTAACAAAAATAGGCTACCTGACTATTCATAGGATCTGTCTAAATGGCACTGGTAGTGTTTTACAGTTTGTAATATTAGCCTCTTTGTCAGCAATAAATGAGTTTTCATACTTGCGACCCTTCATGTAGGTTTCCTATTCTTGCTTGTTGAAGAAATCAAAAGCTGTGATTAGTTCAAGTGAAGGAAAATTAATGAGATACATCCCAACAGAGACTTCCTTCATGAGAAAGGAGAAAAAAAAAAACAGTCTGTTTTCATTGTTATTTGGTGACTGTGTACAACGAACTGGAGGCTTTTAAGCTGGGGCATCATTGGTGCTCACTGTGGGAATCTCTCAGAATAAACATCTTCCCTCCAGTCCCTGAAAATACATGAAAAGCAACAGTCAGGGGACTAGCTATCTCTAGATATAGAGATTTTCTCAGCAGTAATGGAGGCCTTAGGATCTGATTGAGGATGTTGCATCAGACAACTTAAATCAGCATTGGGAGTCCCAGAAGAAGCTGTGCGTCTGGTTGGTGTCGCTGAAACAGACTGGGTACAGTGACTACTCATCATAAAACAAGTTGCATTGTTTCAAACCAAGCATATAGATAGTCCCTCTAATCCCTCAATACCAGTATCAATTTTGGGCCATTTTGGAGCAGAAAACTGGATAGGCATTGTCATTTTTTGAAATGTGTGCCCAATAAAGGTAGCATTATCTAGTACAAAAACTCAATATTCATCAAGTTTAAGTGCTCTTCCAAAACTATTCCTTGGGAAGGTCCCTGTACCTATCTACAATTTCTCACCTGTTAAATGATGAGCAGAATTCTTTTTTCTTTGAGATAGATGAAGAGCACTCTGCAACATAAATGATATCCCGTGTGTTCTGGTTGCAGGGTGAAATTCTTGACACAGGCTAATCTCAGAAGAGCAGCTGGGCTGGTGAGTAGGGCTCTTGGGACTATGGGAGACATAGGTTCAAGTCCCTTTTCCAAGCAAGGTCTTAAAAAGGGTCTGCTATCAATGTCCTAACCACTGTCAAATAGTCAATTTTCTGGAAGAATATCTTGACTCTTCTTTCTCTTCTCCTCTTAAAAAAAAAAAATCATTAAGAACCAGGAAAGTTACTGCAATCCAAGTTTTAGGAACAATTTATGTTCTCTGTTTGGGCTGGTGCACTAGGTGGCAATAGAGAGTCATTGTAGTCCATATTCAGTCTAAATGATTAACCTAGAGGAAGTCACAGCTGAACAAAATCATACACCAAGCGATTACAAATCTTGAGTCTTTACCAGGTTTTTAACCRCATATTAGTAAGATTTTTTAAACCTACTTATGGAACTTATGGATTATGAAACTTGGGTCAGCAACTCACAGCCAGTACCTACACAAGTGAAAAAGTCCCCGAACGGAACCTGAGGCATTGCTCACTGAATTGCATTCACACAGATCAGACAAGCATGCCAAAATCATGATCTCTCATCAACAACACAGCCTAAGTGTCTCTTTTAGCAAAGTTGTGTCAATACCTGAAAACTACAGCTTCTGTACTATAAATGTGTGTTGCCACCGGTTCATAAATAATGATCCTGAGCCTAGGGTCAGGTCTACAAGTCAGTATCAGTTTAGCAGGCTGATAGTCACTAAACTATAATCTCAAGCTGCCTTTGACTTGCTGGGCTTCTCGTCCTGTGAATCCTGTATTCTTGTCATTGCAGCACAGCTTGAACAGAGTATTCTCCTCTGGAGATTCCTGGAATATCCCAAAATGTTTTCTTCTTTTTTTTTTTTTTTTTAAATATTGTCTGAACTTAGAACGAGAAGTACTTCTCATTTTCTATATAGCAGGTTAGTGCTGTCATCCAGAAAGTTGATGACTATGTCCTGAGGATGCTCAGTCTGTATTCTATATTTTGAGGTGAAAAATCAACACAGGATCCTAACTTTCAGGATGTCTGAATTTCCTCTCAATGAAAATCTCTTCCAGAGACTATAGGTAGATGCAAAATAGAAAGATAATTCCCCTGTTCTGCTCTGCATAGAGCACTCTGAATGAAGTTAAAGATTTTCTCTCAGATATACCACAGAGTAATTATAGTCATGAAATATTTTAAACAACTTGCTAGAACAAACAGAACAGACCTTTCCTGAAAACAAACCACAATATTATGGAATATTGKTAAAAGATCCAGCCTTAATTCCCTGTCTATAGTATCTTTTATGCCACTGAGTCCCTAAAGCACTGCAGTTCCAGCAAAAATCTATCACCTGTCCTTTCCATTACATCAGTGTCTGAATACTTCCAACAGATATCTGAAAACATGAGACATGACTGCAAGGGAATGTGTCACCGTTTTTAAACTGTAATGTTAAAAGAAAACAAAAACCCATCTGGCACTTGCTTGGAGCATTATGTTAAACCTTCTGGTAGTAACACATTGCTGAACATTGCACTAGATTAACACATGTCTGAGTAAATCCAAGATTACTCTACATTTTGGCTGGTACTATCATAGGGAATTCAAAAGTCAATGTGTGAAAGACTTAATTCTCCACTCCACCTGCAGGCTGGTGTCCACTTCTACTGCCTTCATTCCTGCTGATATGAATGGACTTTCATCTGAATTAGGTTGACAAGATTATCTTTCTTAATGGATTGTAAGGAAAAAATAACAGAGCTATYGTTGGTGGTTTTTAATAGACTAAAATATTACATGTTTAAGAGACAAAAACTACAACACTTTAAATCCTTTAAAAAAATAATAATCAGAAAAGCCCCAAAAACATAGTGTGGGAGGCAAGACTTTCACAGATCAGCTCCTGGAAAGCCGTGGTTGTTATGCTGCATGGTAGCTACAGTATTCCATGAGCAAAAGAGMATAAAACTGTGTTTCAGGGATAATATTCAGACCCTGTTTCCTTTTAGAGTGTTTCTCTAAGGAACAGCTAACATGTAGGACATTTCAAAGAATCACAGACCACCAAGGTGGGAAAGGACCTCTGGAAACTGTGTAGTCCAAACATCCTTTCAAGCAGGGTCTAGAGCACTTTGCCCAGGGCTGTGGCCAGATGGCTTTTGAGTATCTCCAATGAAGCAGACTCTACAATCTCTCTGAGCAGCCTGTTCCCTTAACCCACCACATTTTTTTTCCCTTAGATTCAGGCAGAAGTTCCTGCATTTCAGTCTGCACAGATTGCCCCTTGCTCCATCATTGGRTGACAYTGAAAAGAGTCTGACCCCATCCTTTCTACACCCTTCATCAAGATACTTATAAACATTGATAAAATCCTCTCTGAGTCTTTTCTTCTCCAGGCTATACAGGCCCATATCTCTCAGCCTATATGTGCAAGATGTGCTAGTCCCTTTATTTTTTACTAGCTCTTTCCTGGATGTGCTCCATGTCCTTCTTGTATTGCAGAACCCAGAAGTGCACACAGCACTCCAGTTGTAACTGGAGGTAACTCCAAAGCTGAGCAGAGGGGAAGAATCTTCTGTTGAACTTCAAGAGGCTCCTCTGCCCAACTCTCCGCTTTCTGCAAGGCTGCAAAGCCCTCTGGTACATCGGCCACTCCTCACAGTTTTGGGTCATCAGCAGACCTGATAAGAGTACTCTCTGTACTCTCATCTAGGTCATTGATGAAGAAATTGAGCAACGCTGGACCAAGTATTGAGCCCTTGGGTACACCGCTAGCTATAGCCCTCCAGCCAGACTTTGTGCCRCTGATCACAACACTGAGCTCTGCCATTCAACAAGTTCTCAGTCCACTTCAGTGTCCACTCACCTAGCCCACACTTCCCGAGCTGGCTATGAGGTTGTTATGGGAGATAGTGTCAAAAGGCTTCCTGAAGCCAAGGCAGACAAAATCCACTGCTCTCCCCTCACCTACCCAGATAACCGTCCCATCAGACTAGTTAAGCATGATTTCCCTTCTATGCATCCATGCTGACCACTGCTGACATCTCATTCTTCCCATACTCTAAGCAGGATCACTTGTATCATGCTTAGTCCTGAAGAACATTCAACCTTTTCTTATAACCTTCAATCATGGACTCAAAACAATGCCCTCAATCTTCTTGCTAATTTGTTCAGACTTTCCTCACAGACGATTATCAGTGTTTTCCCATAGACTGGCTCTAATTAGGACTTGCTTTTTTCTCTTGAAGAACAGAGATCCAAACTAGAGGCAGTTCTCTAATGCCTCACAAATGTTGAGTAGTAGAAAACAATTGTGTGTTTTCAAAGTGATGYAACACACAGCAGCATGGCATTGCTCAAATGTATTCAGCATGTCACATATAACAACAGCAGGAAATATGGAGGTCCAGGAACATACTCAGATGGACCCCTCCACAACCCTGAAGTACAGATGACTTGGGAGGGAAAAAATATAACATAATGCTATTAGTTTTACATCCTGCTTCTAAGACAAACAGCACAGAATCACCTTCTGTCCACTTTTGTGTGAGTGAATAGCAGAAGTATAAAGAGGGTAGGAGATGGCCTGTCAAATGTATAACAAGGAACCACCCAAACTAAGTTAGTTATGCAGCTACTGAAGGGAGTCAGGTTTCTGTGGCTACCTAAGGATAATTCTACTTTTTCATCAGTTCCTTGGCTGATGTGGAAATTTTGATGAGTAAAAGCTCCCTAAACTGTAATGGAGATCTCCTTTTATTTTATTTTATTTTATTTTATTTTATTTTATTTTATTTTATTTTATTTTATTTTATTTTATTATTTTTAATTTTTTTAAGGTTAGGAAGATACACATGCAGAGGAAGATACAACAAACGAAACAGAGGTCAAATTCTGACTTTTTTTTTAATTTAATCTTTTGAAGTTCTTGGTGCTCTGGCTCCCAGCCAATAACATCCTTACCCACAAAAGTACTTCTATGTTTAAAATTAAATATATGTAGAATTGGAGCAGAAAGCTCAGATTTTGCAGGACAGAATGTTTAATGGTTCTTTTCAAAACATAATTATGCCTTTTATGCTACTTAAATGCCCAAACCCTAAGATTAGTACCTCTCCCTTCTATTTATTTGAAAGCTTCTAGAGAATGATTTCACAATTCCAAAAAACAAGGGAGTCACTGCTTACCATGGTAAGAAACTCATTTTTCAGGAGTCTATTTTAACAACTTGCTGTATTATGTAATGTCTCCTGAGATGCTTTGTCTAGAAATTTCAAATTATGAAATTCAATAATTGAAATGATGAAATTCAATGATGAAAAAGACACTATTTAAAGAAAGACAATAAACCTCAATTATACTACTAAAATTTCTTTGAACAGCATCAGCAGAAAGGGGTCTAAAGGCTTTTTCTCTGCTTTTGAATGCTTTCTTCCATGTGCATTACACTCAGGTGTTTTTATTTTGTACCATTTAATATGCCTGTCTATAGAAGGCAGTGAATACACTTCAGTCTTCTTCCTTAGTCATTGTGATAGGAAAATAGCTGCAGCTAGGTAGGCATCAAGAAATACCTTTTGATATTTATAAAATATCAAATATCTCAGCCTATTGTGCTGCTGTTCGGAACATACATAAAGCCGTGCATCCTTCTAATAYTATTAGACCTGGACTTTATGTATATATTTCCATTTGCTATCTGTCAAGTTCCTTGGTACTCCAGTGTTAGGTTAGAATTACATAAGAGTCTGTCTTCCTAGCTCCCTTTACACTTCTGTCTTTTTTTACCTTGTTTACTCGAATTGTGATAGTAAGTTGTAAGAAACAACTCAGTGTGTGTTTATGTAATAACTCATTGAAGATTGCATTTATTAATGATTAGAATAAAAATGAGGATATAATCCAGTCACCATAGATTTGAACCATCTTGTTGCCCCAGGTCTTTCTATGGCAGAATTACTTCCCATGCAGGTAAATTGATCCCATATACTTGCTGCTTGGTGGCACCATCAATAATTTTACATTGCCAATAACCAAACATTATAAAATATTTTCTTTTTGTTCACAAATATGCTTGTCTTTGGACTTATGTTTATGTATCTTTCTTTTTCCCTAGGTAATGCATTTGTGGTTAGCCTGGCTTTGGCTGATCTGGTGGTGGCCTTATACCCATACCCTCTGGTGCTCTTAGCCATTTTCCACAATGGATGGACTTTGGGTGAAATGCACTGTAAAGTGAGTGGCTTTGTGATGGGACTAAGCGTCATAGGCTCTATTTTCAACATCACTGCCATTGCAATAAACCGATATTGCTACATATGTCATAGCTTTGCCTATGACAAAGTGTACAGCTGCTGGAACACAATGCTGTATGTTTCCTTAATCTGGGTATTAACTGTTATTGCAACTGTGCCAAATTTTTTCGTTGGCTCTTTGAAGTATGATCCACGCGTTTATTCATGCACGTTTGTTCAGACTGCTAGCTCCTACTATACCATAGCTGTCGTGGTAATTCACTTCATTGTCCCCATCACCATTGTGAGCTTCTGCTACCTTCGAATTTGGATCTTAGTGATTCAAGTTAGAAGACGAGTCAAGTCAGAAACAAAACAAAGACTGAAGCCAAGTGACTTCAGAAACTTTCTTACCATGTTTGTGGTTTTTGTGATTTTTGCCTTTTGTTGGGCACCTTTAAACTTCATTGGACTGGCTGTGGCCATTGATCCTTTGGAAATGGCACCAAAAGTTCCTGAATGGTTATTCATTGTAAGCTACTTCATGGCCTATTTCAACAGCTGCCTTAATGCAATAATATATGGACTTCTTAATCAGAACTTTCGGAAAGAATACAAACGGATTTTAATGTCACTGTGGATGCCAAGGCTTTTCTTCCAGGACACGTCCAAAGGAGGAACGGAAGGTCCGAAGAGCAAACCTTCTCCTGCTTTAAACAACAATGACCAAATGAAAACAGATACCTTGTAAATGTGTCATAGTGAATGCAAGAGACTGTAAAGAAAAAATTCCAATAATATATTTGTAATATCCTGATCATTCTTGTTTACCTTTTGGAGATTTCCATTTGGATGGCACTTTGTAACTGGAATACTGTCTTCTTCATATAGCACATTGCTCATATTATGTCACTCTATATACAAGATACCAATTGAAAATATATTTCAGAATTAAAGCAGCAGGTGAGCGCAAGCTGTTCTAGTTCTGAGAGCTCARTTGTGCCCTCAGATATGTGAATGAGGCACTTCTTGACTTCAATGGGAGTTTTGCATGCTTTATCCAAAGTCAGGATTTAGAAAACGTTAATGCACTTGCCTATGAGCATACCAGCTAGTAAAGGCCTAAAAAGTCATCCCCTTACCCCTTTATATCTGAACAAAGAGGGTGAGGCAGATGATTGCTCAGCTTTCCCTACCTGAGTCAAACTTGGCGCTTCTGAGCATGTACTGGTAGCAATAGTAGTGTCTTGGAATGAAACTTGTGAATTGCACATGAGAATGTTGGTATAACAACAAATATTAACACAGTATTCCCCATCTCAGTGTACTTACTCTCTTTATCTTCCATGGTCAGTTTTATTGTAGAAGACATAATAAAAAGGCTTGTTTTCTTACATATTTACTTTGAGCAATCCCTTACAGAGGACATATGATCAATGTTCTCACAATATCAGGGCAAATTATCTGTGCAGTAAAATGCACAAAACACATAACTATACCAAGCTTCTTAAGTAATGTAATGTTATAGATCCTTTTTTGTTTTAACAAATGCTTCTGAGTTGTAGACTTCAGAATTTTGATGAAGGAATGAGTGCCAAATAGAATTGATACAAATGAAGCAGCAGAATTAAAAATGATACTTTTCAATAGTATTCTCCGAGATCTGTCTCAGTACCCTTGAAAGCTGAGGTGACTCTGGCTTCAGCRGAAGCCCCTTTAAGAAGAGGCTGTAACTAGATAAGTAAATATTTCCCAAATACAGGAAAATGTATCTGGGCTTGCAGTGCAGTTCTAGTAACACTGAGAACTTCTGTGTTTATGTCTTTTAGGGTGAGATCGTTGCCATCTAGTTCTGCCATCCAGGAGTGAATTCAGCTTACAGTGAAGACACATATAGTTCTTCATCTATGTGTAGGTGTTTGTTTGTGAAATGTAGTCAATATTGTCCCTGGAACCTAGCAGATTTTGCACCATCATTTTGCACAGTGTGGTTTTACACCAGATTATGGATCAGGAGCAGATGGAATCACAGGGCGACTACAATTATTTCCTTGTTAGTTCATAAATGCCCATCTCTTAGCAGTTCTGAACAGAGAGAGGAGGGAGGCTTATTAGTTTTCATTTGGTAAATCAACTTTTAGCACTGAAATATGAAAGAAGATGAATTGCCAGTCAGGTTGCTATTTACATTCCAGTTTGAGTGTTGTTAAAAACATTTATGTACCGTAATGTTAATTTGTGTATCAAACACACTGCTCTTGGAGCCATTTAGGTATATGGTCCTTATTTGGCTATACTCACAGACAAACATCAAAGAACCACAGTATTATTTTTTTTTTCTTTCTAAAATATCTACTAAAGAAAAAGAAGTAAAGCCAAATAGCTACTTGTTCAGGTAATCTACAATAAGCTCTGAAGTACAACACCCTAAGCTTTGTACAGTAGTAGCCTGATGAAAGCTTAAAACTCTGTGAATAGGGATCTAAAAGAGATGTAAACATTTTCTCTAGATGATAGACATGGGGATATGCTTATCTATGAAAATAAAGAGCTAAAGAACTAGGACCTATAAATATTGCTCACGCAACTAGATAAGCTTTAACACAGCAAACTGGTCTGGTAGTAGAGATAAAAATATGGTAGCTAAAAATAGCAACCATTAATATGATGATTCTACTTTGAAAATAATTCTATATATCTGGCAATTCATGTTTTCTATTTTATTTCTTTATGAGTCCTGTACCAAGGTACTGAACACAGAATTAATGTATTTTCATGGGAAATTGTCCTTTTAGTACATAAGGAATTTTGAGAATCAGAGAATGAAGGGGAGGACTCCAAGTTTGACAATATTGTTTTCAATGAGTTCTGTCCCTAACTACTCAAAACTGTGAATTCAAAGTCAAAATTTCTTGTCCAACTGACAGATAAACTAAACTAACAAATTACAAATAAATTGTTTGAACTTTGCTTAACACTTGATAACAAGAGTCAAAATAGAGATCAGGATTTAGATTAAATTCCCATCATTGTTTAACTCCAAAGAAAAATCAAAACATTGTAAGCACTTCATTAGCCATAAAATTGTACAGCTATTGCTCTGTGTATTCACAGGAAGCAGTTTTGATATTTTTATAAAGTCATTTTACACATTATCACTGCACATTAAAACAGAAAACTCACTTTTAAGAATCCTATTGCTGGTATTTCCTCAATTGCACAATCCTAAATGAAGCTCATGTGAATAAACTCAGAGAAAGGAGTGTTCCAGAATTTGATCCTTCATCACGGATGTTTACAAGGCATGGAAACAATGCCGAATTCTTAGGCATGGACTCTAGCACCACTACCACTACTGCACCAAATTAAGGCTTTGCTCTGCATGCTGTCTGTGCAAAAACAATGGCACTGTTCAGTGTGTCTGACACTGCTTCTTATTGAGTCCAAACCTGCTCTTGGTAAAGTATTTATACCATGTGTTCCCGCACAGTATTTTGCTTTAAACTGTAGATAAACTAACTACAAATTTAACTAAGTTTAAATTAATTTTGACAATACGGTAAAACTTTTTCACTGAGCAATACTATATTTTTTCACATAATAATGCACCCATCCTTCTATGTAAGAAGACTTAATCTTCATTCCCAATTTATTACATTCAAGCATTTTCCGTTTCAATCTAAATTTGACAAGGAAATTTGTCAATTATAAAGGCAATTTATAATTTAATTAAGCACAGGTTAGTTAACTACAACTTAACTAGCCATTGTTAACTACAATTTAATTAATAACTTAGTATTTAACTGGTTTTATTTATTAACTACAATTTAACTGACCATAGATTAATTAACCAACAATTTAACTGCCCATAAATGTTTATAACATGATCTGAATGTTTACTCAGGAAGAACATAGCAGCTTTGTACAGGTTTATGTATATTTAAGGAAATTAATATTTTATTTTAAAAAAACCCAATGTATGTATACCAACATATTAGATATTGGTGTCTTAAGAAAAGGGAGGAAGAAAGTCAGGAAGATCTTGTGTTCTGCACACGCAACTAGTGAAAACAAAACTAGTACTTCAGAGGCAAAGTCAGTTTCCCTCTGCGTAAGTGAAAATTCCACTCTCAATGAAGAACTAAAATCAATATTAAGGATTAAATACTGTTACTGTTGACTTCAGTGAGTTCAGGATTTCACACCAGAAGTACTAACTGAACAGCATGATTAGATTTGCCCATTCTCAGGGCCAGAAATACACTTCAGCATCTCAACTTCCTTCCTCCTTTCAGAAAACTTTTAGATTAAAATTGATTACTTTTACTTCTCAATTGTATTTTTAAGAAACTGCATGAGACTTGGAATTTTACAATGAATAAATATCTATGGAAGTTTGTACATACTTGTTAATCTTGTATATAACATAATTTTGTTCAGCTGAATATTTTTTGGTATTTAAGTTCTATTACAGGTTTAATGGAAAATAGGGAAGGCAAAAATTCTTTTCAATCATCTATTGATATATTGCTGATTAACTGGATCTTACACATCTGGTCTATAATAATAAATCAATATTTTACCTACAGTCATCATGAGCCTTTTTAGAGACTGCTACAGATGTGGCTTATAAAACGCATAACCCATTGCTGTTTCTCCTCTTATTAATAATGCCTCCACCTACAATAAGAAAAAGTAGCTACATAACATTTTAAAGCCTTTTTGTAAATATTTCRTGGCAGAAATTTACTCAGTGTAAACTCTGCAGTAAGAACAATGTTGAATTTATTGTAAAGAATAGATATTCTGAAAGTAATAACTGGATTTGGCGGTTGAAGCCACAAAGACGGTGATCAATATAACTCCCTCTGGATCTAGTCAGCAAGGYGAGACTTTGACAGATATTAACTGCATAGACTATTGTGTTTAGTTGTAAAATTTTAGTCCCTGGTGACAGCAGGGATGATCCTATGGAATATTTTTGATCTCCACTCTCAGAACAAGTTAATCACATGTTCTTCTGCAGGTAAAATGGCTTGATGGCTGCAGGATGAAGTCTTGAGCTTGCTGCACAGAGAATCATCCCTACGGAGAAGAAARATCTGGACATAGTAATTACATTTTTTTAAAAAATGATTTTTTACATCTGAAATACATACCAATTAATTTCATTCTTCTTATTGATGTGACCGATATATAAATAGGTGGTGACAAGAGAGGTCCACTAATGCCAGATGTACTTTTAATTACAAATGAAATGAAAAAAAAAAGCTGTGAAAACAAGCACACTGACCACTGTTTTGCATTGTTTCACACTAAATCCCTTTGGCAACTCTTGTGTCTGCATGTTTGAGCATAAATGTAGCTATTTCATCCTAGAAAAAGAATACAAAACATTTTGCAAAATTCCACAGGAAAAGGTAATGCAATCCTGATGCAAAGCAAAAGACACCCTTGTGAAGAAATCTGTATTCTACAGTTTCTAAGTTTGTCCAGATGCAGGGTACAGTTCCAGAAGTCCCCACAAGAAACTGAATACATTCASAGAATAACACAAGAACAAAAGCACAAGATTGCCCATGGACGTATAATGGTTTCTGGTCAYGGAGATCTTGATTAGTTTTTATTTTGCTGCAATACAGAGCTTGCCTGATTGTGGTAAACATAAAATAAATGCACAAATACCCAGGTCCAGGGAGCACTTTGGCAAACCAAGTCATTGCTGCAGCTGTTTCTGTTCAGCATATTTTATGGGAAGATAAGATCAGAGTTARTGCCTGCAGTTCCTTCAGCAGACATTGTTGCTGTCCCACTCTCTCCCATTTTCTAGAGCAGCTTCATTTATTTGTAGCCCTTCATTGCCTTTGTAGCTGTTTTTCATGGTGCTCATCTTCCCATATCAGAATCAGTTTGACGCAGATTCATTTCCCCAGTCTCGAGAAGGATGATTTGCTTACATGAGCCCTACTCTTCTCAATACCTGACAAAAGYAACTCTTCAGGAAATACAACCTCCCTCAAAGCCTCTTGCTTTGAGTATAACCATTTTTTTTCTAAGTGTTTGGATAATTATCAACAAAAGATTCTAAATGATTCTAAAATAAAGTCTACTTCTAGCTTCCAACATATATATGTGTGGCAATCAATACATAAGTAGCTGTAAGATTTCCCTCTTAATTTGTATAAAATTCTTAGAATCATAGAAAGAGTTAGAATCAGAAGAGACTTCCAGATGTCATCTAGACCAGTACCCTGCTCAAAGCACATCTGAGCAGATGGATCCATTGAATTAGATCAAATGCCTCGCGACTGTACTCAGTGAAATCTTCATCCTCTCCAAGGACAGAGTTTACACTCTAGACCTATGTCAGTACTTTGTCATGGCTTTTTTTTTTCCTAATATCTATTTGAAGTTTCCCATGTTCCAGCTTGCGTCTATTGTCTCCCATCCTATCACTGCATATCTGCAAGGCAAGTCTAGCTCCATCTTCTCTGTATCTTCTGAACAGATAGTTGTAAATAGCAGTAAGACTTCCCKTCTTCTCTTCCACAAACTGATCAAATCCAGCTTTCTCAGCATTTCCTCAACTATCCTCTGCTCCAGTTCTCTCCCCAGCTTCGTGGCCTTTACTGAACTCACTCCAGTATATTCTTGTACCAGGGAGTCCAAAAAGAGGTCAACACTCTAAATGTGGTCCTACAAGCACCTCATAGCTGGGAAGGATCGCTTCCCTACACCTTCTAGTAATGTTCTTCCTAATGCAGGAAGAGCATTCACTGATCTTAAGTACCACAGCTTTAATACAATAAACCATACAACCATGAGCTAGCATCCTAATGCTTTTCAAACACTAGGCCTCAATTTCATCTTTAGTCATTTCCAGTCTCTCCATTCAGGTWTAATCATTATTCTGTTTCGAAGTCAATGCAAGTTTTGTCTTCACRGGGCTAGATTCCAGAAAGGGTAAACTACTCTTAGCCCGGCACTTTATGCAATAGCACATAATGAAATATGAATTTCAAATAACATTACATCATTAAACAAAGTCCATCAGAAGACTTGCCCTTTGTTCCACAGCAGCGCTAATCTTAAATGGTGTCGCTTTGCAACACCATCAAAGTCTGTTCTGCTGCACTATTTCAAGCAGATGTTTAGTTCCTTACAGTATTTTGTATACTTAGCAGATATGAGGCACTGAAAAGCTACTGCAGCTAGTGAGCTCCTGTGCCACTTTTGTGCCACTTTTGTGCCACTGATTACAACTCCCAGCTTTGAGATGGAAACATGGAAAGTAAATCAAATAGCATTAGTAGATCTCTCTGTAGTACACCATTAAAACACATTGTGCCTACTTTTATTTTTTTCATCAGATTTGTGTAGAGATTTTTTTCAAAAAACACAACAGTTTTCCATACTTAAAGACCACCTTTCAAATGCAATACATGCAATAAATCACACTGCCTCAAATGCCATATATCTGGGGAAAAAGTATACAGAGCMTGGACTGCAATGCTGCATCTCATTCTCTAGCTATTTTTCAAAAAGATMCTTTTGTATTTCCCATAGCTAATTCTAACAGTTCATTTTTTCCTGTGCACAGAATGGTTGAACTGAAACCTATGGATCTAGAATGGTTATTTGTAAGAATTTCTTTCACATTTAGTTCAGTGCCCTCCTACCTTTACGATTCTGAAAGAACCAGGGCTTTGTTAGAACAAGGCTTTCATTTGACAAACAGGGACTTTAAAGGATACTTGAATGTGTCTCTCTCAGTTAAATACAATTAAAGGACATCAGAGATCTCTGCACAGTCATGAGAAACTCTCTTATACTAACTAGTACTGCAGAGCTGGCCGAAGATGAAATCTAGGTAAGTAGATTTTCTGCCTTGGCTTTTGTTTTTGGTTTTTGATTTTGTTTTCCACTGCTGTCTTCACGTTTGCTAACACTTCAAATCATATTGCCTTGCAGAGCAGAGAGCCAAGTAAGAGGTCAGATCATACTTGGCTACGTGGACAAATTTATTGTGAGCTACTGCAAGACAAAAGATCAAATARACAACATGTTTCTGCTCCTCAGAATAATGACTATCTGTTCCTGAAAATGGCCTCTCTTCCCACCCGGTTTATAAAATAGACAGCTCACAATCTCTAGTGACTTCTCACACACTCATCTGGAGATAGCAAATGTCTGTAAGCCTCATTTTACAGCTATTCTGGCTTGTTCAGAAAATCTGTRCTGAAGCAGGCCCACGAGGACTTGATGACTATAGAAGAATTATATAATGATTTCCAGCTCTATTGCTGCCACTACCATTTGTACTATGAAATTGGATATTAAAGGCAAAAACTAAGTATCAAAAGAGTCATGATAAAATCAAAAGTGTTAGAAACCATCAGAATAAGATAAGACTGTTTCCCTTCAGATGATATGTGCTTCAGACAAGTGCTGTCCATAGGATGAATGTCACAAAGTTCATGTGTTATTTTTCTGGCTACATGAAGTTCAAACACTTACAGACCACACTGAAGCACAGTGGGCTCTGTGACATGTGATTCTTTGTTCCTTGTGACTCAGTGATTCACAGGAGCTTGAATCTTCTGRGGACTGTGTCACTGGTCCCTTGGTGCTCGAGCGTGTGAATGAAGGAAGATGCCATGTGGATGATGCCAGCATACACATAAGGATAGATAAGATATACTCACACATATATGTAGGACATGCATTGCTTAGAACTGCAATGCTTTACACAAGCAGGATGGTATTAATCCAATATTTATCTTGAGTCTTCAGGAAAAAAAAGTAATTAGGAAGTCATAGTRTTTGTGCTAGAAAGGCTTGCACTTGACTTAATCCTGTGGAAATTCCATCTGCAACTTCATATTCAGTCCTGTAATCCTATTGTCTCAGTTTAAGTCACTTGCACCAACACAAAAGGGATAAAAGAATAAAAATTGCTATAGCACAAATGATATTTCACTCTTTTTCAAAAGCAGGGAAAYGTGATTTTTTTTCCTGCTATAAACACAAAGGCACAGAGTACATCTGTAGTCACAACAGTTAAAAAAAAAGAAAACATTTCTTCCAKTGTGCCTCCACACATAGCTGCCTATTTATATATTTTAAAATAAAAGASATTTTAACCCCAAGTGCATTGAATTTTGTAAGACTTTCTGTATGAAGAAATTARTTATTTGTTTAGGAGTGCGGTATGATCAGAAGACGAGTACACTCATTGGAGGACAGGATAACCTCTCATTAGGTCATAAATACCTCTCACATTCTTCATTTCCAAGTTCACTTGACTGTTGCATTCAGGCAGCTACTTCATAATGTTAATAGGGTAAATTGTAACTCAGGCAATTTAAAAATGAGGAAAAATCATCTCTGAAACACTCTTCAAAGAAAACACTTGCTAACTAAACTTAATGTGCAGCCCCTTTTGTCTGTGCTAGATAGTCCTCTTCATCTGCAATATGAAATACTTGGAAAAGATGAAGTAGGCACCCAAGTAATCTTTAGGAAAGCAGGATTTTGTTGGGAGCCTTCATATCCCTTCTATAATGCATGTGATCTGATAATAAAAAGGGCTGAAACATTTCTTATGGTTCTCCAAAGGTCTTAGCTGCTGAAAGGATATTGTTAGCTGTTAGTGCAGAGACCAATGCTGCAGGTTTGACTGAGGATGTTTGGATCATCCAATTGTTAAACTAGCTTATTTGGAATGAACGCACACGCTAAGCCTAAGAGATCTCCTTCTAATGCCTGCATCTAAGTAACTATAGTGTAGCTTTTTATAGAGCTCTACAATTCTTCCGTATGGCCTTTTTCATTTATGTTTACCAGACTGTCATAGATTGCAAGATTTATCTTGTGAGTTTCAAAAGTCAGTGATTCTCTCTCTTTGAAGATGTAAATGCCCTTTGTAAAAAAAATCACATGTTCAACTTTGAAGTTCAGCAGCAGTATAGTATTTTTACACTTCATTTAAATGTTAATGTATTATTTTCTAATCTTCAGACTTCTAAAATGCTGCAAGATTTCTAAACCTTGAGATGAAGGATTTTATATGGAAATGACATTTCCTATAGGTTATTCAAAATGAAGTCTCTGCAGGTACATGGAAAGGAAGACAAAGGTTTCAGCAGGAGAAAATATAACTATAGTCACAGCTGATTCAGTGTAGCTGATTAACTACACTGAAATGAAAACCTGTCATTCTCCAACTCCATTTAGTTTTTATGAAAAACACTAAAAAGATCATTTAAATCTGCTTTGAATCCACAAAACAGACTAGAACTTTTACCCCATACTGTCTAAGTAATAGTAGTTATTGGCACAATTAACATGTTTATACATGAGACATATGTACAGTTTCCAGACCTAAATGGGTCTGGACTGTCAATGGTACTGATAATACTGATGATGGCTTTTGGTGTAGGAAGGAGACGCTACATTAAAGAGCTCATTTTGTGTCAGGATAGCAATGATCTTCCATGGCTACTGTATATCCTCTGTTCTGCCACAGGTATCTGTGCTCAGTAAAAAAAAAAAAAGGCAATCCTGAAATATCTTTCTTCCCCAGAAAATTGGGAAATAATTCTCTTGACCAGAAATAAAAGTCTTCAGAATCTCGAAGACAATAGATATTGCCTGTCAATCCTGTCAGAAAATTMTTACCTTCTTCAATCAGGGTACCTATAAAATTTTAACTTCCTTTTCCTAAGTCAGAAAGAAATATTGGGACATATGTAGATCTAGCTATAATCTGCATTCTCTCCATCTATTCAGGAATACACTATGAGTGCACAATGATTATACATAACAGAGGGAAGGAAAACAGGGGGAAACAGAGAACTCTCTGCAGTCACAGATCTATGTTCTCATTGTGATTAAAGAGACATGGTGGGATGTCTCACATGGCCGGAATGTGGCCGTGGATGGCTGCATACTCTTTAGGAATGCAGKCCGGGAAGTTGATGAGGGGCTGTCACCGTTTTTGTGGAATACATGGAACTCTGCTGAGGAGTTAACAGTGGCCTGGCTGAAAGCTTAGAGGTAGGGATGAATGGGCAGATCAGTATGGTTGACATTGCTGTGGGTGTCTGATACAGGCCACCTGATGAGGAAGAAGAAGTAGATGAGGCCTTCTACAGACAGCTGGAGGTAGCCTCACGATCACAGGCTCTAGCTCTTACAGGGAACTTTAACAAAACTGTTTTCTGATAGAGGAGCAACACAGCAAATATTTGTTGCRTGACGAGTTTCTGGGCAGCCCTCAGTGTTCAGTACATAGGTCCACTGATTGTAGCTTGGTTATGGTTTGCCAAGTCTTCTTCATCTTAATATACTCTTAAGAGGCTATATATGAAATATCAGGTCCACCTCTTTTCCAAATATGAGCAAAATACTCCAAGAAAATAATTATCTAGAATTGTTTTGATACAAGTCCAAGATAAATAAAAAGTGCCAGAGTCACAGAATTACACAATCACAGAATGGTTAAGGTTGGAAGGGACCTCTAGAGATCATCTAGTCCAACCCCCCTGATCCAGCCGGGAGACCTAGACCACAGGGCACAGACAGTGCATCCAAGTAGGTTTTGAAGTCCTCCAGAGAAGGAGAATCCACAGCCTCTCTGGGCAGCCTGTTCTAGGGCTCTCCCACCCTCACAGTAAGTAATACCTATTTGTGCTTTTCTTGAATGTTAGCTTTTAGTTTTTGAATAGCTGGACACAAAAATTCATGCTCATTCACCAATCTTTGCCTAAAAATATTACATAACGTAAAAATACCTTTCCCAGATAACAGTTTCAAAGGTTTATTTTGAGATTTAAATACTATCCACTGTGATCAAGAAAGACAAGAGTTGAACCTATAGGCCAAAAGGACTACCAAGTCACTCAAGTTTCTTCATTTCAGTCAGACATCAGTGAAATTTGCAATAGGCAACACTCTTCAGCCCTTTGCAATTATCTTTGCCGTAAGAATCTGTTTTTGAGGAAGATTGCACTCATACTAACTGAGAGGAACTGAAAGGCATTTATTATCTGAAGAAAAATGACTCCAGGGGCCTATGAGAGCAGGGGGGCAAAAAAACATACTACCATAACAAATGGCAGACCCTTCCTCATCCTTCACAAATGCCCAGCTTAAATGATAAGTAACTACAGAGTCACGTACAGGAGCAATCCCTGCCCTGTCTTTGCTATCTTAAGGATAGCAGACTTACCCCTGTAAACAGGATGAAAGCAATTTTGCCTGGTCTTTCCACTGATCGTATAAGAGAAAATTTCTTTCTTGCTCTTTGTCTAATTATTGCAGACCATGAAGAAGAAATGAGAGTTGTTTACTTATACAACTTACATAGACATGAGAGTCATCCACATCCCTCTTGCTTCAAGAACATGGCTCGTTTTTGWCCTGGTGTTGGTAGCACCTGTCCTTTATTGATCCTGGTGTTGATAGCACCAAGGACACTTCAACATATATTTTAAGAATGAGCTGTAGTAATAGATGATATTCCTTGCAGTGTTTTGTAAATAAAAGCACAGATGGTTTTTAAGCTTTGTTCATATAAAGCAAGCTGATTATAGTGGCCTTCATGACCAGTCCTGTTTACTGACTGATGTAGTAAAGTAAAAATATTCATTATAACATTAAAAATTTAAAGCTCATATTTTTTTGGCTAGTTACTTTCTAAAGGATTGGTGAATGACTTTAGTTATGGTGGTAGACTATGCATTACCATTTTGCTTTATTTGTGGCTCTAAATGTCAGAATATCATTCAAGCATACACAGTTGGAAGGGGCGGAGAAATGTCTGTCTTATGTGACTGATAATTGCTATGATTTGAACCAAAGGGAATGAAATCAAGACTATAATGATTCATGTTTCATGTAGAGCAGCAGAGAATAGCAGACTCTTTCAATACACTCACACTCAGCCCATTTTTGCTCAAAAAACTTGTATTAATTTCCCTCTAGGATACCACCTAATGTCCTTTTTCACCCGGGCTTTTCTAAAGATGTCAGAATCTGTATGGAGGTGGTGACAGTTTTCCAAACGGGGATTGTAAAAGTCAATCTAGATATGTTAAATAGTACTATGGTTTTCAGTGGTGATTTTCTCCTGTGATGAACAATCTGGGCTCTGGACAAAGTAGGCAATTGCCATGAACAGCAAAACACCAGCAGTTGCAAAATGGTTCAAAACAGACCAACTAATTTGTCAGTATCAGAGCACTAGGAAGTCAGCCTGAACATGCTGTCATGGTACAGAAAGGTAAGTCCCTTCCATGAGGAGCAGTTCCRACCTCTCCCAACCTCTGCTAGTAAGATAAGCAGCAGAGCCAACTGTCCAAGACTGCACCCTTGCCATTTTATTTTCTCTGTATCCCTTCCTTTAACTTTTCTTCTTCCAATGGCAGATGTCTCTCCGAATTCAGTTTTGCCTGAGTGTAGAGTTCAGTTTTTCCCATAGGTCCAAATACAGAGCCTGAGGTACTGAGAAGTCTCTGGCGATATCAAGGCACATTATAATAGAAGTCTTCAGTCCAGCACTTCAGAGAACTACATTTTTATAAATTCATGTATACTTGAAATCCAGCACACTGATTCTTTCTTTTTCTTCTTTGTTTGGAGGCAAAGTGCAGTTCAGTTTGCAAGGAAACATAGATTAAGACTCTTAGTTTTTATGGCAGGATTTCAACAGGCATTTTGTGACTGTTGAAAAATTAGCTTAAACACACATCACATTTCTTCCAGGTTTCTCCAGAAAACAGTAAGCAGAGAGCACAAAAATGGTTTGGGCTTGAGAAATTATTATTTATTCACTAATTCAGAAATGTCCTTTTCATTTACAGTCATTTAAGACTATTAACTGTGCTTAGTATTTAAAGTGACTGTAGTCTGTTCACTATTCATTTGGAAACAAATATAGTACATTCACTGCAGGTAAATTAAACCTTGTATTATGTCGTGAGGATGGAGGTAAGAGCTTGGTACCCAGCATTTAGGGTACAATTTAGCATTTACCCCCACACAGATCTGAATCATACAGCACACAGAGAGGTGGGCCTCTCCTTCACTCACTCAGTGGGGCTTTTCACCCCCAAAGTGAGGAGGATTTTCTGCAGGAAATCTATCAAGAATCAAAAGAGGCAAATTACATCAGGCAGGTAGTTGGAATACAAAAAAAAAGAAACAAGGGAAATGTTTAAGTCTGAGCCTGAGGAGCACTTTGAATTTACATCACTATCTTGTAGTGGACTGCAGAGAACCTGAAAGTGCCAAGTAATGCCCTGGGCAAGACCAGTTATTTCTGAGTATGATCTTCACGTCTTTCAAAATCAGGTCAGCCTGATTCAACTCATAATGCAGCAGTGTTTTCAATAAATTACCCCTTTCCCTGAAAAAAAATCAGTTCAGATAGTAGCTCATCAGTTTAATTTCAGGCAAACACTTTTAGTACGAACACGTAGCAGTAGTCTATCCTTAAAAAGTAGCAGAAACCTTGCAATAGTAGGACCATTTTCTGAAGGTCCCATACATATTGTTTGTATGCAAAATGCCTTAAGACTGAGGTTATACATCCTGTCCAGGCTGTGACTAACCCTGATGAAGATCTTTCCATCTTTAGCCTATGTCCATCTGCTAGTCTCAGCTCTTTACATGCACTGACCTAACTGAGTAATTGCTTCCTTACAGAATTCGGTCAATTCAATTAGGACTAAGTGAATTAGTCCTAATACAGTTTAAAGATATAGTTTAAACTGTTTAAAAGAAGATAAATTGTGTCTAATAAATTCAATAGAGGAGAAACTCCATGAGCACTTATCTGGCTGATCTGAGACATGATCATTATAGACAGGGAAGAGTGAAGAGCAAATGAGTACAGATTAGAGGGTGAGAAAATTTGGGGGGGTCTCAGCAGCAGCCACAAGTGGATCAGTGAGTCTGAACTTCAGTCAGTGGAGGAGACAGAATTTGATTATAATAAAAGTATACAGAATAAGGGGTCCTAGAAATACATTAAAGTGAGCAGGAATTATGAGCTAAATTTTGCTTTCAATGTATATAGGGAATTTCTTGCCCCAGTGTAGAAAGAAGAAAAACATTAAGGGTGATACAGTCAGAGTTGTTGTTAGTAGCTCACTGAAGCAACAAGTGCAACTCTATCAAGTTTTGAAAGTATCTGAACTCAGATCACAGAATCACAGAATGGCTGACGTTTTAAGGGACCTTTAGAAATCAGCTAGCACAATCTCTGCTCAAGCAGGGTCACTGGGATGGCAGACAACTCTGAAAAATCTCTGTTTTGCAATAGCTAGTGCTAGCGTCATATGAAGTCACAAAGAACAATTTGCTTTTAGTATCCTCTTCAACAAGAAGGAAAAAGAAGGAAAAAAATGGAGTTTGAAACCACAGCAGGAAAAAGAATGACATTCTTTCATATCCATTCCAGGCAGGCTAAAGAGCTCGGGCTTCCGGGCAACCTGTCTTCCAACCAGCCAATGCTGCCTGAGGGTAGGAAGTGCAGAAGCAGGTGAACATAAAAAAACATKAAGTGCTGTCGAAACCTCTTTCCACTTGTCACATGGACTTGCTCAGCCTTGGGTAAAAGCATGAGTTCAATTTCCATTTAATTTTAAAAGTTTAAAGAAAAGGAAAAAGGACAGTTAATGCATGTTTACGAAAATTCGGCTCAGTGGGCAGTCTGGAGCTGCTTTCTTCTCAGGAATTTTTCTCCTCTGTACTTAGAAAAGCTGGAGGAAGGGGAAGAGCCTGTCCTCAGACCCTGGTTCTTCACTTCTGAGAAGTCTAATCAAGAACTGGCTTTGTCTGTCAGTAAACACCAGGTGGCTCGTGTTTGACAAAGTAAAGCTAGATCTGTCAACACTGTAAGTGCCACACTTCAGAAATCTGAAGTAAATTTCTTCCATTGGACCAGAAAGACTCAGATCAGYCAGTTCTTACCAGCACAGCCAGGACTCACTGACTAATAGCTCTCTGCCCTATACGAGAGGACAGGGCTCATTCTTCAGAGAACAACATCACAGCTTTGAAATTACTGCATATATTTCCAAATTGTGGAGACCTTCATGCAGACACTTCTTTTATAATTGCTCAATAAATAGTTGAGAGAGGATCTTGAATACAATGTGAGCCACTTGAGAGCAGGCACCACTTTGACAGGCACAAAATGAAGCCTTTCTCACAAGTATCTTTAGGCAGTCAATCCTGACGAGCCTTCATAGGGCTGGAGAGGGGCAGTGCTCAGTCCCTTAGGCACATTCATTGTATCTCACCTCTACTTTTTTATTACTGGACTTAAAATGAAAATAAAAACACGCCTTTATAAAGAGAGATGTTCAATCTGTCACTTTGGTGGGCTATAGTATTTTCCTGTGGCTAGAAATAGGTATTATTAAGAGAAACAGAGTTGTCTGAGGAATGGAATTGATCTTGGAGCAGACTGTCAGGGTAGATAGGACCAGTTTCATCACTTACTTTCAGGAGAGATCAAGCACATGCATTCGGTTCTAACAGACAGCATCTAAACCACAGAATTCAAAAAGAACAACCTAAGCTGGCAGTTTAAAACCACAGCTGCACAATGTTTTTGTGTGATCACCATTCTATAACAAAAAACTGGGCACACATAATTTGTGTGAGATTTTTTGTTCCCCACCTTTCCCTCTAAGACAAATTTTTCATTGGTCCCTCTCCAAGGTCAAAGAACACAGCTCTGAATATTGTGCGTATCAACATATTGGTTACACCAATTCTGAAAATCAAACAATATGCTTGAACACTTTTTTCCCTTTTTTAACTGCATTGCTGTATCTTTCTTAGTTGTGACAACTTTCATTCTGTTTCAGTGTGAAGGAAGGAGAAGCAGACCAGGTCAGCCTTCCTAATTGAATACATCTTCTATAGCACCTTTTTTTTTTTTTTTTTTTTTTTTTTTGTGAAATCTATTTATTTTATTTTTTTCTATTTTTATGTGAGAAATATAAGGAAATTTTCCGTATCCTCTCTATTCATCCTTTTTAGAATCACAAAATGATTGAAGGAAAGGGTCTCTGGATACCATCTAGGCCAACCTGTCTGCTCTCCCTGCCTCCTTCCTTAGCGAGGCACACTGAGCAGTCCCCAAATGCCCCCAAGTCCTGTGTTGAGTTTTCCACAAGTTTTGAAAAATTTGGCATAGAATTCCACTTTTGCATGTTTCATATCTCCCATTCAGTAGACTTACTATAGATGGAATCTGCTACTGTGTCCATACCCATATGTTACTGTGCTAGCTAGAAGTGGTCTAACGGGTTATTTCTATTCCCCTTCAAATTGTTCACTGTGATGATCAGGAGTCACACAGTTGAGGATCTGTGTTCCAATGCACTGAACGGAGGGACTGTCATTTCACTTGAAAAATGCATAAATACATATACGTTTCTTTAGTTGTAACAATATTTTCTTTTTCCCAAATGAGAGAATTGTGGTATTCTGCACTTCCCAATGCTTCTTAGCACTTACTTAGATGAGGAAATGAACCAACTCACAAAATGACCGAGTAAAGTAATACTTCATTTTTCAAAAAAAAAGCAGGAGTGCTATTGAGACCACCAAACCACAGTACTAACTTTTAGACAGGGTTCTCTTGACCATGTTTTCTTCCTCTCCTGCCCACAGGTTGCTGTCACTTCTGTGCAGCAAAGCAGAGGACACCTTCCCCGTGCTCCTCCAGGGTAGAGATAAAAGAAACTCTAGAGTCACATACTCAGTCTGTGTGTTCAGCTGCTGCAGAAACACCATCCATTACCTTGCTTGCAAGGGAAAGAGAGATTCTCTTCACTCATGGATGCAAAAGCCACACAGGTGAATAGAATATATGTTCAAGCCCAAGTTAATTATTAGATAAAACTCAAGGATAACATAATTCTTGATGATCTTGAAGGTCTTTTCCAAYCATTATGATTCTATGGCTTCATCTTACAGACATAGATCAAGCTCACAAGAAACTTGCCTAGTTTTGAGGTAACAAAATAAGAGGCTTAATAAAATAAGCATGCATACATGCACATTCATATCAAAGAAATCTTTCTCATATGCTTTTTACTGTTTCATTTGCCATGAAAATTGTTCACAACATTCCRTAATCATATTACTTCTTAATAGTGTTTAATAATTATCCTCTTAATAGTGTTCATCCTCTCTGCTGGTGTGCTCGTCCCCCCATCACACTACTTAACATCTAAGGTTAGAGAATGTGGCTTCATACAGATCWGTGCCCAAGTAAACAACAGTAGTCAGGGCTCACTACTATGATTACAGCAAAGTTGTAATCAAGTCAGTGAAACACAGAAAGGATTCAGTAAATATGCTGCTGAGCGCTTAGAACAATTTGGAGAAATCTGGACTATAGCAATGTTCTGTACTTGCCACCARCTAGGCAGGGTACAAGACCCGGGTGGTCTGGCAATGCTGGGATCCACAAACCAATATGRCAAGATCCTAAAATTTTATGAAGAAAGAAAGTAAAACACAACAAGCTTTGTGTTCTGCCCAATTCCCTCTGAGGCCAAGAGTGTTAATTCAATAGCCTAATCAGCTGTAATATGTCACTTACTCTTCTACAAAACATCTGCTCAGTTTCCTTATCAGTGACAGTGAGGGAGGGGCAGGAGGGCTGGCAAAACTAGCTCTTTTTATAAGGTTGGTTAACTCACACTGTGCTTAAAGATAGCGCTTGATTAATTTGACCTTTCATCAGTATGAGTTTCCTAAATAAAGTAAATGGAACATGGGTTTCATTTAACAAAGAATGTGATAAAAAGTAATTCTTCTGGGGTACATTTATATATCAGAAACGATTGAGTGTTTAGTGAATAATTGACTTTGTTTTCCTTCCTGCATGTTCTTTTGTTTCTTCCTTATATTTTAATATCAACTCTTGAGAACTATAAAGTTGGGCCACATCTTAACTTATGGCAACCTTTTCCTTTCCACATTGAAAGGAACTGTTGGTATCATTTAGCGTAACTCCCTGGGATCATTAACTGGGACCAATAAGCCACTAACATTTATAAAAGGTGTGAGAAGAAGAGATGTATCAGGATATAAAAAACATACTCCACATACTGATCAGGAAGAGACACAAGTCCAGGACAACAATTACAGGAACCTGAAAAATGCAAAGTGGGRTTTAGAACTATCTTGGCTACTTGTCTAAAAAATAAAAAATACATACTTTCTGAAGTAATCTTTTAACCAATGCCTTACATGAAAGGTTTTGATTTTGATATTCAAGATTTTTTTATTCTCTAGTCAATATATGAACTTACATGTGTAAAAAGCTCGAGAAAAATAAACAAAACAGACAAAAAAATAGTGTTAGTTGCTTGTCCCAAGCAACTSTCCAAGCCTCAGTCCCAAAGAGAAGTCACGTATCTTTCTCCTTAGCAGAATGGATATAGTGTCCTCCTGGGTTCCTTTCCAAGACAGTGAAGGTTTGTGGTTTAGTTGATTCTGCTTGTTTCTCACAAAGTCTCATCCATACTCTTCTTATGGAGCCTACTATGGTGGCCCAACCATAGGGTGTCTCTGTTTTCCCTCTTAATAAGTGTTCAGAGATTTTCAGTATGGCTTGCCTCTTAATACCCTCAAGATAACAGAGTTAGTATATATTTCTTGGATATACAAGTAACACCTCCCCCCTCTTCTCCTTGAACAGATTATGCCTTTTTTTATTAATGTCCCAATTACGCATTTTTTCTCCATTTCTATTATATAAATGAAAGGATATTTCAATTGCCTGTGTGTGAAGCATTTCAGTTTCTCAGATATATTCCCTATTATACAGATACATAAAATATTTGACAGACTACCCTGTTATCTCCTTTTGTTGCTYCTGTATCTGTATAATAGGTAAATATCACATCTAGTTTTTAGCCCTTTGTCCAAGTCAGTAACATTACTACAGTAACCTGTAGTACGTTACAAAAACATTGTTACATATATAGTCCGGTACAACTCTTGGTCTTAGATTTAAGCTCTTCTCAGAAGATGTTTCATTTGCAAAGTTTGTCTTCTCCTTTTATGTATTTTGGACTTCTAGCAGTGAATGAGTCTCAAAATCATTTTAGATGAAGTAGTGGAAGGCTGCCTGACAGTACCATCTGCTTAGCCCTGCATTTATCTGCAGGATGCACCTTTATGTGGATGTGCTTTGTCCCCTCACTGGAAGGACAGATGGGAGTCTCCAGCCGTTCCCTTTTCCTTCCACTGTGTCACAGTCCCTTTGGATCTGTGTAGAGCCATTAGCAGTGCTGACATGAATGAGCAGAGGAGCATCTTGGCCAGAAGTCTGGTTGTGGCTTCAGTAATATTTTACCTCCTGGGTTTCAGGTTGCTCTGGTCCACCTCCAGGAGTGCCAGGGCGTCTTGGCAGAGCATGTCCCACATCCTCATGTGGGTTTTGGCAGTTACTCCTACTTTTTGCTCTTGTCTAGAAATTGTGAAGCTTTTTGTGGGGGATGGTTTCTACTCCCTCACTAGTCTCACTAGTGGGTGTGGGTACTCACTTTCTACCCATGCTTGGATACACTCTCAGTGGGTATCTGCGACAAGCTCCTTTTCTATGTAGTGGTTAATTCTTCCTCTAGTGCTAGTCCTGCTGCAGACTCTTCAACTGCTAGCAGCTGTGTCCTTGGAGATTTCACTATAGATCACGCCAATGAATATATCATAATCCTTCATGTTCACCTCCTCCTAAAGATCTGCATACTCTCATTTGCTTCTGACACAGCACATCCAGCTTATGTATTCAGTCCTGTACCTGCCTTCAATAAAAAGTGTCAGCTGCCTTTCCAGCAAATCAGGTCTAGAATTCATTGCCCTGCAATGCATTTCCTCAACTCAGAGAATAATAACATCCTGGATAAAAAATAAAATAAAATGAAGTATAAATCTGGCTCATTCTCCAAAGTGAGGAAAACTTTGAAAGTGGAAAGCRGAGCTGAAGAAAAAGTGAGAAGTAAATAAAACTTGATATCTGTGATTTTTCTCCCATCTAACATCTGTTCTCTCTCACTTTKTTTTTTGCTGTTGTTTTGCTTTTACAAAATTGGCCGTTCAAATGAACAGCCTACATTTTAAGAAAAGACCATCACACTTCTGCATGCACAGAATGGACATAAAAAAAATAAAAAGAAAGAAGAAAGAAAGAAAACAACTTTATGACTTTATACTTTTCAATACAAAAACCTTCTCGACTTTTGAGTAATCAACAGCAACCACTGTGGCTCAGGGCAGTGATGCTGTGCAGTTCTAAGAAATTCCCTGAAAGAAGGTGGCACTTGCACAATGCACTTGCATCCAAGAGATTTCAGACACATCTCCAAGTAAAACACATCACAGTGACCAATCAAGACAGAAACAGCATGGATCACAGCAGCTGTAGTCAGACACCTCACTGGCCAGATGGAAAAGAGAAAGCTCCATGCCTCAGTGTGAACTCTGGGGTGCTGACCATGGCCAGATGACTTCCTGCTGTCTGCTTTCTGCAGGAACGATACTTTTTATTGCTTGCCAGAGGGAACATCTGCCCCAAAGCAGGCATCTGGCAGTACAAGCCCCACACAGCCTTGCTCACACACGAGGTCTGGGCACATCTTCCTGTTACCCTGACTCACTGGAAGTGGCATGTTCTCGAGTCCCATTTCACTCCACTGCACCTTGATCAGGCAGGAAAAGTGAAGAAAATGAAGAAAAGCTTCATTGTTAATATATGAAGTTTCTAAAGTTACTTTTACAAGGTTTGGAAATAAGCAACTACAAATAAAAAAATCATAAAACGTTATTCTAGTGTACTTATAGCAAATACGACGTTTTCTAAACCCAATTGTGTTCTATCTTGTTCTTTCCTCAGGCTTCACACACCAGCTGGAGTTTAGTGGTCTTGTTATTGGAGCAAGTCTGGAAATAACAATTGAATTACATAACACCAGTGACCTTTTGCTCAATTTCTGTCTCACCATTGCAACAAAATTATTACCGAAAGGATTGTAGACAGGTAAACAGGGTTGTAGTGATCAAGAGACAGAAATCTGGTAGGAACTTGGAGAATCAATTGAGAAAACTTCCTTTAATCGTTTTCTATCATTACTACACCTTAAGTTTGAATTTCATTACTAACCACAAATAAGTCTAGTATGGAAGTAACACATTCTAACAAAAATAACTCTGTTTATAATCCAATGAAGAAATAATGTCTTTATAAACTTTATGAACTTTCCTGACTGTATGTCAGGATATCTACAAGGCAACTGCCTTGTAGCAACTTTTTTCGCTCTACTTTGTCCCAGTTTGCATTTCCACAGAGGTAAAACTCAATAAAAAATGATTTGCCTAAGTGACCCACAGAAATTCTCAATGGTAGTACTAGACTTGGCCTCCTGTTTTTATCTGATACAATTCTAATACCATTCTATATGTTCCGCAGTCCTTCCAGAAATTTCCTATCACATTTTTTGACACAGGATTTGAGGAGATCTCAGATGCAGGAACCAGGCACTGCTCATAGCTCTTGGACTGGAGGGGTACATCTGGGCACTGACTCACTGCTGTCTTACAATAACCAGGCAAAAGCTGAAAATTACAAAACCTCCAGATTGTAAAACCTCCCTAATAAAATGTATGCAGTCCTCTTGTTATATTGTCTTAATTTTATGACTCTCTTTTCTTWCTTAATGAGACTGAACAACTGCCAGATAACCCAGCGTCTCTGCCAGACAATGAGCCCAGCACTGAACATCTCCAAGGAGCCCCCAGTAGAGGCAATGCTGGGGTTTTTTTATTATTTATTTTGGGCATTTGCTATTTCTAGTTTCTCCTGTGTGTGGTTTTAACAGACTAAAAAGTGTCTCTAATTAATGTGTTGCTTTGCTGATGTTTCTTCTAATACCAAATATTCCTCTACTACCCAATACCAAAGGACAACAGAACAAAACAAGGTCCATCTTCATGCTTTTTTAATCTGCAGGGATGTAGTGATCCTTGTATGGTTCAGTCTGGAGAAACYTCCCAAGGAAATCCTTTTGGAAATGCCTTTTAGACCTTCTTTTATACATTCCATATACTAGGTTACCAAACTTTTACTAATATGTATCTGCTCAACATAATATTTAAAGATACTGGGGCACTGAATCCTAATAGAACTCCCAAATAATTTATTTATGTTCATCAGTCAGCAGTTTATCAGTACCTACTGTTAAGCCATGACTTTACTGCTTTTACAACTTCACCTTCTAATCTGTTGCTAGCCAAAGACAAGTTCATTTATCAAAAAGTTGACTTTTCTTCTAATAAGCTGTGCTGCATGGAACTGCCATAATTCTATATACAGTGCCAACTTCTGTGAATTGTGCCCAGAATTCAATTATATCAAGTAGGTAGAAACTTAATAAAAATGGATTTTTAAGGTCTTCTTTTTCTCTGTATGGATTTATGTTAGTCTAAATAAATATTTCTAGGTAATTCAGCAGATTCCACCATGGCTATAATGTTAGCAGGACCCAAACTATCCTGAGTTGCTCCTCAGCCTCTTTTCATTCACAGTTCAGGATCACAGACCATCATGGATGCTTGAGTTCCCCAGCCATGCACTGAAACAGCTGTTCTAATCTAATAGATCTTTCCTAATTTTCCCTCGTCTTCTTGAGAAAGACCATCACTGAGCTGTGGACACTGCCACTGTCTTTCAGATATCTGTTCAGATTTACAACATTCCCAAATAAAAGTTACATGAGGAGTTGAGGAAGCAGAAGCAGTACGATCTGAACACAAGTTAGGGGAGTCCAAATTCATCAAATATGAGCATTACTAGAGTACACAGTCGTAAAGGCACGAGGGATTGTTATTTGTCATCCAGTCTCACCTCTTGCCTAACAAAAGACTTTGTGCAATAATTCCCACAAAAGATGGAAATTGTTACAGAATCATAGAAACTTTTAGGCACAGAAGGACCTCCTTTATTCAAAGTTTGATAAAGTTGTCATAGCCTTTTCCAGTTAATTCTTGAATATCATAGAATCACAGAATGGTTGAGGTTGGAAGGGACCTCTGGAGATCATCTAGYCCAACCCCYCTGCTCCAGCAGGGACACCCAGAGCATGGGGCACAGGGTGGCAGCCAGGYGGGTTTGGAAGATCTCCAGAGAAGGAGACTCCACARCCTCCCTGGGCAGCCTSTTCCAGGGCTCTGTCACCCTCACAGGAAAGAAGTTCTTCCTCACATGCAGATGGAACTTCTTGTGTTTTAATATGTACTTTTTACTCCTTGTTCTGTCACTGGTCACCACTGAGAAGATTTTGGCCCCATMGTCCCTACATTCTCCTCTCAGTCCTCTCAGGAAGGGGATCAGCTGATTGATCAGCTCCCCTCTCAGTCTTCTCCAGGCTAAACAGGCCCAGCTCACTTAGTCTTTCCTCACAGATGCTCCATTCCCTTAATCATCTTTGTCACTCTATGAATATGCCCAAGGATGGATGTTCTTCAGGCTCTCTGGTTACCCATGCCAGTTCTGCAAAGCCCCCGGGGTGAGCAGTGCTTTTCTTTTTAGAGAAACAGAAATTTTCTTTTTGCAGCTTGTAACCTTGGCCTCTTGTCCTTGCATTATGTACCCAATTCCATCTTCTTCAAAACTCCTCTTGAGAAAATTGACAACTGCAATTAAAACACCCCTTAGCTTTCCCTTCCCCAGGTCATCCATATCCAGTTCTCATAGCTGCTCCTTGTAAATGGTACATACCAGTCCCATTGCTATTTCAGTGGCTCTCCACGGCACTTTCTTTGCTTTGTTCATCTCTCTTTTGCACTAGAGAGCCACAAATTCCACACTCAGAAATCTTCTTCCCTCACATGTGCATAATTCAATATCTGGAACCACAGCTTGTTTGCTTGTGTTTGGAGACCACACAGCACTATGGGTCCATGTGTCTGTGAATACCATGTGGTTCATAAAAGGGAGGGTTTACAGGATGCAAAGACACATTATTTCCGGCTTCAAGCTGCTAAGTGCTTAATGTAATTCACAAAAACCAGTAGCGCAAGTGCCTTGAGGACTGGTGCCACAGACAAGCAAACAGACGCACTAAGAGAACTTCTTAGTCAGAAGGAAATAGAAGAACTAATTTGATATGAATGAAGAAATACAGCACTGGATACTTAAATTGCAGAAGATTTTGCTGTGTCCATGTGCTGACACCTGTCAAGAGTACAGAGGCCAAAAATTAATATCTGCAAAGTTAACAAGTCATTTCTATAGACAGAAGTTCCCTGGGGACTGATCCCAGTCTTCCTATTAAACACCCAGCTCACCGCTGTGCACATTCACCATCTACAGGATGAGTCAGGAACCAGTCCTCAGCCAAACGACTCTCGAGTTGCAGGACTGGAGAGATGGGGTACATGGAGCAGGCTGAATAACTAAGTGCTTCAGCCAAACAGGATGGCTGAAAACACAAAAAAGAACCAGAGAGGGAAAGTTCAGCTTATGAAGAGCAGCATACATGTAACCACAGCAGTCCCAGCCCGGCAGATCCTTCACCCAGCTGAGGAAATGCAAGGGGGAGTTGGACTCCACCTAAGAGGCTCCTTCTGCAAGATGTATTTATTGATGAGCCCAAATGTGAGGAAGGATTCCCATTATTCTGAGATCTCCAAAAGAGAGAGCATATGAAGATGCATCATTTGCCAAACAACTGCATGCTTTATAAATCACTTGCTAACCTGCTTCATCCAACACATCTGTAAATTATAGTAGCATATTCATAACTGCTGTCTAAAATCTGCCTTCCCAGGAGGGAAGTGCACACAAACTACTTGCATCCTTTTCTTTTGTTCKATTCCAGTTGTCTTAGCAAATAAGTTGCTGCACAAAAAAAGTTTTAAAACATGTTCTTTGGTACTGTAACTTTTGTGATTTTTTTTAATAAGAATTAAAAGCTTTTACCCTCAAAATCAACCCRTTTGCTCCACAATGAAAGTTCTCCATAATGAAAAACTTAAATTTAATGAAAAAATAAAATATAAGGAAAAAAAAACTACAATGAAATAGGATGTTAGTCTATGCTGTCTTACCATGACTGACAGAATGAGTTTTGGAAAGGGTTGTTCTTTTCTACAGCAAGAAATGAAAAATAGTTTTCATCACTCTCCTACAAAGCAGCCACTATAATTTCCATGTCGTAAGGATACACTTATTTTCGAGATGTTAAGTCACCTATAAAACATTCTTGAACTCACTGAAAGGTCATTAAAATTTATCAGCCTCACAMCAGAGCGGTTGATGATTTCTATTCRTTTTGGTTTCAGCTAATATGGCCTCATTGACCTTAAGCTTAAATGGCCAAATCAGAACACAGCCTGGTTAAGTTCTGACTACCTACTTTTTGTCAAAAAATACATGACTTGGCTGTCAAGCCCATATTTTATCATTGTAAAATCCAGACAAACAGCTTATCTTGTTTAGAAAGACAAAAATGGGTAAGTGATAGGGACCAGCTTAGGTCATGAATTCCAGCCATCAGTCTTCCAGCTCAGAAGAATGAGGGCTTGTGTAGAGAGCAGCTCCTTTGACAGTGTATCTTTTCCTGTGTTAGAGAATAAGTGTGTAACCTCATGCTCTCTGTGCTCAGCATGCTTTATTCACTTAGCTTGTATACAAAAAGTACTCACAAGCTAAACAAGCTACTGTCATAGAAGTCTTCCAATAGATGTCCACAGTAGGAGGGAGAGCGTATCATGCAATGGCAACAATGTCTGTAAGTCAATAAAAACTTGTATATGTAAGAGATGGATGGATATTGCCATAGCAGTAAGGAGTGGCTTAGCTGCTTAGAGCACGAGAAAGTGTTTTAAGGTATATACAGTATACTGTGACYTTATTGTCCAAGTGCCTTTGTATGATACATGCTGACATGTTCGGTTTCTCAAGGTCACTTCCAAATCCAGTTCATTCTTTCTAGTCTAGGTTTCATCTACTAGCAGTTAACATCATGAATTGTCTGTGGCCAGTCCTCAAGCAAAAGAAAAATCACATGGCAGACCCCCCCCCAATATGGAGTCTTAAAAGTCACAGAATCACAGAATCATTAAGGTTGGAAGGGGCCTCTAGAGATCATCTAGTCCAATGCCCCTGCTGAAGCAGGGCACCTAGAGCATGTGGCACAGGGTGGCATCCAGGTAAGTTTTGAAGACCTCCAGAGAAGGAGGTCCCACAACCTCCCTGGGCAGCCTGCTCCAGGGCTCTGTCACCCTCTGTGACATGTCATGAGACTTAGAAGATAAGCATGTTCTGCTTGATTCTTCTAGGAGCCTTCTGCCTTTTAATCTTCAGGATTGATCTTAATAGAAGATTTACCATTGTGAGACAAAAAAAAAAAAAAAAAAGGTTCTGTTAAGGTTCTGATAAGGAAGATGCACTCAGTGCACTCACAAAACTAGAGATTTTCTCCTTTGATTTCCTTCCCCCCAAAAAAGTACTCAATAGTCCCCAGATATTATAAGAAGAAAAAAAAGGTCATATAATGATTCCTATAGATATTCAAAGTACTTCAGTAATTTATGTAAGAATGAGATTTTCCCATACCTCATCCCATTTGGAATCGATGGGACTGCACTCACACTTTGCACAATAACTAAGCAGTTACAGCACAAGACTCTAGAAAACTGTATCCTGGGTTGCAGCTACGTGTGCTTCCTAGCCCCAGTATTGTCAGTCCCCATGTTGCCTTCTGTATCATGTCTATTTCTGCTGTTTCTTCATTTATCTTGCTCTTGGAAAATAAAAAATAAAAAAAAGCCAAAAGCTCCACAGTCCCACAAAGACAGCAACGCAGAGTGAACACCAGAAGATTTGTCTGTCTCGCCATCTGGGTGGTGAGTATGTTTGGCTGCCATTTGTTTATGCAACTCTCCAAGCTTTTCCTTGCTTAGTGCCCTGAAGCRGAGCTGGAGCACATCAACTCCCTTTGCAGTTTCTGTAGTAAATTGTCCAGCTTCCAACACCCCTTTGTATTTGGCACCCAGCCTGATTTCATGTTTTTTCTTGCCAACAAGTCTCAGACCATTAACTCCCTACAGCTTGCAGACATACAGCTTTTAGATTGCGTGGATGGTCTTGTGTCACATAGGTTGCTTTGCCTATGGATTGTCCAAGCCTCTCCCAAACGTGGTCTCTCCTCATTCAGTTCAGCAATGAAMTACAGCAGCCTACATTAATGGGCCACAACAACATGGATCAGAAAGAGGAACAGTATCTTTTTCCCTTATATTTCCTTTCAGCTAGCAATCATAAGTGACAGTGTGTGACTACCAAAATAAGGACATCTGGTAAAATTATTGGAAGCTGACAGGGAAAGGGTAGGATCATTATGGTGGAACACTGTGAATGTTTTAGTCAATGAAAGTGAGCATTATTTGCAGTTAAGATGAGGAGAATTGAGATTTCTGGAGTTTATTGCTAGTTCTGCTGTRTGATGATTAATGAAATACCTTAACTTCCCTGTGGCTTACTCTGTAACTCAAACATATTTTACTCACTCAGTTAACTAGATGAGGCTTATCAGTCTAAGTCCTTAACAAGCTTTGAGATTATTAGTACTAACATCAATTATTGAAATGGATATATTAGCAGTGCAAAGAGATTAGCAGGAAAGAAATGCTAAAGACCAAATCAACATGTGGCCTTGCTTGACTGTATGGCTGGTCTGCGCATATATTACTTAATAACTACATTTAACATAAAAAAGGTGTGTTTTAAAATCTGTGGTTGACAAACACAGTACTTGTCAAAAGAGGGAAGAGGCTGCCTCCAATTCTCAAAAAAGAAACCAAGGCAAAGCATAATCAAGGCTCACAAGTCAATTGTGAGGGTTCTCTCTCTGTATTAAAGCAATGACGTGCAGTCACCTGCACCACAGATGCTTCTGTCTTCTGACAAGAAGAGTGGCACTGTTTTGAAATAAAGACTTGACCGAGCATTAAATCATTACACACTTTTCCTAACTATCATTTCTTTTGCCAGCCAAGCAATTAATTTCAAAAGAGCTCAACCAGGGACCTACTCAAGCGGTGGAAACAAGAATTAATTGGTTGTGCTTGGAGAGGATGGGATCAAAGCAGCCTCAGGCTGCTCACGTCAACAGCTTGTGCAAAACTGGGCACTCATTACAGAAAGGACAAACYCAAGAAACAGTGTGGTGGAGAAGAGACCACAGGTGAAACTATTGCAAAACGCACAGTAGAAAAGGGAGAAACACAAGTTTGGAGATACCAAGCACCCTGCTCTGACATTCCTTCAGAATAACTGTCCCAGCACTGCTCTCAAAAAAAATATACTGGCTTTCTGAAATCCTGTCATGGTCCTTCAAATTCTCACTAAGTTTCTCTCTTTAGGTTTCTCATAGGCAGTGCAAATCCCTGAATGTTCTGTATTTTTCCTCCTTGGCAAAACTGTTGGATGKATCACAGGAAATTGAGTCTGATCAAGAGAACCACAACTCTACTTACAGACTCTCTTGGCAGTGCTATTACCGAAACTTTATGTAGCAATTAAAGCAGCAATGCCTTTGTTTATTTCTCTTACCATTACCTACAAGGAGAATACAGCCCTGCATCCAAACAGGCAGGCATAAGAGCGGAGCAGAAGTGAGGTTAGTATTTAAAATTTAGCAAAACAGTTCCAGACATTCACAAAATTGTTGTCAAATAATAGTTGCAATTTTCTCAGTTGCATATGCATTTTCTGTTCTTCAGACTTGCTTTTTTTCTTTTTACATTTATGATCTTTTGCATTAATTATAACAATCTCCCAGATTTAATATATATAATATACATTTATATAWGTTATATGTATTTATATTTATATTTATTATATTTATATTTATTTATATATATTTWTATATATATAAAAGTTAATTTAATATCATTAATTTAATATAACAATCTCTTAAATCCTATAAAATGCGGCATTTTTTTTCCAGAACAGAATCACAGAATATTCAAGGTTGGAAGGGACCTCTAGAGATCATCTAGTCCAACCTTCCCACTCAAGCAGGGACACCTAGAGTTCTCTCAAGCAGGGACACCCTGTACCWCATGCTCTAGGATGAGCTGCTCCATCACCTTTCCAGTGACGGAGGTGAGGCTGACCGGCCTGTAATTGCCCGGCTCCTCCCTCTTGCCCTTTTTGMAGACTGSAGTGAYRTTGGCTCTCTTCCAGTCCTYGGGCACCTCCCCTGCTCTCCAGGACCTCTCAAAGATGATGGAGAGAGGCTGAGCAATAACCTCGGCCAATTCCCTCAGCACTCCTGGGTGCATCCCATCTGGGCCCATAGATTTTTGAGTGGCCAGTTTGCCTAAGTGATCCCTAACCCAATCCTTCTCAGCCCGCGGGAGGTCCTCCTCTTGCCCATTTATATGTATGGGAACCTACTGAGAACTCTGTATGGGAATCTACTGACTGTGTACAAATATACTTTTATCTATTTTCAGGTCATTTTCTCTTATGAAGAACTGAAAAGCTTTAAATTCTTTCAGCTTTTCAGCTATTTTAGCTTTGTCTGAAATCTGTGAAGAAGACTTTCCTAGTTAAGTAGTCAATGGAGAGAGAGAGGACCTTGAATGGATGTATCTGAGCATGGAAATTTGTCTCTTTCATTTGTCTTTGTATCTGAGCATGAAAATTTGTCTCACCTTTTCCATATTATTAAGCAGATTTAATTAAGAAGACTTCTTAATCTAGCAAGGCTAGAAAGTCCCATGAAATCCGTTTTTTTAATTTTTATTTATTTATTTATTTATTTATTCTTTTTCTGTTTACTCTTCTGATTCAAGTTCAAGTGATCTGAAAACAACATCAGCTGCTTGAAAAAGTGTTCTCTGAAGCACCTTGTGATTTGGCTAGTTTCTCAATATGCATCTTCTCTCTGAAAGTCCTGTCTTCCAATTAGCGTCAACYGAGCTGCATAGAATCTACTGCCAAAAAGACAAGTGTTCAATGCAAATTACGTAGTGCGAGCTACACCATTTTTTAAACTTGCCTGTTAATGCACAACCAATGGACCTCTTGCCTTCAAAAAGTAATGTCTCGATGCATCTCAGCATCTGTTTTCAGTTAAACAGATTCTCATGAACGATTTTAACTGGGTGAACAAATTTCACTGAGGTAACTTTTAAACATCAGCAAAAAAATCAAATTGTTACCTCTAAACTTCTTTTTTCTTACTTGTTCAGGCTGTTTCTTTACAGATTCACAGATTCACAGAATATTTAAGGTTGGAAGGGACCTCTACAGATCATCTAGTCCAACCTTCCTGCTCAAGCAGGCACACCTAGAGCATGTGGCACAGGGTGGCATCCAGGCGGGTTTTGAAGACCTCCAGAGTAGGAGACTCCACAACCTCCCTGGGCAGCCTGTTCCACTGCTCTGTCACCCTAACAGTAAAGAAGTTGCTCCTCACCTGGAGACGGAACTTCTTATGCTTCAGCTTGTGGCCATTACCCCTCGTCCTATCGCTGGCCACCAGTGAAAACAGCTTGTCCCCTTCCTCCCTGCATTCTCCCTTCCTGAACTTATACATATTAATCATATCCCCTCTGAGCCGTCTCTTCTCCAGAGAAAACAGGCCCAGCTCACTCAGCCTCTCTTCATACGAGAGATGTTCTATTCCCTTAATCATCCGGGTTGCTCTTCTCTGGACCCTCTCSAGAAGCTCCATGTCCCTCCTATACTGGGGTGCCCAGAACTGMACMCAGTACTCCAGGTGCGGCCTCACCAGAGCTGAGGAGAGGGGCAGAATCACCTCCCTTGACCTGCTGGCAACRCTCCTCCTGATGCAGGCCAGGATCCCATTGGCCTTCTTGGCCACGAGGGCACACTGCTCACTCATGGTTAACTTAGTGTCAACCAGGACTCCCAGGTCCCTCTCCGTGGAGCTGCTTTCCAGCAGGTCGACCCCTAATCTGTACTGGTGCCTGGGGTTATTCCTCCCCAGGTGCAGGACCCTGCACTTGTCCTTATTGAACCTCAKGAGGTTCCTCTCTGCCCAASTCTCCAGCCTGTCCAGGTCCCTCTGGATGGCAGCACAGCCCTCCGGAGTGTCGGCCACTCCACCCAGCTTGGTGTCATCCGCAAACTTGCTCAGGRTGCAYTCCGTGCCCTCGTCCAGGTCATTGATGAACAAGTTGAACAGCACTGGGCCCAGCACTGACCCCTGGGGGACACAAAGCATATTTAGGGAAAACTATCGTTACAGCTTAAGTAAGCTCCAGAATGCTTTGCTGGGGCCATAGAGCTGTAGAGGTAATCACAAAATAAAGCAGTGTTTTAAGGAAGATAATATAATTTGAACAAAATTGAAATAAACTTTTTCAGAAAGTTCACATATCACCAAACTGCAGTTCTATTGCACTAGTGCATTATTTCACTATTAACAACTGACTTGCAACTATTATTTAAGTATAATGAGAACAATATTTATTCATATACATATAAAATAATATTTTTTTTACTCACAAAAAAATCCTGCAGCTGGCAAAACAAAGAAAAAAAACCACCTTGATTCCATCTTATTTTCTATAGCATGTTTGAAGAATCAATATTATCTGTAGCTTTTGGCGGATAATATCAAAATTATGTATGTCTTTTACTGTACAGATCTGTATAAAATGGAAAAAGAGGATAAAATTTGCAAAATTTACTCAAGCAATTTTGGTTTCTGAGTAGCATTTCTAAAGATTACAGACTGCAATTCAACAGGACAGAGATCATTTAGTTTATTAGCCACTTCTGAAACTTATATTCATAAAAAGTTAGGCATTCTTGAAAATCTTTAAATGGGTATCCCCCAAATCTTCAGTGTTTTAAGATTCTGATTCATGATCTTAAACAGCACGAGTCATTCAACAGAATTTGGTAGAATAACTTCTTGTTTGCAAAGTTGGTGATATGAATAAACCTTCATATGGCTGGAACAAATGGCCTGTGTGTGAAGAGTGAAGCGCCAGCTCGCTGATGGCCTCTGTGGCAGCAGGGGCACGCTGGATGGTGGGGCTCCTTCTCCTCCTGTTCCAGACCAGGAGAAAGCAGGCAGTTGCTAATGGCTGTTATCAAATCAGAAGCAAATATCTCTGAACTGCACCCATGAGACTTGAGCCTTTTGTATCAAKATCAAGACCTCTTAGTTGCCTTGGAATTTCTTGGTTTTGACAAACAACAATCTGAAGTAGTGGGTGGTACATTTTGATCAATAATCAAGACAGTTTTTAGCCTAGATAAAAAACATAAAATAACAGAACTTAGGAACTGCTGGTTCCTAGCAGTGTTCCCCTTAAAGTGTTTTGAGGGAGATCTGCATATTGAAGAGCTTCTGACTCAAGACAATATCAACACTAGCTATAGGCAAGAGAAAGTCATTGGAGAATGACTCATCAACAAACCCTACTATTGCACTTAAAACCATGTCCATCATCATCATCATCACTAGATTCTTTGCAAATATTTGAGAATAGTTTATGATTAAGGGGGTCTATCACAATCCTCACATACAACACTATACCAAAGAAAAATCAAGGCACTAGCCTGCCAAGCAACACTCTTCTATTTTTTCTTCATTGATTCAGAGAAATAAAGTTCTGTTTATTTTCTAATTATATAGAAACAAATCTAGTGTAAGTGGTCCTAAACAGCTCCATTTCAAATAAAAGGCATGAAATTGAGTTGTTTTTCCAGCTACAATAATTTAAAATATAATAGGCTTGACTATAAGGGTGAATTTTCAGACAAAACAAAATATATCTTTCTAAAGCTCTGTATCACTTGAGATCAGTGGGAGGATTTCTCTTAGAGTAGGCAGTAGTTAGCACATACTTAAAAGCCCACTAAGATCAAAGGCAAGTTTTCCCACTGATTTTGAGGAAATGAGCCAGGCCAGGAGTTACAAAAACTCTCTAACCAGCTGGCCTTCATGAACAGAGCATTCAGATATTATCAGGAGCTAGATTCTGGTTACATAAATACTCTCCAAAGCTCTGGAATTGGGTTGTGCTCTTACACCCTTTAATGCCATGGCTATTACTTAGGTCTTCCCTAAAGAGACAGCTCAGTTGAGCTGAAGTGTGGCGCAAATATACAGTCACGTTTCACTGAACACCAAAACCAAATGCTGCTATAATTAGCCAGATATTAGGAATTYCACTGGATGTAGCATTTCTTTCATGCAGTCGACTCTACAGCGTATCTTCACAAATGCCATGTTCACTGCTAATGCTGTCAAGCCAGCATGCAGAATTAAGCATGCTAATTGAAATGACAAGGTGAAGTTCCCAATTACTCAAAAAGCATCAAGCCTCCTGAGGATTTCTGCTAGAAACATTGTGGTTCCCTACTGCAAATAATTAGCTGATTGCACAGAGAGGGACTCCTGAAATGGCCTAGTCCTTTCCACCTGTTAGCAGGATGAGTCATTACCACAACTTGAAGGCATTTGGACACACAGGTAGCATAGTTTTGCTATCAAAACCCCTGCATACTTACAGACTAACACACAAGTATGTGCAAGTTCTCAATAAATAGAGTGTAGCAAAAATCATGCTTGTGCATGGGTCTTTGTGCATATAAAGACCCTACTGCAGTGACATTCCAGGAGTTCAACCTTCCACTGATGTTAAGTGCAACCTTGGGGGAGCTCAATGGAAGTAATGGTCAATTCCTATGGATTACCATTAGATTTCATCTTGCTCAATGAAGGAATTCGGCATTGTAATTCTAATTAATTAAGGATTGAGGTTATTCTTCTCAGATCACCAGGAGTAACAAATCCTATGAACTGGTTTTACTTTATCCCTAAAACTTGATCTTCATCCCATTAAAGCTATGTTCTTTGTAATCTTCCTCTAAGTAGCTAGCCTGGAGTTATGTTCATGTTGACTGTGCTGCAGGGCTGGTCACTGCATGATGAACCATGTAACAAGGGAGTTCTGCCTGCCCTTCTCTCTGTGGGGARCTGATATAAGTCATCTTCTTCTGCTCATATATAACTTCTCAGTAAGAATAATGAATTGGTTCAAAAGTTATTAATGGAAGGATAAAAGAGTATTCAACACTGGCTCATAGACTCAGTTTTCTGAGGTGAAACATTTGTCTTTATTTATCCAGCAAAYTATCTAAGCAATAACTCTATCGAGAACACTTCCAACTTCTGCACCTTAAGTTGCCTTGTCTCTGTCAGCAGTAATTACAATTGCCATTTGGTAAACTCAGGTCCCAACTGCTTATGCTCTAATCAAAAACTGGTCTTTTATCTGCTTCTTCTGATTGGCCCATCAATAAGTCGAGCAAGTGAAGCAGTTAGTCCTATCTCTTATAAAGTAACCTAATTTCTATGTGATCTGTAGGAAAAGGCCCAAGAAGGATCTGACATAGCCCTGTGCCCAGTATTAATTGTGAGATCATGCTGTGGGATGGGGTAAGGAGGAAGTCAGAAAACAAGCTGAGCCTTATATTTTGGCTATGGTGTCCTGATATTTCAGCTTACTGCATCTTCAAGACATTGTTGGCCAGGCGAACTAGGTTCCCAGAAAATGTTCTGGAAATAGCATTCAGCCCTTAAAATTGCCCTGGGACCACTTAGAGTAACAGGCTAGTGTAGGCAGCACAGTCAGGCACTCGTATTTTTCTTCATTATAGATGAAATGATTATTCTTTTATTTCATTTATAGCCTGCGTAACAAAAAGCAGCTGTTCTCATGTATCAGTCTGGGTGATTTTATCTGCCCTCTTTAATCACATTCCATAATAAATTTAAAATACAAATTTGTTACCTTACATTACGAAGTCAAACACATTCTGAAAGGTATATCAAATGGGATGCAAATGTAGTAGTTAATTAGAACACACTATTATATCATTAACAATAAGAAAGGCTGTCATTTCTAAATGTAAGTTTTTTACTTGCATCAATTAGTTCCTCTAGCGCCTGCTTAAACTGAATAAGAAGATTCCACAATGAAAAAAAAAAGTGAAGGGAAAAAAAAATCAAAATCTTAATTTTATCAAAGAACCTGATGTTCTGTGTGTGCTACGTCCAAAGCACCCAAAGCTTAAATTAGAGACCCATGATTCAATTTCAAAATCAGATGATCAACAGTTAAGAAAGAGTTTAAAAATTAGGTTGCTTGTGCAAAATGAGATCTTGTATGTCTTCTGGTAAGTCTAAAATGAAGGGTATCAGGGAGCCTTGCTCTGGGGGGTGGAAATGATCCATGTTGTACAGATAGGCTGGAAACTCATGCAGTGGATGAGATCAAGGGCTGCAAAACATCTTTTGCCCAGATAGTTCTGATCTGATCTAGATAAGCACAGTGCTAAACCTAGTCTAACTTCTTCCCTCTCCATCTCCACATAATCCACCTGCAGGCCTCTCGTCCCACTTTTTTTCCTTCACCATCTTGGTCTGCACAACTATATTACCACTATATTGTTACTATTTTTATTGAAACTTGGTAGGCATTGAAATTTTCTTTCTTTCTGTAGTAATTAGATATTGTTTATTCCTGATTCTTGGATTACACTGTTAAGTTTTCAATTATACTAGCAATAAATTATTTGCTTTATATATAAGGTATGTTTTCTCTTTGCCCATAAACAAGAATTTGGGTGTAACAAGCAACATGTACCCTCTAAGCAACATCTCCAGTTGCCGCTACTGGAGACAAAATATTGGTCCAAATGATCTCCAGCACTCCCCTCCARCCCCAAATATTCTGTGAGTCTGTGATACAAGCACTGCTAGCACATAAAAAATATTTCATTCCAACAGAATGTAAAATGTAATGTAACTACCTGAGAAATTGTTATAGTTATGTCTGACAGCAATACAGCAGCAGTGTATTTTTCTACTCCAGTTCTCCAGTTATTTCTCCTTATTATACACATTCATCTGTTCCAATGCAAGTTTCCCAATTACAACTATAAAACTAGCCACTTTTGAGGGAACAGATCCTCATGTTCTATCTAACTGTTGATAGCTGGAGCAGGAAAATGATCAAAATACAAATCATATTTTGAATGCAGAAACATTATTTTGTTCTCTATTTATTCCAGGACTCATCCTCACTCAGGATTACATCTATGGAAAACCACATGTTTTGCCTGACTGCTTCACATCAGGAATTTATCGTACAAGGAGAGATTGAGTGAATTGGGCCTGTTTTCTCTGGAGAAGAGAAGGCTGAGAGGGAATCTGATCAATATGTATAAGTTCATCAAGGGAGAATGTAGGGAGGAAGGGGCCAAGCTCTTCTCAGTGGTGGCCAGTGACAGGACAAGGGGTACTAGGTGTAAGTTGCAACACAGGAAGTTCCATATCCATTTGAGGAAGAACTTCTTTGCTCTTGAAGGTGCCAGAGCCCTTGAACAGGCTGCCCAGGGAGGTTCTGGAGTCTCCTTCTCTGGAGATCTTCCAAACCCACCTGGCTGCCACCCTGTGCCCCGTGCTCTGCGTGTCCCTGCTGGAGCAGGGACATTGGACTAGATGATCTCTAGAGGTCTCTTCCAACCTCAACCATCCTGTGATTCTGTAAATTTCTGTCCTGGCAGAGCATTAGGCTTCTAAAGCTGCCAGGACCTCTCACCAGTGTCTATGCAGCATCCACTGGCAGTGCCTCCATGGCCTGACAGGCTCTGGGGCCTTTCTACTTTTCAGTATCTTGCCAAAAGGCTCCCTGCGAGACCCAGCAACAAGGGAACCAACAAGTTCCGTCCGATGGATATTAGTGAAGCAGGAAACCTGGAAGGTGAAGAGCTACAGCGGGGAGGTCAGTGGTGGCATGGGTTTGTGTGAGTTCAGCCTGGGCTATGGGAAGGACATCCTGGTGTTTTCTGTCAATCCCAGGAGCTCCAGAAAGGCTCCGGCAGAAGCGAGGATCTCAGTGCATGTAGCAGAAGCTGGGATCTCAGTGCATGTGGTGGCTCTGCATGACACACCCCCATGTCTGCAGCCTTGGCAAAGGTGTGGGGCAGGTCTTCGGGCCCCCCCAGCATGTCCCTGGTGAGGGGGTGCTGTGCTCTTTGGAGCCCTGCTGTGTCTGCAGTGAGTGGCGAGCAAACTGTCTGGAGAGCAGGCAGCTCTAGAGCCGTTGGGGCAGCCTTGTTGAGAAAGGCTGGGCAACTCCACACACCCTGACCTTGCCCACCCCTTCCATCTTGCACCCAGGTCCTTCTGCAGGGAACATCACCCATAGCAAAAGGTGCAGGCGGAGCAGGATGGGGAGACCTCCTGCCTCGCAGTCCGGAGCCAGGAGAAGCTCTCCGCACACCCTCTGGTGTGCCCTGCCTTCAAGCACATGTAGTCCCACCAAGGGTGGCCCTTCCAGTGGCCCTTGGGCATGGCACATGCCCAGCAGTGGGCAGTGACCTCCTCACACTGCATCTGCCTCTCTTGCAGCAACAGGCTCTTGGGACAGGTTTCTTCTACTTCCAGTACCCAAAATGCAAGGACTGTGACATTTTCCTTGGGGAAATGTCTTCCCTAGGTATCCGTGTGCCCCTCAAGTTGGTTCTCTGCTGCCCTGGCCCTGTGTCCCCAAGGCATGAGCCAAAAGAGCGGGGGAGGTTCATACCCTTGCTTGGCTTTGACGTGGCAGGCAACCCCCTGGGAGGCAGAGGAGCCTTTGCTGATCGGTACGAGAGGCACCGTCGCTTTGATGCCATTTGGTGCCTCTCTGCACATGGCCAAGAAGCGGCAGCAGAAGGGGGGTAAATCAGCCCTGCTGATAATTCCCCTCTGCCCACGTGGTGGCAGGTGTCTTCGTGCCAGTCTGGAACCACTTTGGAAGATCTTGGGTGGATAGGTGCCCTCCAGAGGAGGAAGGACCAGGAAAGGGAGAGCTCTTTTCCAGGGGGATGCTGAGCTGCAGGGCAGGACGCACGGCCCTGCTAGCAAGGCCAAGCACTGCAAGCAGTGCACAGTGGGCCTAGGCTCTTCCCAGCCTTTCCCATGCACCACCAGGGAAGGGTGCTGGGCGCAAGGCCCCTTGGCACTCAGGAGCCACCAGCTCAGCAAGCTCTGCTGCTCAACTATGTGAGCCTGGGCACTGTAAGAGAAGGGAGGCCCTGGGTCCATGTGGGTACCCCCAGGCTGCAGCCAGGAGTCAGACAAGGCTTGGAAAAGCTAAGGCTCCAGCTCAAGAGGAATTCCCTCAGTACTGAGAAGGATCTGATGGGAGAGTGTAAAGATGGGGCCAGATTCTTCTTGGGGTACCCTCTGAGCAGTCACGAGGCAACGGGCACAAACTGGCACAGAGGAAATGGTGCCTGATGCTCAGAAAACACTTCTTCCTTGTGAAGGTGATGAAACATTGAGGCATCCAGGTTGCCTCAGGAGGTGGTGGAGTGTTCATTGTTGGAGACACTGAAAATCCCACTGGCTGTAATCCTGGGCAAGCTGCTCTAGCAGCCCCTGTCTGAGCAGGGCACTCGGACCAGACAGCCTCCACATGAGCCTTCCAAGCCCAACTCTTGTGTTATTTGGGGAACTCCTCACTGCCAGCACAGCAATGCATTCGACTTTTTGTCACAAGAGCTCTCCACGTAGGAATTCCCCTACAAGTGGAATTGAGTTTTCCAAGGAAAACCTTGATGATGGAAGGGTTGTTCCTGCCCGGCACTGAGCGCCTCCCAAAGCTGAACCCGTGTGGGCAGCAACCGAGGAGCTCCCTATTTGCAGAGGTGGCTCTAGCAGGAGGCTGTGAGGAGGCTTCACCACCTTCCCCTGGCCTCCTCAAGGTGCTGCCACTCTGTGACAGGGCGAGGATGGAAAAGTACAGGCAGGACAGTCTATGCGTGGGTCCCTTTGCCCATGAAGGGGAGGTCGGGGCCCAGCAGGACTCCCCATGGCTCCCAATCACTCCCAGTGAGGTGGTGCAGCCAACTCTGCCACTTGAGAGTTTCATCTCAGCAAGGAGTTGCCATTCCATGACCAAGCGCCAACAGCTGCATCTGGTGTCCCCAGAAAGCTGCAAGATGAGAGACAAATGAGGTATCTGAGCTGCACCTGGGTCTGAGAACATCTCTTTTTCAGCATGGCAGAAAGAGCTTGTAAGGGTTTCCTTAATAAAGCTCCTTTTTTTTTTACTTCTTTGCAGCTGTGGGTGAGCACTGCTCTGGCAGCATCATGATACTGTGATGGTTTATCTGGTTACCCAGGCACCAGTACAGATTAGGCGTTGACCTGCTGGAGAGTAGCTCCATGGAGAGGGACCTGGGAGTCCTGGTTGACACCAAGTTAACCATGAGTGAGCAGTGTGCCCTCGTGGCCAAGAAGGCCAATRGGATCCTGGCTGCATCAGGAGGAGTGTTGCCAGCAGGTCAAGGGAGAGGATTCTGCGTAGAGCGATAGAGATGATTAAGGGACTGGAGTATCTATGTTATGAGGAAAGACTAAGCGAGCTGGGCTGGTTTAGTCTGGAGAAGAAAAGACTGAGAGGGGATCTGATCAATATGTACAAATACCTGAGGGGAGAATGTAAAGAGGATGGGGCCAAACTTCTCAGGGTGGGGGGCAGTGACAGGACAAGGGGCAATGGGTATAAGTTGCAACACAGGCAGTTCCATCTCCACATGAGAAAGAACTTCTTCGCTGTGAGAGTGACAGGCAGTGGAACAGGCTGCCCAGGGAGGYTGTGGAGTCTCCTTCTCTGGAGATCTTCCAAACCCGCCTGGCTGCCACCCTGTGCCCCGTGCTCTGGGTGTCCCTGCTGGAGCAGGGGGGTTGGACTAGATGGTCTCTGGAGGTCCCTTCCAACCTCAGCCATTCTGTGTTTTTGTGTGTGTGAACTCTGCAGCCAAATTCAGACTCTCTGAGACGTATTTTGCAAACACCTTACAGGTTCTTTTCCCTAGGGACTAATTTTCTCCCTTAATTTTTCTTCTTATAGCAGCTTCACACCAGCATCATCCTCCCCTTCACCTTGCAGGACAACGGCAAAGCCTTCCTACTGCCTTGACTTCAAGTCTTTGTTTATTTTACCAGTTTGTTTCTACCAGTTAATCCCAACTGTTTTTCTATCTAGATTTGTATTATGCTTTCAAAAGATATGACAGCTAAATTAATGGTTTTAAAACCATGACATAGATCATCCTGAGACTTAATATGTCTATTGCAGCCTATCACTGAAGGCTTTCTCTGTGGATTAGGTCAGAAAGACTGAGCAATTGATAATCTATACTTTTCTCACAGAGTAGCAAGTAAATGTCTCCATTAGCAGTTATTTATTCAGATTAGAACTCTGTACCTTTTGGGATAAAGCACTCTGGTATCATATTCATATCATATATCATATCATATCATCCCGTATCATATTCATATCATATATCATATCATATTTCAGCAGCATTTGCTTTAAAAAAGCTTTTATCACAACCAATGAACAGCTCTTCCACAAATCTGAAACTGTTCTGCAGAAGAAATATGTGTCTTTGGTCCCCTCAAAGGGGACTGCAGAGGGGCAGTAATTTAGATCCTACAGAGGTAGAATTTAGGGCCTCTGAATCTGGGCTTTGCCCTTTTGCCCACACATGCCTTTAATATTAGGTCAGCTTGGTTTTATTTTAAGAAATAAGAAAAAAAAATCCCTAACAAATTGATGCAGACCACAAAACCATAACTATGAACATTCATATATATATGAACTGTGCAGAACATAAAATAGCAACATTTTATACCTACTTAATATAAATGGCAATATAGGAATTGAATTTAGTGTATCATTCAAGTGATTTATTACCAAACATTGTTTTGCTGCATGACAGGGAGAACAGCATGTTATTGAACTGACTATGTCCAAATTATCTGCTAATTAAAAACTTATAAAATTTGGCTATATAACACAGCAAGGTATCTTTTACATTTCAGAAGTATTATTTATTTAAGCTGCAGCTACAATTTATTCTTAGACAACATTCATTTTTTTCTGCTACAATACAGTGATATAAGCATGCTGAGCTGTTCCATATGAAATGACTAAAATGTTGTACTTTGTATTGAGACAAACTGGATGGATGTGATTTTAAAATAACACCCACTGTGAAACTATTTTTGTCCATTTGTTATTATTTTTTATGAAAAAGTTATAAAACAGTAAGCTCATTAAAAAGAAGCACTATGCTTCCATTAAGAAAATACAGTCCTGGATCAGTGTGTCTGCGGGAGCGGTCAGTGGGACCATTACATTTACTCTGTTAATATCTCTAACATAGTAACAAAAAGCCTGATCAGAGACTGGGATTTCATTAGCCAGGGCATGTTTTCCACACCAGGTTATATTGTGTAAAAAGTACAGAAAAGAAAGACTGCACCTCCTTCCAGGGGCTTCCAGCCCAAATGAAGACACGTTGAATAGTGATAAAAATTCAGCCCCTCTGCCTTCCTTTATTGCAAGCCCTATAGAAAACAACTAAATTAAAATGAAAAGGCAAAATATTTTTTCATAATACAGGCTTAAGATGAAAAGTTCCCTCTTCATCAACCCAACTGACATCCTGCCCCAAACATTAATATATCCCATCACAGCCTGCCACATGAGGAGGCAAAATCACAGGGCTGAGGAGACATGAAGCTGCTGTCAGGAACAGAGTGGTGGAAATTAATGCTATCCTCCCAAACACTGAAACCACTCCCCTTCCCATAGCAGTTTCACGATCAAACTCTTGCTACACCAATTAACAGCAAAGCCTTCACAAGAGGTGGCACCATGGAAGTCTACACAGAGGACTGTAAGAAGCAGCCCCCAAATGGAATTATTTTATCATTTCCAAGGGATGCTTTTAATACTCAGGGCATGAAATATTCCTATTATTCCCTTCCAGGAAAGTCAGTGATACTTAAAATGCTGCCAGGAGATTTACTGTAAATTCACCCATCAGGAATAGGCCACACGCTTCTGCTGCTAGGTCATCCCCAGCATGAGGTCTTAATCAAGAACAGGGCACTATTCTACCCTCCAGGGGCCTCAAAGCTTTCATGTATGTTGTCAAAAGGCCATTTTAATCATCCTGCTGAGAGCCAGGTTTGCCATATGTCTCCTCTCAAGCTTGCGCCCTCTTTGCTAGACCCAGTCATAGATCAAATCCCAAATGAGATAGATACTCTTTCTGTGTGCCCTTTCCTGTGCAGGATGTTGGTACCTCTGGACCACTCGCATCCTTGAAAATCTTTCCAATAAAGCACCTGTAACAATTCATTTTCCTTGTGACATACATGTAGAAAATATACTACTCTCAAGGTGTCAGCTTGGCTTGTCTTCTTTGTGCTTGAATGAGCTACTGAATCATGAAACCCTCTGGCTGCTGAGCACCACTGCAGTCTGTCCTAGGGGATGTGAACTATTCTGAAGAAACACCACTAAATTGTTCTTTCCCATTTGTTCTTATGTCTTTGTGCATCTGGCACACCAAACCGATCACACTGCCAAGTCCAACTGCTCTAAGGATCACAAATCAGCCCCTTTCTCCCAAATCACATATTAAAAGAAAAACAGTGGAGTTTAGAATTATAATAGATGAATGCTATTTTCCCTTTTCGTTTTAATCTTCCCCAGAAATTAGGCTCTTACATTTATATTGCCTTTGGGATCAAACAATTGACTCAAGATTTTATGATAAAAATACAGGAGAACGAGCAAAAATGTCAGCAGTTTTAAAATCTAATAGACTGACAAAGGCAATTGCTTCTACCTACCATAGTGCTTCTCTGGTTGGTCAGAGAATACTAGATTTTACTTCCTTCCTTTATAAGCACAGCATAGTCATACAATCCCTGTAAAGACGTGGCCACTAGTTGGTTTACGTCATATGGTAGACACACCTAAGGAAGCCAAATAAATTATTTAATCAAACTTTAATCAAAATCTCATTTTCCTCAGTCTCCTCAAGAAAGGCCATGATCCCAATCACACTGGATTTCAAGGCAGTTCCTTTTGAAATTTAAGCTAGTGGACGGGAAGTTTATCAAATGTTCTGAGGAAAAAAAAAGAAAAGAAAAAAAAGCACCGAATCAAAGGGAGAGACACGGATGAGGACATTTAGTCACCAAAAAAGGTCAGTTTCAAGGAGCAGTGATATAAAACAAAGCACARCCCAAAGAACTAAGTCTTAAGATTTTAAACCTACAAAGTATCGGTAATTTGACTTTTTTCATAAAATTCAAACTGGTGTTTGTAAAAACATTGAGTCTTATAGTCTTATAGAACTCATCATTAAGATAGATTATTTTATTATATCACATATCATAGACATTTTGAAATACAGGAGAGGCAAAAATTTGTTCTTATCAGAGTAGTATGAGATTTTAGAAATAAATGCCTGAGGTGAAAGACTGTCTGTGATAGCATTGATAGATGGCCGCAGCAATTCAAAAGTCTTTTTGAGTCCAGTGTGTAGATTTGTATGTTTCTGGGGCTGAAAGCCAAGTACCAACTCCCTGCGATGTGTCTGGCAGCTTCTCTTACAGCTATGATTAAAACAAAGGTCTGAACACTTTCGGAAGCATCTGTTATTTCCACACTTGGATGACAAAGCTAATTTCTCTGTGGTTTTTGTTTTTTGCTTTTTATACAATGATGGAATTAAAAGTGAATTTGAAAATGCTGTCTTTTTATTTTGACATGCATCATCAACAAAACACATTTTGAAGTTCACCATATTGACACATTCAGCTTTGTTTTACAGAAAGCACATGAAACAGAATGTTTGAGGCCTTTTCAATTTTAACTACATTTCTGTTTCAAATTATGCCTTGTATAAGCTGCTCTCCTGGCTTCATTCCTTCCCCCAACCATATACCCCAGGCCACGCTCAAAACATCCCCAGTRCCCTTGATAAAAATCACATAACTAGTCAGACAAGAATTAATGCACAAACTATGAGCCTCCAGAGGCCCAAACCCAATGAAAAACAAAACAGAGTCCTGTTAATAGGATCCTCAAAAGGAAATATAATACAGACAAATTTACTTCACTGTTGAGAAATGAATCAAAAGTGAAAGCTTCAGAATCGTTTATTTTATTACTATATCTAGTGGTAATAAGGACATCTTGGTTAAGTAATCTCAAAAATAATATTTTATTGGTATTTTTAAAAGAAAACTACATTAAAAGATGTTATGCTATGACAAAATTAAAACCAAAAAAAAAAAAAAAAAAGAGCAACAAACGGCCCCCGCCCCCCTCATTCAGAGATGCAACTGATTTGTTCCAGAATTGTTCACTGGCTGATCTACAGCATATTGTGACATTATTTTGTTCATGTTTTAAAAGATACGTCTTGAATCGCTGAACCAACCCAAAACATAAATCTCATCAGATCACAGAAGTGCTGAACAATTTTCAAATAATTGAATGAGTGCTGATGTTNAAAAAAAAAAAAAAAAAAAAAAAAAAAAAAAAAAAGACAATGGTGATCGGAAACTCTAGGCTATCAGGATAATAGACCATGAACAGCAAATGGTCAATTCTGATTGTAACCAGTGGAGGGCATGAAGATATTAGAAATTTTTTTTATGCTCACAGTTGGCTGTACCCTTGGGCAGCTGAGTGCAAATGACCCTAACTATTTATTCACTCTTCCTCATCTCTGTATCTTTCAGATGTCAAATGATAACTAAGAGAAGGACAGAAAAACCCAAAATCAGTTTGAAAGCATGGCCTGCTGACATTTTCCAAGGCAGACGACCTTGGGTTTTGGATTTAGGAGTATCTAACAGGCACCTTGGAGCCAGAAATCTGACTTAGCGTAGAGGTGGCTGCTGAGCTCCCCCTTGCCACACCAGTTTGTGGACTCTGCTCATCTAATGTGCCCTGAATGGGCTCCAAACTGACAGTTTTAACTGTGAGCTCTGCTTCCAGCCCCATTTCTTGTCCCAAGCCCAATTCAAGCGTTCTTCCCATAGGCAAGGGAGAYGAAAAGAACTTGCAGCAAAAAAAGACTCAATGTCTTGTTTTAAGAGAGTGTGCACTTAAGTTTAATCCTACTGCATGTTCTTGTTTGATAAAATTTTTATATCTTGATCACTTGCTTAAAAGAACTGAAAATATCTGCATGTAAATTTCAACATCATTAAAATAAATCAAGATCTTGTGAATTTTAACAATGAGATTTGGGAAATTATGATTCTTCATTTCTTTGACCACCCATTTCAGCTTCTGTACATAAGACAGTCATGGATTTGTATAGCAATATTAATATTTAACATTTTTTTCTTTGGTAGATCAGTTCCATTTCAGACTGTCTTTTAGCAGTTACTCTGTGATTCTTAATTCACTAAAAATTACATCTCTTCCAAATCCTAAATTAGCATTAATGCTTATACATTATGGTGATACCCAAATAGGTGACACTTCTTACAAACTTCAATATGGAAATGCCATTGATYTTTATTACTGTTTGTAGAATCTCAACAGAAAAGTACCATCAAGTGAAAAATATTATCTGAAGCTGCATTTTGCCAATAAACATATTCTTCCCAAGCAGCACTCTCTACAGGCACATATGCTTTAAGAACAGCAACAATAGCGGGCTAATTGTACTGCTTTGGGCAACCCRCTCTTTCTCACATTCACACGTGCAGCAGTTCATGCACATGTACAGAATTTATTTTAAGCCATATTTACTGTTTAGGGCATTAAAAGGCGATCCTTCACTGCAGCCCCTCAGGGGCATTTCTGGACTGTTCCATCAGTTTTCCTCACAGAGAAGCTGGTAGCAGCAGGACAGGCTGGAACTGGTTCCAAACGGCTTAGAAAGGCCTGGACTAGTGGGCGTTCCATAAAGGAAAGGCTCAGAGGATTCCAAGCTCTGATTGGTGAAGGAGGTTCTTGCCTAATTAAGGCAGTGCTGAAAGGCCCTGCTCCCACAGGGGTTAGGGGAGTGTGGTGGTGGTTGTGTGTGGTCGARTCTGCAGCCAGCTATAGCCAACAAAGTATTTTGGTCTGACCTAGCCCTCAAGTATGGGCAATTTCTTTGATCTATGTCATTTAGATTTGTCTGAGCTGCTGAAAATACGGGCTAATTGTCAGAAGGAGACAGCTGGTTTGAACCTATGGTTTCTTAAAATATACACTTTATATATATATGTGTGTGTGTGTATGTGTGCATGTGTGTGTGTATGTATATATGTATGTACGTGTTGTGTGCTGTTGTGATCCATCAKCAGTTTCTGTAGCATTTAATTAAGCAATGTGTCACAAGTGGCCGTATTTTCTATAACTGTTCTGTGTATGACAGTAGGGCCTTGTTTCTTCTAAGGCCTCAAAGCATGTATCATAATGGACCCATAAAGCCTTCCCTGGAACACTCTATTGCTCTTGTTTTATGCTGTTCTGTATGGTTATTTATTTGAAAACAGAATTTTCAGCCTGAATGTACAGAGTACTCTTCTGGTTTTATCCTTCTATACAATGAGTATTGTAACAAAACAGTGCTCTCCTATACCTTGAACTGAGTTGTTTCTCCAGAAAGGTTGCTCAGGCTTAACAGAAATTAGAAGTTACTGAGTTTGTGCCTTGCGCCTTTAACAAGACACCAGTGGACGGTGCCTTTCTTGGTACTCTCTTTGCTTTCAACAGCATCCCTAGAGTGCATAAGACTGTCAAGATTGTGCGCAAAATCTCTCCAAATCTCATTTTTTCTACTTTGTGATGGGCTGGCTAGGTATATGTTTGCTGGCTGAAAGGATTCTTGTAATTTGCCAGTAACCATAAATACTTACATTTTGAGTGTGCCAAGTCATAACTCACTTCTCTACATCAATACGCCTCTGTATATGCAAAAAAATAGGACCTGTTCACAAAATAAGAAGACCTTGAACTAGGTTTTTTCATTTTATTTTCAAAGGAATGTCTGCAGAAAACTGTTCACAACTTATCACAAARTCTTGAGCATAAGTGATGAATGATTAAGGAACACAGTAAATGCTATAAAGCTGATGAAAAATTTTGCATAAAAGTCTTCTTGGATGAAAATATCTTCTGAATTGGTAACAGTGTTGTCACAACATACTACCACCCCTCAATGTAAAACTAAAATACTTGAAAGAAAACTAATACTAAGATTTTACTTTTTATGTATTTGAAGCTAAAGCTTTCCTGAAAAAGAGAAGCATTTCCCAGTCAGCTCCACTTGCCCAGTTTGCAGATGTCTTCCCCCTTCACTTGACTAAGTCATGATAAAAAAAATAAGCCCATGGGTTGCCATTTTTTTTCTTACCTCGTCAGAATTGCTCCCACTTCACACCAACATTAAAATTCACAGCACTTGAGCTGTGCCCTCGTGATTTGAAGTCTGTTTGTTCACTGTATTTTGTAAAATGGACATAATTAAAGCTTACTCTGGGAACTCTGAGATTAACTAAGCTTGTTTTTGCAGACCTACTAAAGCCTGAGGTCAAATGTATGTTATTGATGATGTTTCCTTATCACATATATGGCAATTTGAGCAACAGGCACCAAATGCCTTCATATCCTACCGTCATTGAAAATAACTGATCAACTTTTCTTAAATCTGTCTGTTTTGTAGGAGTAATCACATCACAAGTGGAATATCTTTTTGGGGGGTGGATTACTCTTAAAATTCAGACTTGTTTTGAATGTACAAATCTTTATAAAAAGGAATCCATTTTCAGTAAAAAAAAAAAAAGTTGAATTGTGTTCTTTGAAACCACAGTATTATGTTTCACTGAGTCTCAAGTGAACATCCTCCTCTGCATCTATGTCTCATTTTCTATTTATAAAAGTGACACAAGTGGAGATGAAGGATGAATATGTGTGATATTCAAGAATCTGAGGCAGGAGGAGCCTCCTCCTCCAGGAGAGTGGAACAGGAACCACAATCTCTGGCAATTGTTTCCCACACAGCTGTGTGACCTGTCACTTCATCTCTTCAGACCACTGCCATTTCTTCTGTCCTTTAAAATGTTTATTTAGATGGTTAGATCTAGAGAAGGACCATCACCTAGGATGGCAGTACCCAAGGGTGCATGGAAATTGTTAGGGTTATCAGATGACTTAATATTAGTAAGAAACAAGCATGGGAAGAAAGCAAGAGGAATGTTCACACTGAGCATATGAAACCTCTAAAGGTTTTACCCTGCTTTACTCTGCAGGGTAAAAGCTACCTGAACTCAGACCTGCCCTTTTATAACTAGAATTTTTTTATCGTGCTGTGATTTGTAGACAGCAGTGGAACAAAAATGCCATAAACATGTGGAACAAACACAAAATGAAAAGTGTGTTCACTTTTCAAATCACCACAAAAGGGTGACAAAATAATCACAGAGGGGAGAGCTGAAAGCTTGAAAGTTCTGCAGTGTCTGGAAAGAGAAAATGATTGATTTTTTTTTTCTCATATTTAACAATTAGGTAGTTTTATGAGAAGAGGGAGRGCCAATAATACTTAATAAGGCTGAAGATACAAACATCGGCCCATAACCCTTTATATCAAGCTAGAAGCCCCGCCTTATGTTTAAGGAGAAATGAGTGTAGAAGTGCTGTTGCCTTGCAGGTGCACAGCAATATAAAGTTATGGATCTTGTGAGCAGGTAAGAGCACAAATGAGATTTCTAGAAAAAAAATTATTTGGAAACAATGAATAACTTAAGTGCTTGCAGAACACTGTGATGAGCTGGTTAGTGTACTGAATCCCTAGTCTCCTGCTGCTTGGAGAGTGTGCCAGCTTTTTGTTTGTTTGTTTGTTTGTTTGTTTTTTGTTAATTCCACGTCCTTTCCAGTATTATTTATATAGGAAGAGATTTTACACAATAGCACATTGGGGGGCAAGGGTTAAACAGTTCTGCAAAGGGAGTTCCGTGGATTTGAGATTAATATTCAGAGCTTCATACAWGAGGAAGTTTTCCATATTATCACTATACACAGTGGACATCCTAAGCAGATGGCATTTGCAGCACTTGCCAGCATTGGAAGCATATTATTTGAGGACAGTGAATTAGCAGCTACATTTTATTTTCTATTGAAACACACAATAGAAACAAACCAAACCACCTGTGGAAGAGCCAACAGAGCCCACATAGGGACCAATGTGTTCTAGAGTGATTACCTGACTTGTTTGTTTTGTTCTTGGCCAAACTACTAGTTTCGAAACAAGCCATCATAAGGCTTTCTTTGTGAAACTTACTGTTTAACTGAATGTGTATTAGGAGATACTTCCATATTGAAGCTGTGACAAGCAGGTAATACAGGGAGTGGTTTTGTAAGTTGCATTTTTTAAAAAAGTACAATGAGTTAGCTAGGTACATTTTAAAATAAAAAACTACAGAAATACACACACACACACACACACACACACACACACACACACACACACACACACATATATATATATATATATGTATATATATAAAGATGGTGATTCCTATACAGGAGAGAAGTTAGAGATGAAAAAGAAGTTAGGTCCTTCATCCTCACGTGACCTGACATGCCAGAACATGCACATTTTTACCAATGTGAGGTCAATGGAGGTATTTGTTTACACAGAATGCAATTGAAAATGAAATTTATTTGCTTACCCATTGTTACTGCTGTATCACAATGCTTGCAGTTTCCCCAGCCCATTAACCAAACTTCCAATTTTACATTGAAAAACAAATCCTCCAGCTCCACTTCTTTCCATAACTTTCTATCTTTSAATAAAACGTAAAAGCAAACTGGGGTCTCTCCGTACACAGAGCAGGTTAGTGAGATTCACACACCYTTAGGATTGCATTCAATTTTCCACGGGATGATTAAAAAGGCAGAATATAAATAAGCAATGGAAGAAGGTAAAGGGGCCACTCAGCATGATTTTAYACTGAAGAGCTCAGTGACTCTTAATGCTTTTGTGCTATAGTTGCATCATAGGTTCTTGGGTTTTGTGACTCAAATCTTTCTACTTCACCTTTAGTTTAGGAGGCTTCTATTTTTATATTATCACTGGAAATATAGAAAATTCAGTGTCATACAATACCAATGAATAAGCGCTTTCGTACAGTGAAGAAGCAGTGTATCTTGGAGACCCCCTCCAGCCAGGAAGGCATCCATACTGCCTCTTCATAATGGCAGCTATATTTGGTGTATGCAGTCATACATAAACTCAGCAGGAATTGAGACAGTATATTTTAACCACCATCATCTTTGGTCTTCTATAGCTCATCAAGATAATGGCCATGATTTAGTTCTCAGTGAAGCTGTATTTCCATTCAGATCTCACTGGGCTTTGGATCAGGCATTCATATGTATCATCAGAAAGTTATTTTGGTGCTCTTTTACTATGCATCTGCATRTAGGCTATTCCATCATCAGCAATTCAGCTTTACAGGCATAGATGGTAGGAGTTGTCTGGCAGGAAAAGGGAAAATGGAAACAGCTTCAAAATCTTAGTTTGGGTCTGAAAAGCCTTAAACAGAAGTGTTATCCAGTAACAGAAAAACTGTACTAGACAAGAGGAAAAAATGCCAGACTACTTTCTGCCAATTTTTTTTCTGGTTGATGATGCCTACAGTTGACTTGCCAATTTCTCAGCTGAGAATCACCTGATACTGTCATGTTTATGTTTGTCAATCACCTTGTGATCTCTTTATAGTCAATGAAAAGAAATAGGCCTCATTCATTCTCTCGTAAAGTAGACCTCTAAAATAGTAAAGATGAATCTGCATTTAAACACATTTTACCCACCTTTCATTCTGAAGGAGACCCAAGGTGTCTAATTTAAGCGTTGGTGCCTGCACTATAGATAAACTATGTCAAGGCAGATTAATCTCACCCTTCAGTGTGTCTGAATTTTTTTGTCATGAAATGGCCTTTGTAATATGGGAAAATTAATATTTTATCTGATTTAATTTGCATTAAACTATTATAGTTCAAGTTTATACAGCAAATCRGTTTAATAAGATATAATTAGCTGTCCTCTATCATGAAGTAATATGTGTATATTGGGCATGACAGTAAGAGATTACTACAAACTCTAGGTTTCTGTTGCTTGAGTGTCTCTTGGTATCTTCTGCAGGAGGACTGCAGGAGGACTACAAGAACTGCTGAGAACAAACAGGCAGAAGTAAGAATAAGTGGAAAATACACACAGCAAAAACAGACTAGTCATCGAAGAATATAATACTCCATGTTGGGTGTGCTGGCTCTGAACTGCACACCAGCTTGTGTCACCTCACAGAAACTAGTGAGCTTTGATATCTTGAGACTCCAGTGGAAGACATGTAGATAGCTACAGGCTCAGTTCTTCCAAATCTAAAAGTGTCAATTGAAGAGCTGAGAAACACATCTGACCCCTTCTTTCTTGTATGTATTAGCTCAGAGTACCCAGCTATGGATCTTTTTCACTTGTCCTTCTCCCCTATCACAATGACAGCTTGTTGGATACAGAGGACAGATTGTCTAGCGCCCCATTTTGTCTAATACAACCTGAGGGACACAAATGTAGCTCATCTCTAGGACTGTCCATGAAGACAGTACTAGAAAAATATTTGAATGCTGAATATTCTAAGAAAAAGATGTTTGAAAAATCTTTTATAATAATTTGTACCAATTATGTGATTGAATACTTGTTTCAATATCATTTAATCTCCTAACAMGTAAGATTCTTAACAGTGGGAAAGGTAATAGCATAAAAAATACATTATTAGAGTTCAGCATTTTCCATKTCTCTTCAAATACCCAACAGGAATTGAGTAACTAGCTATCTGGTTGCTTTGAAGAGAATCACAGTGTTAACATGAAAAGCAACTGACATAAGTTGGAACATGGGAAATTCCAGTTAAATAAAAGAAAAAAAATCCCCATGAGGATGGTCAAACATTAATACAGAAGCTCATACTGTCTGTGTTCTTGAAGATACCCAAAACATGACATGGACATTTGGAATTTGCCTGAACTGGCCTTGCATTGTGGTTTACAAGATCTCCAGAGGTCACTTCCCACTTAACTCTATAAATACATAGCATTTAGAGGATGAGATCCAAGCATGGGACAGAAATTGCAATGATTCTTCAAATACCTAACCTGCTACTAAAATACTAGTCCTATCTTGGGAGTGCTAGTATTTTGTTTAACGTCCTACACCTACACAGCAGTCATGCACGGGTCAAGGTTGGCTGGGCTGTAACTAGATACTTAATTAAATCATCATTTCTCTTCTACTCTGTATGTCCCACTACTGCCACTGCCAGTTCTTTATTTTGTGGCCCTTTTCCATTTTTATTTTTTTTCTGCTCTGCTTTTGAGTGTGGACCACTTTCTTCTGTAAAGCTCGTTTCGAAAGGTTCAGCCTGAACCATGAAAACACCGTTCATCTGCTGATAGCAGGTTCCTGCCTTCAGAAGCACTGTTACAAAGAAGTTCACTATCTTTCCGCGATTAAATGCCTCAGAAATTTTAAAGTAACTCAAGCAGAAGTTATCTTGGTTCTTTTTCTCTTCTTCTCCCAAAGATTCAGTCAAATAAATATGTAGATGGATGACAAGTGATGTGCAAGGCCTAGTAAAATTCACTCACAAATTCTGCAAAGAAAGTGCAGATTAAATTTTCCAGTCATATGTTAGAAAGTGCAAAATAAATCACCTGGACACAGGAGGCTGTGTGCATTTCTGCTATAGTACCCAGATATGGCTTGTGCACATCAGTAGCTGAGGATGGGTCTGATTTTGTGAGCTTTTATTTCCACAGAAAAAATAAATTTCAGCCCCTGTGTAGAAGGTAAAATGATGTCTTCACAATAAACTTAGTGTGTTGTATTTGTTATGTGCTTGCAGAGAAACATGTACAGGAATTGGACCAATGCAACCATTTGTGCAAACTATCCAGGGGTGAAATGGATCTCTATTGGAATAATCAGTCTGGAGAAAGCAGACAGCAGACTATCAACTGAAAACTGCTTGAAGGGATGCAAATTTCATAAAAATGTAGGAGTAGCATGCCAAGTAATTTGTCATAGTGAGGCAACCTATTCCACTGGACTGAGAAATTGAAATTAGGTCTCAAAATCTAATGCAGTGATTCTCAGTAGCTCAGAATTGTTGATAACAAGATAAAGGGGATTCAACAAGGGGATCTCTCCTGTGAATGGTTTTGCATCTCCATATATCACAGGGAAAAAAGTTTGGAACTAGTCCAAGCAGCTGTCTCACGGATTTCAGTGCTCTTTCTTCCAGGAGGAGTTCATTTTAATGAAGAAAGAGTTCAGTCTCATTCGACAAAGCAGTTTTAAAATACTGAAAAATTTCAGAAAGGAAAACAGTGGATTTTGCTGGGCACAACTCTTCTCCCAACAGGTAGGTAAGAATACCGGAATACCTGGGGTGAATCAAGGGTCCCTGCACTGGGTGTAATATTAGGTACTTGCAAGTAAAGTGAGATAATACCTGGGAAAAAGACAGTGGCTAAAATCTCTTAAATCCTGATGGGAGGATTGAACAGACTGTTCAATACAAATGAAATAAAACAATATAAAATAAAAGTGTTMATTTGAGTCAGGAGTCTTGAACCAAGCCAGTGTGATTTTTATTTATTTTTCCTTCTTTTTCCCACAGAGAAATGTTTATTCATAATAAAATGAGTTTTTCTAAGAACAGGTGCTAATAAGTAGAAATCCTTCCTGTGCTAGTTTTACTCCCTAAGCTGCTAGGTGCTTATATCCTTACTCTTCTGAGGAAAAAAAAAAAAAAAAAAAAAGTGAATTGTCTTTACTTAAAAGAATGTTAGGTGCTTATGCCCAAAGACATTCCAGAATATGCTCAGTCCCCTTGAGATACAGCAATACATTCAAGAAACCTATAGTGTAGGGGATAGGTGGGTTTGAAAGCAAATTTTTATCTTCGCTGCTGGGTGGTTCAAACATTTGGCAGCGCTGTCTTTCCCAGACATATATTTTTTGAGTGCACTTCATGGGGAAACACAGCACCTCYCTTGGCTCCCTGGTTCATCCCAGGGACAGGGATGCTCAGCGCTGTGGGAAGAACCCAGGGTTAGTCTGCGCAGGTCTGGCTGAGACAAGATCCCAAGGTCATACAGGCAGCCTGCAAGAAAAGCCTGGCCCTACTCTACAAGATGTACTTTGGAAGAACCAAACCAGACATTTGGYAGCATATTAAGAATTAGGCCTAACTTGTAGCCTTTCACACTTAGAGCTATTTGATATGCAGTTCTTATGTCTCCTTATCTACCTGTCTTTATCAGAGCCACACTAATGAGTTTTGCAGTTCTGTTGCAACGGGAATTAAAGTTCTTGAGCTGGGTTATKAATGTAGTATTTAAACAACATTCTAAGTATAGGTCAGAAAGGTTGCAAACCTACGTAGCTCCTCCTTGAACAGTAAGTTTCAAAAACTACTGTGCTACYAGAGTTGGGAGCAATTCAGCATAGGATCATTTTAGGCCTTACTTGCATTTTAGCTCAGGCGTAGCTTCTTTTGCTTGGAAAGTTCTTAATTCCTTTCCATTAAAAAGAATATGTATCTCATCTGTGCTTGGGTAATAACTAGCGCTCAGAATGACCAGGGTTCAGAAGCCCCTATAAGTTAGTAAAGGCTGGTGAGGCAAACTAATCTAGACTCTGCCACATATTGAATTGTTAACAAGTAAATGTAAATAGTGACGACATGCCAATACTTGCATTACAAAAATAAATGACAATATGTGCTAATTGCTCTGAAATGAAAAATGACCAAATCAAAAATGCTATTTTCCCCTTTTCCTAAACTGCTGGTCACTGCTGGTTCCTTTGCTGCTGTTAGAGGAACTGTAAATAGCAACTACTTTGAAYGAGCACTAGCACTAAGAATTCCTTACCAGAACCAGATAAATACTGTTCATTATATCTTCTGTAGCTTCTGCCAACTGTTTGTAGATTCAGTATTTGAAAACAGGCAACCCAAATTATAAATTCAACTTCAGATGGAAAATGCATTTTCTGCCCAAGTGGATTTGACAGAGACTCCCTGGAAATGGGTTAATGGCCCTCCCCAGTTAAACATAAGGGTTTTTGTTTACCCTTTGAAATGCAAGGGGATACAGAGATAACCCGACTAAGGAAAGACAGAAACCAGCAAGTCCACAGGCACACAGGGCCGTGAAAACCCTGAGTAGAGCTGAATACAGAATACAGAAGAGCTAGCCCAGTGGAGCAATGAAGTTAGCAAAACATTCTGAGCAGCACAGGTTTATGTGACTTATCCCAAGCACTAGCACGGGGAAATAAGAGCTAAGGCAGGGTTTTATTAACCTAGGCTTCTTCACAACGCCAGTTTTGTGGTCAACACGGGCAAAGAGGTGAGTCTCCTTGCAGCCTCTGCTTTGCTGACACTCTTTGTGAAGAGCTGGTGAGTTTTCCTCTCAATTGCTGTCAAAGGCACRTCTCCTTTCAGTGATAAATCCATCCCCACATTTAAAAAGAGAGGAATGGGCAGAAGCCAACACCTGATTGCATAAAAAGACTGCAGAAAAGCAGAAGAGAAGACGAGAGGGAGATGGGAGTTGTTTCTAGGCTAAGCATTTCCCACAGTCTTTTATGAAGTGTCAGTAGTCCTTTGAGTTCCAGTGAAGCAGAGCTCTGCACTTATTGGAAAAGCCATGTTGACTGAACAAGTGCCTTTACATTAAAAAAAAAAAAAAAAAAAAGGAAAAAAAGAAAAACACAGAAATTGATTACAGCCTCAGGCATGTAAAAAAACAGGAATGAAGTGAAGGTAAAAAATACAGGCTATTAGTCATTTGTTTACAGCTGCAGCCTCCCCAGAGGATTGATTGTGCTTTAATGATAATGAGTAAGTACTAAATCATGGCTTATTCACACAAGGCCTATCAGAAAGCAGTAGTGACTAAGAATGTGTCATGCGGCTTTTGCTTTCAAGCACACCAGAGCCTGCTGAAATCAGGTCAGCAAGTTTATCTTAACAAACCTAGATCTTCAGCCAGATATCTTACGTTCCATTTACAATGCAAGGAGAGAAGGAGCCTTTCAGGTCAGTTCCTCTGGCCTATTTTAGTCATCTGCATTGGTGTGAGATAAATCACTCCAACAGGGCCCATTTCTCTCTCTGACATACAAAAGCAGCCTCATGTGACTCACCACATGTGGATGCCTAGGCCTGATCAGATGGATTCCACCCCCTCAGTCTTTGCATTGCCTTTGCAGACTTTGGGTGACAGATTACCAGTACTGTTTAGTACAGTTAGCCAATTATGAAGGCTTCAGCCCTGAAAATACACAGCAACACAGAGCACTGCGGCTTGTCCTGTTTGAGATATGTGGCACCCGTTTAGCCCAGCCACAAGACCCACAGTAACTGGATTTTCTTTGTGGGAAGACAATCTCTCYTTATTGCATGTCTCACAGTTGTATCAAAATTACTGCTGTTCTTGACATGTTTTATTTTCCCTAGCAAGAAAAAGACTAATCAGCTGCCAGACCTTGTGTGTGGCATCCTAGGAGAGCACTTTGTAAAACTGTCACATCTACTGCTCCATTAAGTCACATMTTTTGTGCCTCTCCAATCCTTCACTTCAGTCTTGCTGTCTCACCAATTTCCCAATTTCTTGTCTGTTTTTTCTGTTTGTCCACATACTTCCCCAAATGTTTTAATGTTTTTTAATTCATTTTTTTTTGTTTCAGACCATTTTTCTCATTAAAAGACTGGAATTAAAATTCTGTTACTGAATGAGACTGACCATTACTGATGAATTCCTAAGGAGTTAAAAGAACTCCTTAGACCATTAACAAAAATGATAAATACTATGAGAAAAATGTTATTTGAAAATATTTCAGGTTTGATGCTGAGCTCTTGTTAATGGGTGCACCTATCCTATGATAACATAAACTGGGCTATAATGTCCTTTGCAGAAGGAGCTGCCAAAAAGCTTTCTAAAGACAAAATATTTAACCATATTGGATTTCTTCTTATTCACTAGGCCAGTTATATTGTCCAAAAGAAGATTAACTTGGTTTGACACAAACTGGTCTTGACAAATCTGTACTGTCTCTATCTTCTATTCACAGAGGTTTACAAATTTGTTGTTTAATCATTTGTTCTAGGTCTTTCAGGATTTGAAATTAGGATGACTGGGCCCTTATCYCCCAGATCCTCTTTTTTCTTTCTTTCTTTCTGTTTTTAAAGAAAAGTAGAAAGTTTGTTTTTCTGCAGTCCTCATCTCTCCTCCATGATTTCTTAAAGATAACTGGCAAAGATTCAGAGATTGACTCAGCAATCTGCAAGCAGTGAACTCTGCCAGATTATTTGTCTAACAAATTAATTTAATTGATGACTTTAATATGTTTAACGTGTCTCAGTACACTTTGACCTGCTGCCTTGATAGTTTGGACTCTGTTAACAAGCTCCATTTTGCTGATTTTTAAGTGCATTAAGCATCAAGCTACAATTCACTCTTTTTGAGAAAACTGTAGCAAAACAGGTATTGAATATTTCATGTTTAGCGGTTCATTTTTGTACTTGCTTAACTCTTTAGTTAAATAGTGGATGTATAATTTTGCCCCGTTTCTCTTACCTAATATGGTTGTACAGCTTTTTTTTTTTTTTTTTTTTCCCTTGGCCTTTATAACACTTTGTTAGAAATCAGTCTTCATCTGTGCTCTATAGTATTCTCCCTGTATGCTTGAGATATTACTTT
>NW_020456243.1:1788053-1794398 GCF_003342845.1 Nothoprocta perdicaria | reverse complement strand
TTAAGCATCAAGCTACAATTCACTCTTTTTGAGAAAACTGTAGCAAAACAGGTATTGAATATTTCATGTTTAGCGGTTCATTTTTGTACTTGCTTTACTCTTTAGATAAATAGTGGATGTATAGTTTTGGCCCGTTTCTCTTACCATATCTGATTTTTTTTTTTTTTTTTTTTTTTTTTTTTCCCTTGGCCTTTATAACACTTTGTTATAAATCATTCTTCATCTTCACTTTATAGTATTCTCCCTGTATGCTTGAGATATTACTTTATATTCATCTATAATAAAGTGTCCTCTTTTTAAGGGGGCAGAAAATTTTTCTTCAGATCTGTTGTGGTCTGTCATTCCTCAGTATCAGGAGAGCTTCATATTCTGGTTGAAATTCATTTGCCTAAACGTAAGAAATTTATGCCATTCACAAGTCCCTAGGGTAAAGTGCTGTCTTTACATAAGCTAGAAGGGTGCAGATCTTCTTTAAGTTTTATCCTTCCTATCTGAGAGATATGCCAGCCCCTTGGTCACTTTTTTTGGCAATTCACTGGATTCACTTCAGCTTGTCCATGTCTCTTGTACTGGGGATCCCAGAACTGTACACATCACTCCAGATGTGGCCACACCAGGGCTGAGCAGGGGTGGAGAATCACCTCCTTCAGTGTGCTGGCAACAGTCTTCCTGACACAGCCCAGGATACGGCTGTTAACCTTTCCCATGAGGACACATTCATAGAATCATAGAATYCTTAAGGTTAGAAGGGACCTCTAGTCCAACCCCCCTGCACATGCAGGGTCACCTGGAGCACATGGCATGGGGCTGCATCCAAGCKGGTTTTAAAGATCTCCAGAGAAGGAGACTCCACAACCTCTCTGGGCAGCTTGTTCCAGGGCTGTCACTATCATTGTCAAGAAATTTTTCCTTAAGTTCCCATGGAACTTTTGGTGCTTCAGTTTGTGGCCATTTCCTCTAATTTTATCAGTGGCCACCAGTGGAAAGAGGCCGGCCCCATCTCCTCACTCCCTTCCTTGAGGTATTTGTACACACTGATCAACCTTTTCTTCAGGCTGAACAAGCCCAGCTCTCTCAGCCTTTGCTCATAGGGAAGATGTTCTGGGCCCCTGATGATCCTCGTAGCCCTGTGCTGGACTTGCTGAGAGTGCACTCTCTCTTATCATCCATGTCATTAATGAAGAAGTCAAAGAGCATTCAAGGGACTATCCTGGAGTCCAACACTAATGACTGGTCTCCAGATGGACCTCATGGCCCCTGATTACAACATTGTTTCCACAATTCAAGTACAATTTTATATATACATATATATTTTATTTATATATATATATAATTTCAAGAGCATGCACATGAGTCTCTGTCAATATGGGCCCTTCCCTTTCTTTACTAATTTTATAGCAAATAAAGCAGTTTTAGAAGCCACACGACAATGATAATCATTAACAATTTCACTGTAGTTTMTATTTTCTACCATTCTATGAATTCTTTCTCATCTATTTAAAATTAATGACAGTCTGCAGTTCTCAGCTCTTCTTTTGACTTCTCCTACCAGTCATATTTTTAACTTGTCTTATTCTGACTATAACTCTTTAAGAAACTGGACAGAACCAGAGCAACAGCAGCCTGTTTATTACTGAGGTGCCATTTGACATTTAATCTATCATCAAACACTTCATTTGCACTAACAACCTCATCGTGACTAATGTCATTTTCTAACACCCCCAGCTCAGGTGAAATCTAAAGGTTAAATCTGCAGATGCTTTACAACAGGTCTTCAAAGCATAAGATGGATTAAAAATTTTGAGTGAGGTCAATATCCCATGGAAATGACTGTTCAGTATTAAAATAAAAGTTTTATATATATTAGGGTTTTACATCCAAATGCTGCAGCGTCACCAGTACTATATCACTGAGATGTTCAGATTCACCAAGGGATAGATCTGATGAAAAACACTGAGACAAAGAAACAGATGCATTAAGTTGGAGCACTTCAGAACTAGAACATAGTTCAAATAAGGCTGCTTTCTTTAAAACACAGGTAGTTCGTGCTCACAATGAGAAATCATTATTCATCAGAAGGAGTAATGAATGTTCAGAAATTGTCTCACTAGGTAAATTTTGTAAACTATTTTCATAGAAWCACAGAATAGTTGAGGTTGGAAGGGACCTCTGGAGATCATCCAGGTAAACTACCCTGTTCAAGCAGGGACACCTAAAGCGCAGGCTACAGGCTCATATCCAGGTGAGTTTTGAAGATCTTTGAGACTAGGCAAGTTTTTCTAGTGCTCAGTCACCTTCACAGGAAAGCAGTTTTTCTTCATGTTGAAATGGATCTTCCCATGTTTCARTTTGCGCCCTTGTCTCTGTCGTTTCTCTGAGCACCAATAAAAATAGTCTGGCCCCATCCTCTCCTCACCCTCCCTTCAGATACTTATCCACATTGATAAGACTCCCCTGCTCAGTCTTCTCTAGACTAAACAGGCCCAATTCTTTCTACCTTTTATCAGATGAGACTTTCAGTCATCTCTGTAGCCCTCCTGTGGGCTCACTTCAGTAACYCCAAGTCTGCCTTGCCCTGGGGAGCCCAGAACTCCAGATGTGGCCTCATAAGGGCTGGGCACAAGGACAGGATCACCTCCTTCTATCTGCTGACAACACTCCTCCTCATGCAGCCCAGAATCCCAGTGGCCTTCTTGTCCACCAAGGCAAACTGCTGTTCCATGGTCAGTCAGTAGTCCACCAGGACTTCTAGGCCTTTCTACTTTCCGGCAGGCCAACCCCTCATCCATTCTGGTGTCTGRAGTTATTCCTCCCTAGGCRCAGGGCAGTGCATTTGCTTTTGTTGAAATTTATGAGGGTCCCCTCCATCCAACTCTCCAGTCCAACCGGTTCYCTCTGAATGAGTTGCCTGGCTCTCACTGCTTGTCCTTTCTGAAGGCAGGAGTGGCTCTGGCTTTCTTCCAGTCCTCACGCACCTCCCCTGTTCTCCATGTCCTCTCAAAGATGAGTGAGAGTGGCCTAGTAATGACATCCACCAGTTCCCTCAGCAGTTGTGGGTGCAAACCCATTCAGGGCCCATGGACTTGGGAATGTCTAGTTAGCCTAACTGACCTCTAACTCAATGCTCTTCCACTCGGCGAAAGTTTTCTTTTCTCCATACTCTCTCTCTTGTCCCCAGATCTTGTGATTCCTGAAGACTGGTCTTCAGTAAGAAGGGGCCAGGGCACCTTGCTCCAGTGAGATGGCTTAGTTTTGGATAGCTATAGTTGAATGGAATTAATGCCAAAACTGCTGCAGTGAACACTGAAGTCAATAGCAGCCATTGACTTCTCTTCCACCTAATTTCCCTTCCATATTCCAAACTGGGGAAAAAAAGACAGGGAAAACGTCATACTACTACTGCAACAAAATTGACATCATTGTGGAGTGGGCAAACTCAAAAGGGACACACAAATGTAAACTACAAATGGCTGAATAAATCAGAGGCTATATCTGAGACCCTTCCTAAGTTATGTGAAATCATGAATGTCTGATTTGTTTCTTCTCCAGGTTTTACAGACTGAGCAGTACGTTTCAGAATGGAAGATTTAGGATGTGTTGATCAGAGGACTGTTAGAACCAGAGAGTTTTATTAATAGTAACTACTGCACAAAAGCRGCCGTTTCCAGCGTTTATACAGCATTACATTTGCTTGATGCAGCTAAAGAGAAATTATTCATGAGACAATGGAAGAAAAGATGTAGGAGGGTGAATCACATTGGAAGAATGGGAAAAAATGTAAGTGGGAGCAAAGTTTCTAGAGTGTGCTGTGTCATCACCATCGAGAATTACTTTAATTTGCTATATCAGGGGAATGCTATTAACTCCTGCTTGGTTGGATATAATGCTTGGTGGAGGAGGAAATATTTCAGTAAAATTGGATGATGAAAATTTCTGGAGAAATAGACTGATTTTTTTTTTTCAAATGGCAATTCATTGCCATCTTTATGGCTAATTCTGAGCTGATTTTCATTTAGTTAGTGCAAATGCACAACTGAAGATCTGTTCCTCTTAATGTTGATCCTACACAGCCCATTGTCTAAGCCAAAAAAATATGGGAGCACAATAGGAAGAGTTATAAGTTCTCTGGAGGACTGCAAGCTTTAAGGAAGACATAGTTTACATGATGATACTATAATTAATGATAGAATCATAGAATTTTTATCATCAGAAAAGACCTTTTGGAAAAAAACACAAAATATCCTTGTGTAATATTATACAAATATTACTTGAATATCCTTGTGTAATATTATACCAATATTACTTGATTTGTTGCCGGTATTGCCTCCTGTAGTCAGCACTTGCTTAGCCTGGAAACTCAATGAGTCTTGGTCTCTCAGTCACACAGTCACCTAGTGCCTATGTGAAGGAGATGGCTCTGTACACGTGCTTTGAAACTTTCTGGTGTTCAGGTTTATGCCATCAGGTAGGTAACTGCAACTGACTCCTCTAAGCTCTAACTCGGCCTCAAGAGAACACACATCTCAAGAAATTTGCCCCAGTTATCAGGCCATGAGACACCCTCGAAGGTGAAATTCATCACCTCTTCTCCAGAACTTGCTGCCAGTGGTAGCCTGTAGGAGCCATGGAGCCAAAGTGACAGCATGCAAGAAAGAAATGGCTGTAATGGTCAGATTCTGGATTTGAAATCCTAGGATTTCAAAGAGCGATGCTGAAAACAGCCTCCAAGCTGAGTGCACCAACCAGGAGGCCAGAAACAGTTTCTCACTTGGTTTCTCCTTTGATGCTTGCTGCTCAGCACAGTGCTTCCATGGCAGATGAGCTTTACTGCTTCATTTTGACTATCTGAAGCTCTTCCAAAGCTCTTATTATAAATACTAGGAAAGTAATCGAATGGAAAATGTATTTCTCACAAATGGTTCCCGTGCTTCTTTTGATAACTCATGCCCTCCGTGTTTGTTAGTAAAGCTTGCTTAAAAATATCAGAAATTTATTCCATTTTGCCAGTTTTCCTGTGTTTTCATAGTCGCCCCGTGGCAGACCCAATACTCTTCACTTATGCTACTGAGCTCAGCACACTCCAACTAACTGCCCTGTTGCAAAGTGATTCATTTATTTTTAACTGAGTTTTACTAAGATATCGGCCCACAAAAGTATCCTGAGTATCTTAGTAGTAAAAGTACTTACTAAGTATCAGCCCTGCAGTACTTCCTGAAAGACATTTATGTGCAGGACCTTTTCAATAACAAGCAGAAAACCSTACTGGTGAAGAAATAATTTAAAATAAAGACAAGATCTCCGTTGATCTCAGTTTCTCCTCTACACCAGCAAGTGACTTTTTGGTTTAAGATTCAGGTCCAACTAAGGCAAAGAAATTAGGAGTCTAACATTCCTCAAAGCAAGGATTTTTTTAGTWTTTTTTTTTTTTAAATTCAGGAAATTGCTTTGAAAATTGCCTAACCTCAGAGAAAATTCTGAAGGTAATAAACAACAGATTTTTAAGGGCTTAGGGAAAAAGAAAAGAAAAAGGAACAAAGCAATGAAATAAGAAGGAAAAAGAGAGGGATGTTTGTATCAAGCTTTAGAGAGATTTTATTAGAACTCTGATGTCTCATAAAACAGCATGGGGCAGTTGTGGGAGGAAGGTGTATGTGTATTTCACTCTTTCTGCTTAATGAAGTGATTTGCAATAATACAGAACCTACATCAACTGTTTTGCTTTCAGTGACTGTTTTGTATAATTTTATGGGGAAAAAAAAATCTAGCATGATTTATTCTTTATGAAACTATTCAGCTTCTTCCTCGTGCTCCCAGGGACATTCTTTTTTTCCCATTTAGTCTGGTTAACATCCGCAAACCTCCACAAAATTAAATGATGTTATGCCACCTTTGCACTGAGCATTTTATTATGGTCTCTTGTTCTATATAGCTAAGAAGTTCTGGATAGAGGTTCATGCTATGCCAAGGATTTTTGAGTGATCCTGGCCAATATTTTCCAAAAGAACATATTGATTTTTTCTCATTTGGGAATTTGGGAATAATCACAGAATCATAGAATGCTTAAGGTTAGAAGGGACCTCAGAGGTCATCTAGTCCAACCCCCCTGTTCACGCAGGGTCACCTAGAGCACGTGGCACAGGGCTGCATCCAAGCGGGTTTTAAAGATYTCTAAAGAAGGAGACTCCACAGCCTACCTGGGCAGCCTGTTCCAGGGCTCTGGCACCCTCACTGTCAAAAAGTGTTTTCTCAAGTTCCTGTGGAACTTTTGGTGCCTCAGCTTGTGGCCGTTTCCTCTAGTCCTATTGCTGGCCACCACTGAAAAGAGGCTGCCCCCTCCTCCTCACT
>NW_020456243.1:1734068-1787521 GCF_003342845.1 Nothoprocta perdicaria | reverse complement strand
TCGGCAAACTTGCTGAGGGAGCACTCCATGCCTTCATCCAGGTCGTTAATGAATAAGTTGAACAGGACCGGACCGAGAACTGACCCCTGGGGGACACCACTAAGTACAGGCCTCCAGCTGGACTCCGCACCATCGACAGCCACTCTCTGCGCCCTGCCACTGAGCCAATTCCTAATCCACCTCCCCGTCCACTCATCTATCCCACACCTTTGGAGCTCGCCCAGGAGGATGCTGTGAGGGACAGTGTCAAAAGCCTTGCTCAAATCCAGATAGACCACATCTACCGCTCTGCCCTCATCTATCCAGCTAGATATTCCTTCGTAGAAGGCGATCAGGTTAGTCAAGCAGGATTTCCCCTTGGTGAATCCATGCTGGCTACTCCTGAGCACCTTCTTCTCCTCCATGTGTCTGGAGAGAGCAGCCAGGATGAGCTGCTCCATCACTTTTCCGGGGATGGAGGCTCACCTGCCTGTAGTTGCCCGGGTCCTCCTTCTTGCCCTTTTTGAAGACCGGAGTGACGTTGGCTTTCTTCCAGTCCTCCGGCACCTCCCCCATTCTCCAGGACCTTCCAAAGATGATRGTGAGTGGCTTGGCTATGACATCTGCCAGTTCCCGCAACACCCTGGGGTGCATCCCATCAGGGCCCATGGATTTGTGGGTGTCGAGTTACCTTAGGTGTTCCTAAGGAACTTTGAGATATCCTGGATATCATTTGCAAGAATATTGACATTCTTACTGACATTTCTGCAGTCAGAAGCAATGATACATGTTTTAAAAATCACTGAATTTCCTCCTCCCTGCTTAAGACCAATGACTGTGAAATACAAATACAGCTTTACTATCATGTGGGCCTATTAAAAGGAAAAATATGTTGTTATACAAGTTATACGTTGATGATTTGATCAGTTAACACGAAGCCTGCTCTGTACCTTGCTAGCCACGAGCCGTCCGAGCCCACAAGGCCCCCGCATCTCAAGCAACAGGAACATTTCAAAGGTGCTTCCGAACTTCGTGCTGAAAACATCATCACTGTTGTAGAAATGTTTTCCAGACTTCCTATCAATCCATAGAAGGACTATCAACACTCCCTTCTGCCTGTATGAAATTGGTATAAACCAATTATTTTCACTTCACAGCCACCGCGCAGAGGATTCTCTGTCAAAATTCCTCACATTTCTCTTCATGCCCTGCAATAATAAGAACAAAGTCCTTGTTAAAGGCACATTATCAACATAAATACTCCTCCTATTTTTCTTCTGGTTTCTTCAGTCTTATTTTTTATGTTGTTTTTCTCCACAAATACATATTTCTATTTTATAGTCCATTTCCTCTGTTTATAGATGAAAGATGATAGACTTTGGAGTGAGGACAGAGGTCAACCAAGGAAGCGAGCCAAATCCATCTCATCCCCCCAGATTTCAAAGCTCATGTTGACCATGAAAACAAGTTCCCCCATGAGCAGTGAAGTTAGGGATGACACCTGATAGCACGAAACTTGAGTGAAAAATCAAACTTTCAAATCTGAAAAATTTAAGAAAATTCAAACTTGCCAGAGGGAAATACAGTCAGAGAAAATAGTGCAGCCAATGTGTGATTTACAGGAGAACAGAAACTTGACATACTTAGCTACAGAAGGGAAAAATTGTGATAATTTAGTGGCGATTATTTCACACCTCCCTGAGTAATGGATTGKAATGGATTTTTGTGTAATGGGTAAAAGCTACAGCAAGATTATAGGCTGAAGCTAGGACTATTAGGTTGGAAATAAAGTGCAATTTATTTTGAAAGTGAGGGAAAACTTACAATCAGTTGACATGGCAATCAGTGCAGGTGCCAGGTTGGGCAGGTAAGTTCTCTATCATATTGTTAAATCAAGAATCAATACTGTGACAAACATCCTTTCTATTCACCCCCAAATCTGTCTGCAGGAATTACTGGGCTCTGTTGCCCTGCTTTCTGGGCGAGGTGTCGTTCTGCAGCACTGCCCCAATGCTGCCTCTCACCAAGGTCTTYCCAAGCACTCTGAAGGTCTCCTGTCCTGGTGTTGCCCAGACCAACTRGAGCTGCTCTCTGCAAAACTGAGAAGATTTTGCTAGAGAAATCAAACATTTTTTTYCCCAGCTATCGTAAGTCTTACTCATTTCTGCTCCAACAATTAAGTTATTCATGATAAGTAAAAGAGAGGTCTTAGTCGCTTACTCCTATGTAACTGTGCTGTACGTAGGAGTATTCCATAGGAGCATTTCAATATTTTTGAAAATACCAGTTGGACTCTGTTAAGTACGAAGAGGAAACAGATAAGCAGAGTGGGGTTTTTTTCTGTGTATTTACACATCATTTTTCTAAATATAGTCAACATGTTTTTCCTTATATTGCCTGKAGGGCTTTACAGCAGCTCTATGCTCTCATCCTGAACTGTATTATTTCTTGCAGGTACTTGCTATGTTCCTGTATGGGTTCCTAATTAAAACCAACATAAGAAAAGTTTTAAAAACCTTCAGATTGGTGAGTGGTAGGTAATGCAGAAGTTAGGTGGAAATGTGAATATATTTTTCTCAGACTGCAGCTGGACAAACCATCTGAAATGCTGATGATAACAGTGGTGTTCAGTGAAGCTGCGGAAAATTCACAAGGAAAGGGGAAAAAAGTAGAGGAATGTTAATTTCAGAAGAAAAATGCATTCCCAATGAATAAATCCATGAGCTTTAATCAGGACCAGCTGTTAGAAAGAGATATTAGACTAGATGAAAGCATCCTAAATTCCATTTCTTAAGATATTTAGGACCAAACTAGGCAAAGCAGTGGTAAACAACTCACTGCTAGTGGGAACTCTTACTTCCTGCTTTCAACCTAGATTTGGATATTCAAAAGTAATATCCAATAAACCTAACTAAAGGTGAGCCTGGATTTTCAATCCTAACATTGAACTGTCCAACCAAAAGCAAAGCCAACCGAGCTGCTACTGCCAGGGAGGGGAGGAAAACAGTGTCCTAGAGAAGAAGATGGGGGATGAGAGGCRGAGGAGTGGGTGCTCCACCTTCTCCGTATCCTTGTTACCAAGACATCCACACTGTTCAGGAGTGGGCCCACGTTTTCCCTAGTCTTCCTCTTGCTGCTGATGTATTTGTAGAAGCCCTTCCTGTTGTCTCTGACATCCCTTGCTAACTCTTATCCAAATGGACTTTGGCCTTCCTTGCCACATCCCTACGTTTTCTAACAATGTTCCTATATTCCTCCCAAGTGTTCTGCCCCTTCTTATGCATTATGTGTGCTTTCTTCCGTCTTTTTTTTGCCAAGAGCTCCCTGCCCATCCACACAGGCCTCCTGCCCGCCTTGCTCAACTTCTTTCTTGTAGGAATGCACCAACCCTGAGCTTGGAGGAAGTGACACTTGAATATCAGCCAGCTCTCCTGGACCCCCTTTCCTTCTAGGACCCTGACCCAGGGGACAGCTCCAAGGAGCTCCCTGAAGAGGTCACAGTTAGCCCTCCTAAAGTCCAGGGTAGCTATCCTACTTCTTGCCAAGCTTTCCTACTTCTTGCCAAGCTTCCTCCACGCAGGATCATGAATTCCAACATCTCATGGTCACTGCAGCCCAGACTGCCCCCAACCCTCACATTTTCCACTAGACCATCTCTGTTTGTTAGTATCAGGTCTAGCAGCGCCCCTCCCCTTGTTGGCTCCTCAACCACCTGCRTCAAGAAGTTATCTGTAATGTTCTGCAGGAACCTCCTGGACTGTCTGTTCCTGGCTGTGTGATTATCCCAGCAGATATCAGGGCRGTTGAAGCCCCCATAAGGACCAGAGCCTGAGGTCACAGTAAAAGATTGCACTTCTTGACAAACTAATCCAGAAACAGCCTCACAGAAAACTTTCCATTTCCTTTGAGAAGCAAATGGATGCATTTACATAGCTGTTACTTGTGGATAATTGCAAAATAAATGAAAACTAAACCGACCCTTAGGTAATAGAGGTACATTTCTCAAAATTAATAGCTAAGGAGAATGTAAGTCTTTATGAGGAAGAAGGAAGATAAATGGAAAAATATATTAGGTAAAACTTAGTTTGTTCTTTTGGAGCACAGGCTAAAAGACAATATAGAATGACTGTGAAATTTATTTTTGCTATCCTTTAGATACCACTTTTCTATTCTATACTTTCTTACCATGTGTTCCCATGAGCAATGTGGCTAAGAAATAATATATTACAATGTCTAGAAGATTTTCCAGACTGTCAGGATTTTGCTGCATCAGAGTCCGTGGTCCCCTGCAGCAAGCTACGGGAAGGCTCTCTTGATTTAAAATATTTTAAGCAAACTGGTCTAAACAAAGTATCTATCTACCATTTACCTATAGCTAGAAGGAAGCAGCACGCTCCTGAAAACACAAAAATAAATATGGGCCACATTGAAAGTGGCAGGAGATAGAGAAGTAAAGCTTACAACATACTGAATATGTGGATTTGAGCTAAGGTCCTAATTTAGCCTTCTTCCCATTATCATTATTTGCTGCAATAATACAGAAGGGAAAATGTTGTAAGAACACTAGCTGGGGTTAATAAGAGGAAGAGAGTCAGAGAAAAAGGGATTTCTGGAACAAGTACAAGCAAGTGATGTTTCCTCAAGGCAATCTGTCCGAGGGATGTATTTGCACCTGCCATGTGCTTTCCACATCAGGGGCAAAGAAAAAGCAAAGTGTGCGAGGAAGGTAAAAATCTAATAAATACCCACTGCTTATAGCAAACATTGCCAGCCATGAGACACCCATATATACAGTTATGTGTTCAGACCAATAAATATCTGTGATAATTATTTCATGGACTGTTTTATGGACTTACTAGTTATAAACTGTGCAATGAGCCAAGATTTCCAGAAGTAGCAATCCTGGGGATGTCTCTTCTTAAGTGCYTTCCTTCAGATACTATAAAAAACAGCCTGTGTTTCAGACAGTTCTGGGTCTTGATGTTTTAATAGGAATATGTTTTATTATTGCCCTTAAGTGTTGTTCTTCAGTAACAAAGGGTATCATTGCCCGTATTAAACACCTTGTAAAGTAAGTAAAGCTTTTTTTTTCTTTGTGATCTGCAGTTATTCTGATCTACAATGAGTCAAACCCTCACTGAAGCTGATGCGAATCTGAATTATTTCCTCAAAGCCCAGTACTCTCGAAATCTGCCTCACAGAGGTGCTCTCAAGGTAATATACAATGAACTAGATATGTGTGTAGGGGAGAATAGCGAGAGCTTTGCAGGAGAGACTTCTCTTTGTTCTCTTGAGGAAATTTTATTTTTTTCCTCATTTGTCTTTTGAGTCTAGCACCTTGTCTTCAGTGCTAGTAGGAGCTTAGTTTTGTTTTCTGCTTGATTTCAGGATATCCCAACAGCCTTAGATTTTCTTGATCCTTGCATTCATGTATTTTTATATTCATGTTTTATTATTATTTATTCATGTATTTGACTGTTCATACTTCTTATGCCTTACCTTCTCAGCTCATTGGAACACGACGTGGAGGAGAGAGAACACCTACAGCCCCCAAAACAAGAACACAACCACTTGCTGTGACGGATGCAGAGAAATGTGATATCCAAGGCTGAAATGTGATATCCAAGGAGGAATAACCCTGGACACCAGTACAGATTAGGGGTGGACCTGCTGGAGAGCAGTCCCGCAGAGAGGGACCTGGGTGTCAYGGTGGACGACAAGTTGACCATGAGGCAGCAGTGTGCCCTGGTGGCCARGAAGGCCAACGGGATCCTGGGGTGCATTAAGAAAAGCGTCTMCAGCAGGTCGAGRGARGTGATCATCCCCCTCTACTCAGCCCTGGTGAGGCCACATSTGGAGTACTGCGTCCAGTTCTGGGCTCCCCAGTACAAGAGGGATGTGGAGCTGCTGGAGAGAGTCCAGCGCAGGGCTACCAGGATGATCAGAGGCCTGGAACATCTGCCCTRTGAGCAAAGGCTGAGAGAGCTGGGTCTGTTCAGCCTGGAGAAGAGGAGGCTGAGGGGRGACCTGATCAGCGTGTATAAATACCTCAAGGGAGGCAGTGAGGAGGAGGGGGCGGCCTCTTTTCAGTGGTGGGCAGGGATAGGACTAGAGGAAATGGCTTCAAACTGAAGCATCGGAAGTTCCACAGGAACKTAAGGAAGCATTTCTTCACTGTGAGGGTGACAAAGCCCTGGAACAGGCTGCCCAGAGAGGTTGTGGAGTCTCCTTCTTTGGAGATCTTTAAAACCCGCTTGGATGCAGCCCTGTGCCACGTGCTCTAGGTGACCCTGCGTGAGCAGGGGGGTTGGACTCGATGACCTCTGAGGTCCCTTCCAACCTTCGGCATTCTATGATTCTATGATTCTATGAAGGCTAAAATGTGGTGAAGTCCAACMCACCACCAGCCAAGCAAGCAACATGTGAAACCAAGAGTCAGTTTGAAGAGGAAGAACGCAGCCCGGACGGAGCGCAGTTTGATATTAYAGCACAGGTTGATATTATAGCACAAAGGCCACAGAGAGAAAACCTCACAGCAAGAAAAATTGTACCTTTCCTCACAGTCCAAGCCTCAAAGGAAATAAACTGTACAGGGAAAATACCACTATAGCCACAGATTTTGCTGGCATTGCTCTTTCTCTAAGGAATTGTCTCTTTTCAAGCTGAACATGCCGTATTTAGGCTAAGAAATGCAGCATTTACAGTTTACCAGAGGAAAACAGCCCTGAGCTATGAGCAAAACCTCCCCCATGGAGAAGTGCAGGAGCCCAGTAAGAATGTTTGACAACTGCTTGCAGACTTTCTCCCAAACAAGAGAGTATCCACAGTTATRGGACAGAATGATGGAAGCTGTAAACAGCACCTGGCACTGCATGTGACCTCAGGGAAAGAATATTATAGAAAATGTAACATGGCAGAAAATCATTAATATCTGCAAAATGAGAAATAGAATCAGCTACAATTGCTGATGTAAAGAGAAGTTGCACGCTGAATGGAGAGGGAAGAACAACCACAGGAGGAAGAACACGACTGTCCAATACAGGACTCCCCAGTTCATGCAAGATGGCAAATGCTTAACAAAAAGGAGAAAATGAGATCTTTGCAGTGTAATTACATATCTTAAGGCCCTGCAAAGAAAAATAAACAGTGAAAAAGGTGTGGATTGCAGAAACAGGCTTGCAAAGGTCCTACAGAAGAGCTGCTTGGCGCTGTGGTATCTTCTACTCCTCCATGTCATCTCCATGTTCGCAGGCTGCATGTAAACTGTGGGGTCCAGGAGTGCTTGGAGCTGACGGCCTGGGTCTCCACCTCAGCTTCCTTGATGAGATGTGGCCCCTGCCTTATGGGGTGACATTTACTGTGTGTCATCTTTGACAGGAAATGGTGCCCAATGCTGGTGCTTTATTGAACCTTGATGTCAGAGCATCGAAGGTCCCGGCCACAGAGATGTGTATGTGTGTGAGTGCCACCAGCCTCAGCAGCCTTCCTAAGGAACAACAGATGAAACAGCAGTCAATACACCTTGACTTCAGTGCATCCTGGCAGATTGCTGCCAAATGAGTCTTTAACCTCCATCTAATTCCCATCTTCTGACATCAACTGTGCCAAACTGGTTCGTCAAACAAACAGAAATTTGGTATTCTGGAAGCAATTTCATTCAGATGTGCAGTTATGATACGTAGGTGTTTCGATGAACAAAGCACGGCATAAATAGCAGCCTACARTATGATGTCAAGCAGCAGGGCTTAGTCTAAAATTAAGAGTCAAGGGCAGAATGAGCCACGCATTTGGAGTCAGGTAAGAGCATTACATGAGAGGCATGGCAGTGACTTGCAAGAAAATTGTTTGGGTAGCAAAAGAATGATGTATTTTAATAAGTATATATTAAGTATATTTATTTGTATAAAATAATCTTTTATCTAAGCTGACGTGAGTTCAGCAATTGTAATTACAATAGAGAACTCTGAAGTGCAGAGTTTAAACTAAAAATTAGGAAAGTAATCACTAGCTGACAGTTAGGATGAAGCATTACGGTGAGAAGGAATAAAAATATCATCACAGTGTGTGCACCGCAGGTACAGATGAAAACTGGAGAAGGCAAAGAGCTATCAGCCAAGATGGGAAAACAAGGAGCTGAATCTGACCCGACTATGCATGACCGACATGCAAAAGTTTTCAGAAGTCTCCTCAAATATGATACAAAAGTGACTTTGTTGAAGCAAATCTAATGCATATGCAGGAAAGCCATCCTGCCATGCACTCTTTCAAGTGTGGCTTGTAGGAGTGATGACAGCCGTATTCCCTGGGGACAACTGAGTCATATGTGGTCACTTCGGTGGTAATGAGCTTGCTGAGCCTGGATCTGTCATCCTACAGAGCCCACCCAGCTACAATCATGAACTGATTCCCTCCATTTCTGTATGCCACAAGATTTGCTCCAGTAATTTCTATCAACATGAGCCCATGAACAGCAACATGTCCTGGCATTTGAAGGAGATGGTGTAGAACAAGTGATGCTGAGACTAACTTAGCCTCACCAGGGTAGTATTAATAATGGTGATGTAAGAAAAACAGGCTTGGGGCCCTACAACTCTCAAATCTCTTGAGACTCCTGTTGTAAAATAGCAAAAAGCTATTCTGTTCTCTAAAATCAATGTATTAGATATGATAATGGTCAAGTCAATAAACTCTGGACTTCCCAAAGGTATTTCTATGTCAACATTTTGAGAAAAGGATACTTTGAAGATATACCTTATTTTCATTTTGGGGTGCTCACAATACCACTTTGGAAAGTAAAACTCAGCGAAATCAGTATCTAAGCCTGCAGCTACAGATTCCTGTGTGGTGCAAATAAATAAGTGTGGTGCAATCTTCCTCCTACTGAAGATTGGTTCTGCAAAAATGAAAGTAAGCTTTCTGGGCTCTAAAAGATGCATCTCAGTAGCTGATACATAGAAAAGACTGATTTTTTGCTGGAGGATGTGGAGGCCCTCAACAAAGAGCGGTAGTCAAAAAGCTTAAGAAGCATCTTGAGCCATTCAACCTGCAGATATTTTTCTTGCCCTCATTCAACAAGATTTCTCTGGAGTTCCTGGTCCTCCAGTGAAGAATGAGCAGGCAGCCAGTACCTGCACACTATGGATTCCTCCATAAATGTGTGGCATGATTTAATTATTTATTACTATGCTCAGTTTGATTCACTGGCAAAAACACCTTTTTGAACTCACAGTATGACTCAGTCACAAACAGCTTTTCACCCCCTGGTATTTTTATTTTATCAGCTAAAAGCAAACACTAGGCTCTTCCACAAGTGTTCTTGTGATGATGGCCTTCTTGCTCTGTAATGTTGGTAAAAAACCTCTTTAATTTCCCATATTTATACCTAAGAAAAAATTAAATCTCCTGTACTGCAAATAACAGTAATAAAATATGACTACAGTTATCTTTACTAATTGCTTAGAGCTGTTAATATGTGCAGCATTTTTTTGCATCTGCAGTACCCTAAACATGTGTCCATGAAGGTCCAGTTTATGTTCATTGCCTCAAGACTTGCCTTCYGTGGATGGACCCCTTAGACGTGATTTCTTGTGCCTAAGTGACTGGGTACCATGTGTTGAAAATAAGAGGGACAGATGGGTGCATTCCCCAAATAAGATTGTGTTTCTGAAGGTGAATGTTAGAACAGAACTGAAAGGACCACACTGGCTTCACTAGTTTGAACCCCCTAGTTTCAAAGCCAGMAAAGCTCCTCAGGCCGGGAGTTACAGGCTGTCCAGTTCGCACTGCCCACATACGTCATGAAACAAGCCTCACAAAAGCCCATCTGCAAATTTAAAGAAACTACTGAATTGTTAAAAAAAAAAAGACTAAAGAAGAAATTATTCAAATCAAGAGTGCTCTGCAGACACAGGTCCCTTCTGCTGTGCAKTTAGAGGGGCCGCAAGGAAGCAGGGTGGGCAGATGAGGCCGAGTCCTGGTCCCACCACTAGCCGGTGCTCGGATCTCGTTGCTGTCTCCAGTAGCTGGCCCTGGCCCACACCAGTTCCAGAGCTTCTCGTCCTACTTGTTGTCTGCTTGTTGCCTTGACCAGCTCGATGTTCACTGGTGATTGTACAGACAGACTGACTCACACAGCTGCACTCTGGTCTATGCAAGTGTTGGGGCCTGGACACGAKTCCCTGTGACTCACAGTCCCTCCTCCCTTGCTGGCCCTTAGACCTCCATGCACATGGGTGCCACAGAGAGGACAGTCCTTCACCCAAGATGATGGCTAGGAATGGAATTTAACGGGAAGACCAGACGGACTGATCAGGCACAGAGCACAGCCAGGTAGGCCGGCTGATCGCTGCTTTTACAGGCTACTGGCCCAGTTTATCCCTTTGCCCCTCAACTCTTCCATGCTGCTTCCTCCCCCAAACACCCTGATCCCTGCCTTTGCCCACCTTCATCCTTTCCCTAGATATCCCATTACAAAGACCCCACAGTAAGTTTGCACCATGTCCAACTGCTCCTGGCGTCACACAGCAAGTCCCACAGATCCCCATGTGTGAGGGGCTGCCAGCAGAGCTGCTCCTGCTTGCTCCCGTGGTGGGTTTCACTCCTGAACCACGCGCTGATGGCCCCTGTGCAGCTGCCCTGGGAGTGGCCAGGATGGGGTGCTCCATTCCTCTGGGTAGGTCGTTGGAGGTCTCTGTTCCTCTCTGTTTACAGATATCTTCAATCACAAAACCTGGCACTATTCTCTTTCCTTGTCATATTCTAACAACGGACATGATCATCAAATCATTGCCMATGTCCTGACAGCTTTTCCCTTGGGGACAAACCGAGTCCTTCTCCTATGGGAATGTGAGGGGTTTTTTACTTTTTTTTTTTTTTCTTTGTAGAGGGAGGTTCCTCCACCTGCCATTGCACCTCTGTGGAGATGGGCCTGTCACCATAAAACCATAAAATCATGTATATATGTATATGTATATATAATCATAGAATGATGTAATCCTTAAGGTTGGAAGAGACCTTTAGAGATCATTTAGTYCAAGCCCCCTGTACCTACAGCATGTAGCACAGGGCTGTATCCAAGYGAGTTTTGACAATCTTTGATTTCAGAAGATTTTGAAGATGAGAAGACTCCACAACCTCTGTCACCCTCATTGTCAAGAAATTTTTCCTTAAGTTCCTGTGGAACTTTTGGTACCTCAGTTTGTGGCTGTTTCCTCTTGTCCTATCAGTGGCCACCACTGAAAAGAGGCCGCCCCCTCCTCCTCACTGTCTCCCTTGAGGTATTTATAGACACTGATGAGGTCCCCCCTCAGCCTTCTCTTCTYCAGGCTGAACAGGCCCAGCTCTCTCAGCCTCAGTATGTATATATATATTTAACTTGTATATTCAACTTAAGAGGTTGTGATTCTTCTGTAATATACAAGAGGCACCTCAACTTTATTGATCTGAAAGGCCTGCTAAACTCTAACTAAATGCTTATGTATAGGCTGCTACAGAATTGTCAACTGAAGTTAATGGATAACAAAGAGGTTTCAGGAAAATCTGAAATACTGAAATAATAGTAAAAAAAATTGCTAGTACCAGATGGTATTCACCCAGGAGTACTCAAATATGAAATCCCTGCAACCAGCCTCAACACATGCATCCAGGGCCACAGTCAGCTCACAGACAGACATCATATTTAGTCAGATTAGTCAACAGACTGCTGGAGATTAGAGGATAATTCAGCTAACTTTGGGCAAGATTCAGTGCTCTCCTGCTGTTTGAGTTGGTCCAGGATAACCAAGGCATCTGGATGAAACTAGTAAATTTTAAGCAAAAGGAATCAGAAGATTCTTCTCCCTTCCTAAAACTCTTCTAAAAYGATTCACTGCAGTTGCTTCTCCTGTGGAGAGCATGTGAAATATAAACTGCAACAGATGTTAGTCAGATTGCTTAATTCTCTATCAGAAGATACTTTGATACTAGGAAGAGCTCTGAGGAACAGAAATACAGATTCTAGCCTATATAGAAGAGAATAAATTAAAGTGGTAGGGATGAGTGGGAGGATTGACAAGGCTAATAATACATTTCTGCACTTATATAATCACAGTGATGTATACAACTTCTCAGGATCATCTGGAAACATTGAAATATCTAATGAATAAAATAATTACTTTCCATTAATGTCCCTCTTGCCTTTCACTACAGTGAAAGATATRAATGGCATCTTGAAGGCTTTTCACCAACTAATCTCATTCCTCACTTCCAGCTGATAGTTTTCCAAATATTTCCAACATTTTGCCATCTCCATGAGCATGCTGACACAGCACAAATCCCATTCCAGTTTACCTTAATTTAAATGCTACGCTTGGAAAAGAAACAATGCATAAGTGCTGGTGTAGCTTTTCAGGAGGCACAATGGAGGATTGTAGAAAAGCAAACCAAGATGTTTTAGATGGGTTTAAGAATATTTTAATTTAACACTTCAGTGCAGGATTTAGCATAAACATAGGTACTGTATGATCTGAGATAAACACACAGAAAATATTATAGCAAAAAAGGTAGCAAGTTGTTAAAAGAGAAATCCTGCAATGCTCTGTATGTTCAGATGCTTATTATTAAGACTTTGCTACAGAACTGATTCAGCCAGAACACAGACATGATCTAGATCTTATTTTATATCCCTAGCTCAGTAACCTAACTCCTCACCCCATGTTCTCCATGTAAACAGGGTTCCTGAAAAAGTTAYATCAATGCAAATCTTAATTGCCATAAGCAATGACTGAAGCACCTGGGAGTACAGTGCTAAACCACTGAGCATCATCTGACTCATGACAGTCATTGGAGCCTACAGCCAGTCAGCTCAGTTGAGATGGATGCATAGGAATGACCAAGTTGCCTCAGGACGGGTGTTTTGCACCATTTGTGATACCGCAAAGTACCTGAGACATTTACTTCACATTGGGCAGAGGCAAGAGAAGATACAGCTTAGGGAACCTTTGCTTTTCTGCTGGGACACTTGAAGGTGACATCAAGCACCATGTTTAGAACGAACTTCCCAGTAGTGGCTGGTCCGTTAAATGAGTTTGAGGCTCCAGGGGACTAAAGTGACAGGAGATGCCTAAGCACGAGCTACATATCCTGTGCCTGACTGTCTGACTGATGCTTCTTAAGCCCTTTGCTGACTGTTCACTACTTCTTCTGCATGCACAAAATTTGCAAGATCTATTGCAAGATCACAGCCTTAAACTAGAGAGGTATGAAAATTATTAAATTATCTTATTCTCTCATAATTGTTGCTTCATTCACATACAAATAAACCCTCACTGATGCTTCTTATATGTTTGAAGCTAATCTCCCTCCAACACACTACATTTGTAAGCACTCATTTCTATCCTGACAAAGGATAAAACTTGGAAAAAGGAAAACTGCATTCTTGGATACATTCTGTATTTTATACTTGTGAAAAAGCAGCCTTGTCTTACAGATGTCTAAGGCAAATAAAAAATAATCTAAAATGTGAAGTGATGGCTGTGATGTGCATTTCTGTCCAACCTCTTTGAAATTATTTGTTCTCCCCATGTTGGAGGAGAATCACGGAACTCAGTTGTCTCAAAAACTAACCATTATTTTAAAGAAAAAATCAGATGTAATTATTTAAAATGCTACCAAATTTAGGAACTGAAAACTCAGACTTAAAAGAGATGGGGATCGCAGAAATAGGAATGCTCCTGAAAGTCAACTCTTGGCATATAAGTCAGTAACACTTAAAGCTAAGAGGGAGGAAATTTAACCATAAATACGATTTTATTCATTGTACATGAAATAAGGAAATAGAAATCAAAATTCTTGCTCATTCCAAAGAGACTGAAAATCATCTTTCCCATACAGCACTACAGTCTTCAGTGGGAACTCCTGTCTGACTTGGTACATTTAGAAGTTARCTTATTTATTACAGGATCTCTTCAAAGTGTGCTGCTGTGGAAATGGGATTTTTCAGAAGTGCCCATGTGACTTTAAAGTTTAAGACTTATTATCAATGAAGCTTAAGCTCTCACACAGTCTCAGCCCAATTTGAAAGCAATATGAAAATATGCTTTGAAATATGAAATATGAAATGAAAATATGAAAATGAAATATGAAAGCAAATACTGCATTTTAAGGCAGATATTTATTCTTGTGATGTAACAGGTGAATGGCAGGATAGCACTGAATTAGCAGGACAATATTGCTGTAATCTTTATTAATACAGAAAATTGAAGTTACAGAACATTAGACCAAACCACCCTCTTTCTTGCTCAGTATTTGAGGACAAACAGTTACAGACAAGAAAATGATCCAGTTACTTATAGTGCGGTTTATGATCAGCTTACATTAAAACTGTCATCAATATCATATTGTAAAACATAAGTGCACATACAGTACATAAATAAAATACAATAGCTTTCTGTTCCTTGTCAAGAACATAATCCAATTGCGTACATCTTTCAGTTTAATTTAGCTTGTGATAAACTACATTTGCATCTTAGATATATATTAATGTAAACCATATCCATTAAAACTGGAGTTTCACTCCCTGCATCTTAGCTTACAATTCATATTACAGTACTTTAAAATCAGAATGAACACTCTTACTATTCAGAAGAGGTTTCTGTCAGATCTTCTCTCATTCTGCTTCTTTGGCAATGCTCTGCAGGAGCACTCTTGCTATTCAGACTTAGTAGTTTTTCACTAGTTTTACTACTGACATTTTAGTCTCACCTGCAGGAAGATACTCTCCTATCTCACTCTTTCTGTCTGAAAGAGCAGGCCACACAAACGCACTCGGTGTTGAGATAATGGAAATCCTACACTGTAGGAGAAAATCAACATTGCATAAAATACATTAAGAACCATCTTAAAGATTTAAAAGATACATCCCCATTAGACGTGACGATGCTGACCCACTGCACAAATACACCACTTTGTGCCTGCTGAGCCGGTGGCACCGCGGCTGAAAACCTGCCAGGCTCGACAGGCCGCTCCCTGTGGGACAAGGCCGGTGTTGGGGCCAGGCTGCCCAGAGCTGCCCAGAGCTTGAAGGCCAACCTCTGATCCCCCAGTCTTGGACAATCTCCTCACTTGTATCGGGCTGCAAAACAAGTCACCCGCCTTTCCACAAKAACTGCTGCATTCCCGGTGTACCCTGGCCACCTATTTAGGTGGTAGGCATGCAGCAAATCTTCACTAATAATATCACTTATTCACTTGCACTGGCCAAAAATGACTCACCAACACTGAACCGGTCCAACAACTAGAGTTCAGGTCCTGCTGTCTCGGAGGTGACACCAGCAGGCAGGCAATGATGAACAGATGATGGGAATGGACTTGACCATCCTTCATTCTCCAAACCCACATGGGTAGAAAGATGCAAAACTAACTCAAAAAATATCTTTTACTTATATGCTATTGGTCTCATTAAAAATATTATATGTAGAAATATTTAATATTAAGTAAAATAAGCTTAACAGAAAAATATTCTCTCACTACGTAGTGTATGGTTTAGGTAAACAACAAATGCATTGCCAACCACTTAACTTCAAAATCCTCTTCAAATAGCTTAAAGACAACCAAAAAAGCTTTAAGCTGAGAAGCTGAGTTTAACTTTTGCCTCTTGGATAACTACCTTTGTTTGCTCTCAACAGCACTTTCATGTTAGAGGTTGGTAATATGGCATTATAACTGCACAGACTCATTCCTTCAAAGTGCCTGCCAACTATTTAATTTTGTCCAGGCTAAACTGAAAATGAGAATAATGCTTAGAACTACAGTTTGAAAAAACACATGCAGTTCAAACTTCATGCTGTACTGAATCCCTCTTATCAGAAATGCTTTCATGAAAATGGAAATGAAAGGGCTCTTATACCACATGGTAGACGAACAGGAAAATATTCTGGAGAAAAAGAATGAACAGATGTACGTGTGTGTGAGAGTAACTGCATGTGTGACTGGATTATCTGAGCACTATAATGCTGACACTGAGCAGCAGATTTATAAGGAAGGCTCTGAAGGCAACTAAAATATTGCATATATTCCTACTGCATTTTCAATGAATATAATAGAGGGGTTTTGGTATATCAAATTTCTTGGGGAAATGTTATAATTAGACATATTCTTTAGAAATGGGAGTTTCTTCAGAACAGGAACAAGTACGATAAATTCAGCCCTGTTATTTTACAAACTACAGAATGTTTTTAGGAAACAAAACAAAAACATGGCTCGGCATGTGAAGTGAAATTCAGCTCAGCGGTGGGAACCTGAAAGTCAAAAACGAACCTGAAAAGGCAAGATTCCCGCTGGGGATTCAGAGAGTGCACAGGCTTCTGCACAAAGTTCATTTCCACCCAGTTACCTATTTACCAATATGCTCTTTTTCTTTTCCAAAATGGACATAAGAAGCAAAATATAGTAATGGGCATGTTACATTCTATTTAAGGCAGAATATAAGCATGCAAAAATAATTTCAAATGTTCCAGTATAAATTTAGACAGGCAGTCTACAGACTTCTAGCAATATAGAAAAATACAACATTTCATACATTCATACAGGTGCAATTAAGGATAGAGTAATGGTGTAGAAAATGGCTTAGGACAGGAGTTCCTCAAATGTAGAAAAATAAACTACTTTTGTCATCACTTGTGATGTTAAATGTTTTTGCATCATTAAAGAGAGTAACATTGCTCTGATAAATAACAACATCCCGTAACATTGCATTCAAACACCAAAGTGGATACATAACTTTCTACAAAGCAAACAAAAAAGCTATTTTACATGTATACCCTATATTTGATATAGGCTGTACCTCTTCACAAAGTACCAGTAGCTGAAAGCAAGCCCTGAGATAACCCAGACCTGCAGACAACCTGCAGGAGCTGCTGGGCTCTAGGAAGAAGAGGCTGCAAACTGGATGTCCTGGGASTCCCCCTAATCCCTAAGTGCCGTGGAATCACTGATCTTCTCCAAATAACCAGCAGCCTATACATGTAAAAGTGTGGCATAAGATCTGTTCTACAAAGCAGTGGCTGAGCCTTTCCATATGAAAGTCACCATCAGGAATCCTTAAGCTGCTGGAATCAGCCAGGCCTTTACCCTGGAGCAGGGGAATGCACCGGAATAGATCATGCAGGATGGGAAGAGAGCTCCTGGAGGAGATGTCTCTCAGCCCTACAGAAGGTGCAACCTTTACCTCTAAGCCTTGCTTCTCTGCTGGTCTTGAGCAGAGCATCAATATTAGTATGGTCAGTGTGAAAAAAAAAAAGCATTTATGCTTAGTGGAATCTAATCCACAAGGAGTGGGAATCTGTTCTACTCATATTAGCCACGAGGGTTTGGTCCTTCCTATTGCCTGGAAAACTTGCCTTGGAGCTGCTGGGAAAAGACTGAACAAGAGCCGTGGTCATTCTGCACAACACACTGTGATTCGGGATCTAACAGTTCCCAGGAACCAGATTCGGGCAACTTCAATTGCACAAGAGCTTCTACAGGGCAAATGTCAAAGCCCCAAGAATAGGAAAAAAAATCAAAGCTTTTAGTATCAAAAAATTCACATAAAATCACAGTATCTCTGGTTTCCTGGGATGCAACTCAGAAACAGCCAAGAGAGGGTCTGTACATCACTGACCTTCTAGTCCATCCCTTACGACACAGCAACAGAGCAGCTAGTGCCTTCGTTGGCTATAGTAGTACCTAGACCTTGTGGTGGGATGTGAAGAATAGACTGAATTGCACTTTTTTTTTTTTCCTGTGGAGAAAGGCATCTTGACTTCATTATGAAAAGTTCTTTTTTTCCCTTCCAAATAACCTAAAATTGTATTTCCTTCCAATATATTATTTAAGAAGTTCTGAATCAATTCAGCTTTTCGTAAAAGGGGCAGGCAAGATTGAGAGCAGAGGGATTAATTCAGACAGCAGAAGGAATGAAGGAAGGAAGGAACAAGAATGAGAAAGAGAGGCATGCTGCTTTTTCAAAAAAATCATACAAAATCCATTCAAATTTGTCCCTCACATAGGTCAGTCTTTCATCCAGGACTTCTTTTTACCAAACAGACCCTACGGTCGGGAATAAAACGGTTTGTGGCACCTGATTAGAAGCCAACTGTCAAGTCTGTAACATTCAACTCTGCAGAAATGCTCTCTGTTGCATTAACTAGGACTGCGGATGCAGGATAAATGATCTCTTCAACAGTCACATATGTCCCTGTTAAAAATCCAACAACTCCAATGATAGCTATAAAAATATCTTTAAGTACCATCCACAAACTTAAATTTTCCTTGTAGAACGTGAGGATTTCAACGAGAGGAGGCAGAATCAATGCCAAGGTGCTGCTGCTGACGGCTCCAACRAAAGAGATGACCAGGTCCAGGCGAGGGATCAAAATTGCTACAGCACCTAAAAGGCAAGAAAAGAGACATAAGATCCTTCAAAATGGACACAAAACCTGCTGGCCATTTGGCATTCTCACAATCCTTTCAGCAGCTTTTCTTTACAAACCTGTCTCTTGAATAATCCTGGTCTCTACAGTTGCTTTCATCTTGCAAAAGGCCTCTTTAGTCGCTGACCAGTGACCTAAATGAGAACTTCATTTTGGCAAAAGGTGAGTGTAAAAACAGGGTCTGAAAGTACATCAATCTGCAGAAAGAATTCATCCTTACAAGAGGGCCAGAGTCTCTTATGATTTGAACTCCTTTTGCTGGCAACTTCCACTTTGGAGATAAGCATGTCTGCAGAGAGACTTCAGCTTTGCAGACTCTTGGGCAAAGACAAAATTCACATGTAGAACATTTAGCTACCTCCTGTTGCTACTGTGTTTTTTAATGAAATGTGCAGTTATATCATCTTGAAAAGGAGGCAAGAACTCATGGAACCAAAAGTGTAAACTCACAGAAATATAAAGGATAAAGAGTTCTCCAACCCATCTTGTTTGCAAGAATCAAGCCATCTGCCAAGAGAAATCTAGTAACTGCTTGTTATGACTATAGTTTATGAAATACCTTGTGAATTCTCCGGAGAGGTAAGAGACACCACACGGCCAAAAGAGGCTTGAACAGAGGGTGTCCTTCACGAAAACTCGGGAGCACCATGACACTGAACAGTCCATCAGACAAGTGTTTTATTCCACTGTTATGACTAACTACTCAGAAAGTCAAACATCATAAATTGCTTCTTCCATTACATGGATATGACATTTAAAGACTGGAAATGCCGAATGTTTATACATTATCAAGGGCAAAGCTAAAATGAATGAGAAAGGAATTATGCCAAGGTTAATAAAAGTCATAAAGAATCCACCTCGGTAATTTTAGTGGTCATTACTCCTACTGAAGCCAAAAGCAGCAGACACCACAAGTACCCAAGAAGAGCACTCAGCCCAGGATGGCTGCCAATCATGCCTGATACTCACCCAGTACCGCACAATGTGTAAGCAATTGAAAGCTAGAGTTGAAGCATATTTGCAATGACTGGTGAACTCTCAGCTAATGAATATGTTAAAAACTCTGAAGCAGAAGAGAGAGCTGCACATTTATTATCTTGCTAATTTAACAGATGCAGTGGGTGTATGCATTAAATATAGATTTTTAACTTCTGCAATAGACCTCTCTCAATTCTATATGCATGTCCACAATTAAGCAGATACTCATTAATTTTACAGATCATAGTTTTGTTTGAAATGTTCTGCTTGATTGTAAATAAGGAGAGCATTTTTCATACTTTTAAGCTGGAAAAAAAATAAAACTACAGTTCATGAATGCTTCAGTTTACAGAAAAGCAAAGTACTGTGCGTTGGTTTGGATTTTGTCAAATGTTTGCCTGGTTCTTACGAATTCTTATGAATTTGAATATTGCTGTGGGAGGGGGTTTGAAAAAGCATCTGAAGATTTATTTAGTGTCTTATTTGAGTCTGTACCAATCCAACAGAACTATGATTCATGCTTCTTGCCTAGCAAAGAATGGGACCAGCTTTCCCAGAGAGTTAAACAAGGGGCATTTCTGCAGGCAGAAAGCCTCATTTTCCCCTGGCCTACTTACACTTAAAAGTGTGAAGTGAAGGTGAAATTCTRAACCTTGATCAAGAGTCGTGAAACTTTCTGTTTGGGAAGCTCTGGGAATCGTAACCGAGGAAAGGAAGTCCTACAATATTAATACGAGACTTACTTTTCTGGTGACAGTTAAATTGTCTGCAGGGTGCAATAACAGAGCAAGAGCCACATGAACAAGACATCTCACAGAGACAGCAAGAGACTGAAACTCTGCTGTCTGATCTCAAGCCCAGCAGAACAGGCTTCTGCAGCCTGGCTCAGCTACACGGCAACACATCTGTGTGAGCCGGGTGTTTGAGGGGGGAACAGTATCACAGGATGCTTTTATTTTCTTAAGGGCCATAGCATCCAGATGGAAGAATATCCTTAATTTTATTCTGTTATTTCTACATAGCATCATCTTCTGCAATTTTCTCTCCTTACTACAGAACCACCAAGTGATTAGTCCAATTTGCTTGCCTAGGCAAATTTCAGAGAGATCACTGGGAGCAAAAGCAGTTTCTACATGTCTTGACTACTGGCCAACCAAGGTGAATTGGAGTTGCAGCTGAAGTGAAATATGCGATTACCATATTCCAGTACGTTCCCCATCAAGCAAATGTTGGACTACCTTATTTCTATCAAAAAGTATTTCATAAGCCATGCTACATCCCACATAATGAGCAAAATGAGCACTACAGTAATTAGGTTCTATGTATCTACATAAACATTGAGTTATGAGTTATGATTTTGGTCCTGTCCACACACAGATCAAAAGAAAAACCTCTTATGCTTTCATCGAGAGATTGCAATGACACAGTTCACTTTAAAATACTTTTTTTTTTTCCTTAATAGGAGTGGATTTATTTATAAGCATCTTGCAGGAAGCCAGGAAGCAATCTGAACCTTAAAGGGCTATTAATACTGATAATAACTACTAAATTTTCCTATAGCCCAAATAATGAAGCTAAGTTTAATATCCTTTTCACTAAAAAAGTCATAAGTACTAATTCAAAAAATAAATAAACCATATTAGATAAAACTATGGCCTGACCCTATTGTCCTAAAACCACATTTTTTTCAATATACATGCTCAAAGAGACTGGGGGCTTCTTACGTATGTCCCGAGTTGGAAGGAGGAATGTCAGATACTGCAAGGGAGGAGTAACTGCTCACAGCTAGAGCGCTACACAGTTGTCTCAAGTGACACACAACCAGTGTCCCTCGCAGAAGCAGCCTGTGCTGAAGAGGCCCATGTCTAATTAAATGAAAGGGAACTCCTGTTCCCCACGTGCCATCCACTGATGTTGCTGCAATGCTCTGCAATGCTCTGCAATGCACTACAGCTTGGCTCAGGTGCAAAAGAACAACTGCAGATACCACCCACTGCTAGACCGACTTCTGCAGGGCCTTATCCAGTGTCCAGCTTGCACTATTCCAGGACATCTGGAAAAYAGGATTCCTCTCTGCTTAGTTGGGAATGATGATGCTGTATCCTCTTGGAAAGGTATTTTCCAACTTGTGGTACATACTGAAGCTCCCACAAGCTCTACCTTATCTTAACCCCTTTCCACCTCATCAGCCTAATTGTGTTCATTGTCTCTCCTATTTAATGTTGTCATCAATTACAAATGAAGCATCTTGCTGCTTCATAGTTTATGCAATTTTCCTGTATATGTTAACAGCTGTAGGAGTTTTTGTGTTTTTAGGGCTTAATAAGGTAGAGAGCTTAGCGAAAGTAGATGATATAGTATCGTATTGGGCATAGAGCTTAGGGCATGGCGCTCGGAAGATCTCACAATGTCACRGGAGTTAGGTGCATAATTAATTTATGCAGTTTACTGATAATCCCATGCCATACAAGGCAAAAAGTAGCCCGACTGGGCAGCAGGTGAGTTTCCGCATTCAGCTGGACTCCTGCTTACAAATACACAAGCAAGTAAATTAACTTGCCCATATAAATATCTTACAGAGGCTGGATAAATCTATAGACTGCACCCTGAAATGTTATCTGGGTGCCTTACTCAGATTTCTTGCAGTATTTTATAAAACTCTTCCTGTTACACTGTGCCCATCACCTAAGATAAAATACACCTGCTGATGAAAAGCTATCTGTGATGCACTAAAGTATGTCAAAGATGGGACTCAATCCTTTTGAATCAAGTGTCTAGAAGTTACATAGTGCTGTGGCCACCAATCATCCCAGGGTCTCCTTGATAGAGGAGGAGGAGTAGAAAGAACCACACAGTAGTGTGGAACTCACTTGACTTGTATATCTACTCATAGAATGAGATAAACTGTCCTGTAAAAGTGGCTATTTTTATTTTATTGAGTTTGAAGAGACTCATAGCAGAATAGCTGGACAAGTTTTCCTCTCAGTGGTTATTCCTCTCAGTGGAATTTCTGGCTTCTGAGCAGAGCAAAGGATCACATACATCAAACCAGGAACATCTGTATTTGCTGCAGGTGATTCTAAAATTTGGGCAGACCCCAGTTATCCCGCTGATGAGTGTTTAAATATTCCCAGCGTCATGCAGCTCAGGAGAGGTCAGACCAACACAAACTCTATTTGTTCCTCTTCTCCAACACAAGAGACCTGCRGTATGGCAAGAAAGACAATGTGCTTTTTATCAGGGAAAAAATGTGCTCAATTAAGCGTTTACCAGCGAATTCTATCTACAAGCAAAAAGGCCAGATTTGTACTGATGCTGTATGGAAAAAAACATGGCATCAAGATTCTTGTGGAAAAACAAAGAAACACAAAACACCCTTGCCACAATTCTTCCCTTGACATATGTTTATTTCCATRTGTGTTTTTTTTTAAATAAATACGTACTGAATGGAAATACTTTGTGTATTTCTAAGGAAGAGAACYTGGCTGAACCAGGAAATTGCTGTGCAGCAATAATGTGAGCAGCAACGGTCAGAAGCAGAACACAGGAAACTCCAGTCAGATATTAGTAAAATCATCTTTTTTCTTTTTAAACCATAAATAAGGTCAAATCATGAGAACAGGGTGTGAAGGGAGGCTGTGCAAGCTTCATCTTTGGAGGCTGTGGCCACTCAACTGTGCATAGGCCTGAGCAACCTGATCCAGGCTGGGCTGTTTCACTCAGGGAGGTCCCCTTCCAACTTAAATTACTCCCTGATTCCAAGTGTATCTAAGTTTGTTTTGCCAATGTGGCTCTATCACTTCTGGGGCTTTCAGTGTGGGCAAGTGCTACGCCTAGGAGGGAAATACATATCAAGAAATTTAAAGGGATTACATTTAAAAGGAAACTCTTAATCCACACAAAGCATGTGAATTAAACTAGACAAGATCACAAGTGAACAGAGAACTTGTGGGATGCCTAAGGGTGTTCACCAGCACGTGCAACCCTCTCTGTGTTGGCTGATTAGGACCACAGCATCCAAAGAGCAGCTAACTGGAACCATGGTCCCCGACGCCGACAATCGCATTTTCTATTTGTTTGGCACAGTTCACACCAACAAATAGACAATTAGAGTCTCAACCTGCACCTCAAACTACCAGCCTGACCCCCTCTTCCTATCCTAAAATCGCAGCCCTTGCTCCCCATCTACTTTCCTTACTGCTCAGACTGACATCCCCTCTTCCCTTTATCCTATTACTGGGTTCCCAGATTCCTTCACCTACTGCAACTTCTTCATCCCACCTTCTAACTCAGCCCACCTTTTCTGCAACCCTCTCCTCTATTCTGCCCATTTCTTCTCCCTATACCACCTAAGACAGAAAAACCTTCCTTGAGGGTTCATAGTGCAAGTGGAACTGTGCTGATAGCATATAGAAAAACAAATGTAAGACTGAATAAAACCTGCTATTAATCCAAAGACAAGCTGTCTAATGYAAGCAGTTAATTAGAAGTCTTTGCGAATAATTTATAGAGCTCCACACACAAGCAAAAACATGTCTACATGTCTATGTATTGAACAAACTTACATACATAACAGGATTTTAGATAAGGATGTTGATGTTAAACAATTGTGAAATAGAAAGGGTTTTTTTCTGAATAGAGCACTAATTAACATAGGGTTTGAGGTGGTATTGGTTAAATTAGGTATTCATTGAGGCATTAAAAGAATGAAGAAGGTGATTTCTTTAAGAAGTTTTTAGAGTCAATCATCAAAAAATCATTTTTTTAAACTCAGCTAATTAAAATGTATACTTTTAAATGTGGTTAAGTCTCAAAAGCAAAACCAAAGAAACACAGGAATAAAACAGGAGCTAAATTGCAGCTACACTGCACAAGGTGGCAAATTCTGATTTCACACTAGAGAGAGAAAGAGATACAGAGAGAAAGAGATACAGCTTGGATCTACAACAGCCACACACATCCTATGGTTTTGCTTTATTTCCTTTGGAGTGAAAAACACTTTCATCACTCTCTTCCAGCAATGCACAGGATGCTTCGAGACACCAGAAATACTTCACTTTTAACTTTTCCTTTRCCCTTGCACTTCTACTCATTGCTGATAATCTTCCACCTGGCTGCCACCCTGTGCTCCAGGAGTCCCTGCTGGAGCAGGGGGTTGGACTAGATGATCTCTAGAGGTCCCTTCCAGTCTCAACCATCCTGTGATACATGCTCTAGGTGTGCCTGCTTGAGCRGGAAGGTTGGACTAGATGATCTGTAGAGGTCCCTTCCAACCTTAAATATTCTGTGAATCTGTGATAATGCCTTCAGCCTATGTTGGGATGAAGCAGCACAGTCCTATAAGAGAAGATTTATAATTTAAATAGCCCTTACCCTTTTATTACATGAGGTAAGCAGGGACACACTGCCCACCCCACGACAGCAGGGCCATAATAACCTGTCCAGGGCCACGGGCAGATGCGCTCTCTGCCCAGAAGCCTCCACGTCTGCACACCAAAGATGTGGAAACTGCTTCATTATTTTAAGAACTTGGCATCAGAGAAGTTTGCTCACTCCTAGTTACATGTCAAAGCACTAGTTAATAAACGGCTCAGCCTTCCAAACCCATTCACAGGGGGCTGTGTCTGCAGCTCTGCATAAAAATTGTTGAAATTCCCTTATTTCTTTAATAAGTATCTTGGGTTCCAGGATGTAAAACTAAATTGGCAGTTAGAGACTAGGGAAGTTTCTCATGCTGCAGTTTGCAGGAATTATACCACAGTGATCTCATGATCTCATGTCAGATCATCTGCTTACACCGTTATCGTTGAAATGTCATATTTATTCATCTGTTTAGAAAATTTATACATCCGTTTTGTTTGTAAAGCAAATTTATTTCAGTTTTCTTACTGACACCCTAAAATACAACCCTGTTCAGACGTATTTCAGAGAAATAAGCTGTTAATGACAATTAGATTCAACAAATGAGTGTAAAGCATGAAGCAAAATGCACTAATATTTAAGTCTATGTGGCTAATCTGACACTTTCACAACACTGATACTGTCTCAAAGGCCTTGAGTCATCTCACTGACCAGACCTACCCGATGTGAGTCTGTGATTAAACCTCTGGCCCYTCTGCCTCAGTCTCCTCCAAAAACTGCTGCTTTAGGACAGCTGAAGGGTCCTCATCGCTGCAAACAAAAGTGAATATTGCTGATCCAAAGACCAGGCTATTTTAGCCACTGGAAACAGAGGTGAAAACGGTTGACAGCAGGGGCAAATCCTTGAAATACTGCTCTGGAGCTGCTGGAAAGGCAGCAAGTTGAAAAATGGGGGGGGTAAGTCTTTTGGCTATATACCTTTTGGCTGCTGTAGGATGTGAGCAAAAAAAAAAAAAGGAAATTAAGATTAAATTTTAAATACTTACCTTTGGAATAGTTAAAACTATGCATCTTAATCCTTCTGGTTTCTTGCCCTATATCATAATCAAAACAGATTTCTCTATTAAATATGACTAAAGGMACTATTAAGATAAAAAAATATATACGTAAATGCTTCTGTGCATTTTTTTCAGTAGAAATGGAAACCACTAGGCTGCAAAAAATCATACATATTTTGTTAGATAGTTGATCTTYTCTAATTACCACCTAAGGACTAAAAAACTATTAAATAACAGATTTGTAAGTGGATTTGTAAAAGAGAAGATCAACCTCTTGGTTATGACCTCTTCAAACGTACCTTATTTTCAGCTAAAGATCATTTCCTGAATATATAATAAGTTATATATATAATAAGTTAAGCTATATATACCTACAGCAGGTTCAGCAAGCAATGGTAGGGACTATGAAATGCTGCTTCTTTAACCACAAAGAGCAACTGCATCCGCTGCAAGCCTTGTTAGACCCACTTCCAAAAACCATGAGCGACTTCCAAATCCTGTTTAAAACATTGGGCAATTAAATTACCCTTTTCCAGGTCTCCTTACTTCCTGGCAATACAATCTACAACAATCAATAGGAGATAAGGAGCCTCTTAGGTCATGTAGAAACCACGCCATCCACGGAGACTTTGTGGGAGGGATTTGATGGCACTTTGATCAGATTTGGGTGAATGTTGTGTCTGCTGCAAACCTCTGTCACTGAGCAATACTGTTACTTCAGACTGCCAGAAATGCAGCAGATCTCATTTGGCATTAAAGTCATATTCTCAAAGGCTGTCCAAAACTCAAAGTGTCTGAGATTGCCCAAGATTTTGACTTTTGTTGTGGACACCCAAATTCACCAATTTAGCAATTACTGAACCATTCAAGAAAAAGGAGAGAATCTTTCTTTAAGTCTAGGAAACAAGTTGCTCACTGCAATGATTCATTTATCTRAAATGTCCCTGTAACACCCAGTGTCAGCTGCTGAGAGTGGCCTGACATCACACTTAAACCCAAACTAGCTTAAAAGATTTTTAATTGTGATCCAAAGCTGGATTTCATTCAATATTTTAACCATTGCATTTGTATTATACATTACTGGCTTCTTCTTTTGTGCGTTTGRTTGGTTGGTTGGTTTGGGGTTTTTTGTGGGGAGGGGAGGAAGGGAGAAACACCATATTTTTAGTAAATTTGCTTAAAATTACTTATACATTATTTACATACTAGCACAGTATCCTAAAGTATGGATAATAGTATGTAAATAATTTTWAAAAATAACTTATTCATAAACGTGTATGGTCTTGCATTTTCAAGCATTTGTGCATGAAAAAGGTGAATGGATTTTCTTATTTACCAGGTTATTGATGTTTTTGTCATTTGTGTCAAAAACCATTTAGAGGTGAACTAGAATTCAGCCAAAATGCATCAAGTCAGGAATTGGGCAGCCTCCCTGAGGAAACCATCCAGCAGCAAGCGTGGCACGGGGGCAGCAAGGCTGGTGCCAGGTGTGCTACAAACCAAACAGTTTAGTCCCCAGAGGAATTACAGCCACCTTTCGACAGGAGGCTACAGTCTAATTTCACATATTGTTAAAAGCTGCCCATAAAATGCATCTGCCCGGGGTTCTCCTGCAATTTTTCTGGTGTTTAGGGTTTGCCTGTTTATTTGGGGCTGTAAAAATGCAGGATGTTTCAGTCCTGTGTGTGACAGGCCCTGTATTATTACTGACATGGCAGTAAACAGCTTGTGAAACCCCATGACAAAAACAAGATCTTAAATAATGCCTAGGAAAAGGCAGCAATTGCACTGCAGTGGGACGACCAATGTATTTCCAAAATAATGCTCTGCAACAGCTGCTGTCACAGGCAAAAGTCACTGAGAAGATGCTGGGCTGACTGATCATCTGAAGCAGAAAAGTTGCCACGTGCCATGTAGAGCCTCCCCCACACTAGTAGCTCCYGTTCAGCTCAGTGTAATTTCCACGCAAGTCACTTTTCTACTTGATGAGAGGCAAAACTACAACCTAATCCTTACAGCAGTAAGAGGAGGATGCAAGTTCAGTGCTTTCCTTAAGTAGACGGGATTGAAATTGAACCTTGGATGACCTGAAGGCCAACCTTGGGGCTCTGCCCAACAGAAGCAGAAGGTGTAGAAGTGCTGGGCCAGCTTTGTGAATAACTGTTGGCATCAGAAACAGAACATTAAAAGGTGGTTAAAAAGGGTTTTTCTAGTGCCGCACTGAAGACATGCAGCAGTCAGAAGGGGAGCCTTGGTTCTCCCTTTTCATTAATGATTTCCAAACCAAACATACTCATCCCATAAAGCTGCCAGGGACTGTCCATCACAGAAGAGCTGGCTATCATATAGCCAGGGCACGTACACACATSGACGCAGGATGAAGCAGCAGCACCAAGTCCCAGGGTGAGATTCGAAGACCTAACTTTATTTTCTAGAAGTATCTAACAAGCTCCAGGCTCCATGTAGAAGTCTGCAGAGATAATATGTGTCTCCATGAGATGATTCATCTCATTCCCAATGATCCTCTTCCTGGATTTGCCTCTTCCTCTAAGGGATGTCTTGCTCCTAGCAAGGATTTAAAATTCTCACTTGATTTTTAGATGGTTTAAGTTTGGTAGGATGGACCTCATCCTTAAGAATTAGTTTGGATACCACTTCTCTTTGGGATTTTCACTGACAGGTCAAAGTAATTCAAAGAAAAATCTAATCATCATCACAGAATCACAGGATGGTTGAGGTTGGAAGGGACCTCTAGAGATCATCTAGTCCAACCTCCCTGCTCCAGCAGGGACATCCAGGGCACAGGGTGGCATCCAGTCAGACATCTTCCACTCTGATGACCTCCTCATCCCCAAACTGCACARAGCAGGGAGGTATATCTATAGGAGAAAAGCCTTACATGATCCCTTAAAGAAAAAAAGTGGTTTGAATTGTTAGAACCCAAAGACAAAAGTATAGGTAAGAATGAAATTCTAAACTGATTTTTTTTTCATATGCATTTAAGTTTTAAAGATATTTTGTTCTCCACAGAAATACAGTGCCAGGTACGCGAACTCTTCCATCTTTTCAAGTGCCATCAGTGCTCGAGGAAAAAATGCCTAACACACTGACAGCATCAAACTTAACCATGTTACAAACAGCCACCTGATCTAATAGCATAGAAATGTCATTCTGTTTTAGCAAAAGGCATCTTACCTTAATTATTTGCATAAAAATGCATGACAAGTGTTTCATTTCAATAAAAAAATACTAAGGGGTTWCTCTGAGAGCACCCTGATTATGTTATTTAAAAAAAAAATCTATTTTTAATGCATACATCTATGCTGTTGCTAGTTTGTGCTTGCACACAAAAGAACAAGAGAAAATATAAATCCCCAGAATCTTATGGAAAAATTCCTTGYATACTTAATTAGCAAGGCTTAATGTTTAGTCTTGAAAATTTATAGACAAATTAAGCATATACTTTTCACCAAAAAATACCCTTCCTTTTACTGCTGATTTATAAGGATATATTTTGGCATTTTTATAAGAACCTGGAGTAGCTGATTCATTTATATTTTGTCAGTGGGATTCTCATATTTTCTGCAGGGCTTTTAAACTTGATCTCTAGTTCACCACTTAAAAAGGATAGAATACATTTTAAAATCTGTACATGTGTCAAAATACAAATTATCTAAGGAAAAAGGCTGCATTGGGACTTCTGGGGAGGCACTTTTCTGAAATTACATGTTTTTGACATTTCTCAAGTTCAGCTCTCTGAAAACTGTACTTAAAAAAGGTTTTTACTTAAGAATGAACCAGTTTATTCTTCTCCTCCATCATCAACATAAAACCACAAGCCATTATCATATCAACTCATTATCAAACACCCTGCAAGAATATTCACCTATCAATATATTTTACATTATCACATGTCAGTCAACCTTCCTCGTTTTCCCTTGCCCAAGTCTGCGGAAAAGTTAAAAGTTGAGAAAAAGCAAAACTTTCTGGTATTATTTCATTCATGTTCAACCTCAATAAACAAAACATTGCTATGTTGCTTACAAAAGAGCCTATCTCACTGCCCTAAAACTATACAGTGGGAGTATAAAAATACRAACAACTCCAGAAAATGAGAAAGCCAAGAGCATAAGTACTCATGAATGAGCATGAGTACTCATGCAAAGTACTCGAGCAAAGAGTAAGAGTAACCTCATTCTTCACATATGAGGTTTCAGCCCATAGTAGCAGCCCTTCAACAGGACTTCCCTTTCTTCCCTTGGAAGAAAAAACAGGTTTTAATAAAAACTGTCTTCCTTCAGTTTGACCTGATGCAACGTGAGAGACGTAAGTCCCTAGGACTTCACTTTCTGTCTACTCCTCTCTTGTTGGGGAAGGTCACGTTCCGGAGATGGATGACTGACCTCAGAAGCTTTAGCATTGGTAGAAGGACACAATTTTTACAGATTTAACATAGATTTATTCTTGGTCCCAAGCTATGCAAGGATACTGTAGAAAAAAAATGCACAAAGGATAATGTAAGTGTTAAGAGAAATAAAATCAAAAAGGTGACTGTGGAAGTGAGAGCTCTTTTTAGTTTTATAATTTAAGCTGTACCCAGTTTCCTAACAGCTATAACTTCTCCCATGACAAGTTAAACGTCCTACTGAAAAATGAACTCCTTAAGAGCCCTTAAAGCCCCAGGATTTGACTGATTCACATAGGATAGAGGAAGGATGCTCAGGATGATAGGGAACCAAACAAGAATTTATTTCTATAAGAAATACAGCAAGAAAGGATCTGGGTGGACTGCAGACTGGAAAAAAATCCTCTACTCTATCAGCCTCTTGTAAGCATTTCAAGCCTAGATCTAAACRCTCAGGAAGACAAGCAGTGAAACTGCAACTGCTCTAAAGAAACAGGCAATAAAGGTTATTTTCCAAGGTGTACAAGCACTAGATGATCTTCTCTTGAAGACCTTACAAGCCCCTGTGGCTGCATTTTTGTGGATTTTATGTCCTGCAACATTTTATTTCCATAAGCAAATGAAAAAGTACTATATTCTTAGATAAAAAAGAACAGCAGTGCATTTCCGTCACACTGGTTAGTTGCTTTGGAGATAGCACTTCCTTTCCCCATGCCTCAGCTCCCTTGTTTGTGAGATGGCATAACAACACAGACATCTTTTCTAAGACACTTTGACAGTGGCAGGAAAAAAAATGAAAGTAATAAACACTAATATCATTGCAGTAGCTGTTGCAGCATCTGTGCTTATGCTGGGTTCTGATATGAAAGAATATTATCCTTAATCGTGCATGTGCTGATATGGTAAATAAGGAACTGAGTTGGCGTTACAACTTTTGTGGCTGCCCGCATGTGCTTTGCATTTGATTTTAAGGGTGGTTTTCTTCCCACTCCAAACTTAATGCTCTTAAATGAATATGAAATGATTACTGTAAATATACTCTGTGAAGCACTAAGGGCTCCCACTGGATAACGGGCAATACTAAACACCCAGCAGAAGATATKAATGCATTGTAATGTCACCTCTTCATTTGCTGGCCTAACCACCCAAGCGTCACCTACCCAGAGCGAAGGGAACGCGGTGCCTCCTGGCAGCCTTCCCAGAACAGCCCCGCAAGCCTGGCGAGCAAGTGAACGTCCCCCAGCTCCCGCTCACGCCAGAGCCGCGGGCAGCCCGGCGCTGGGGTCTCCCCTACAGGTCGTACAGAATCATCATCTCACTCGCCATGGGACAAAAAGGAAGAAAACTTTCATTTTTTCTCCCTCAACATTTACTGTTTTGTTAAAAATAAGAATTCATAGAATTCAAGATTCATAGAATCACCGAATCCTTAAGGTTRGAAGGGGCCTCTAGAGGTCACCTAGTCCAACCCCTCTGCACACCTAGAGCACGGGGCTACATCCAGGCAGGTTTGGAAGATCTCCRAGSAAGGAGACTCCACAGCCTCCCTGGGCATCCTCTTCCAGGGCTCTGTCACCCTCACTGGCAAGACATTTTTCCTTAAGTTCCTGTGGAACTTTTGGTGCCTCAGCTTGTGGCCGTTTCCTCTAGTCCTATTGCTGTCCACCACTGAAAAGAGGCCGCCCCCTCCTCCTCACTGCCTCCCTTGAGGTATTTATAGACACTGATCAGGTCCCCCCTCAGCCTTCTCTTCTCAGGCTGAACAGGCCCAGCTCTCTCAGCCTTAAAGCTGCGTAATTAATCAATGAATAGACTATTAAAGGTACTAGGATTTTCCTTCTTGGGATATAAGGTACTCTGTTACCCAGAAGTTCAACGTCAACATAAAAGGACTTGCTGCAGGAGATCCCGAACATGGACATTGCCATAATCTGTCTATTTTTACCAACTAAAGCTTTCAGAGATGAATTTAGGAAAACTTAAGTTGGATTTAAGAAAAAATACTGCAGTTCAGAGGAGAAAAGGCCCTTGAATTTCACCCTCTCCATTTCCATGTCCATCCTGACTGAATCTTTGCCCATGGGGCTGTGTCCAGCCCAGCATCCGTGGCTTGGAGCAGCCMAGTGTGCCCAGGACAGCGCCAAGCACCGGGCGGCACAAGGGCCTGGGGAGAAGTATCAGCCTCCCCCTCGAGTTAAACCTAGTCAGAAGCAAATGGGAAACACCAAAGTTTCATCATTTCAATATGATTCCCCAGATGAGGCCTTCCCTTGAGTTCAATGCCACAATGGCAACTGCTTTATGAGATTATCAGGTCTTCACTACTTAAACCATCTAAAGTGGTTATGTTGTCAATTTACCACTATTTTGTGCAACAGAAACCTAACCGAATGTGTGTCTTTATAAATTACTTTTAATTTGGTAATCCCATAGAAAAAAACCACAGATGTTCATTGCCAACAATTACAGATTCCTCTTTGCAGCTGTTTCTGCATGATGYTTAACACTTGTGTCACTTCCTAATAGCAAGAGATATATATATCATAGTTGTGTCATTATTAAGATTTCTTTCACTTCTGATAAACTTACAYGTAGCTTAATCAGGTTAATTAATAAAGCCAACCACATATTTTCAGTGTATGGTCATACTGCCACTAGACTTTCAGATAAATGGCTGTATTCATTTCTTTTTAAATATTATGGAAATTATGTATACTTGCTCTCTATGGCCTGTAAAATAACAGCAACAAAAAGGCAGTAAGCTCAAAATCCATCAAAACTCTTACTTTTAACAATAAAAAAGATGCTAAATGCAATTACTCCATCATGTGATCCAGATCACACTATATTTATATGTAATATTCAAATGTCTCTCAGTCACGCTAGTGCCTATTTCTGCTGGAAATGCTCCATATCTGTATAATTGAAAGTTTAATATGCAGCCCATGGTCTGAATTATCCAATAGAGTTAAGTGCAGTTACTATAAAAACAGGAACAAAGCATCTCCAGGCCGTCAGCACGAATTGCTGTGGTAGTTAAAGAATGAATATTTATGTAAATATTTATGTGACGCACCACTTTTATTGCTTTAAAGGCTTTAATAAAGTAACAGTTCAGAAGTGGTATATAAATCCTTATTGCCTTTCCATGGTATGGATATCATTGAAGTAAACACCATCATCTCCACTTAAAATAAYGCAGTTAGATTTGCTTAGGAATTCCATAAATTATATGTCAGATACATAGAGTTTCTGTGTGTAAAACCAYCATAAAATGGAAGACTTTATTCCCTGGATATACATTCAAGTAAACAGAAGAGAGACGTATTGCATATTCTATTGGAAAATATTTTAATAATGTTTACTTAAAGGAACCTTCYTTCTCATAAAACGTGTGCCAAGTTTCCTCAGATTCATCTCCCTCTGCTTCCACAAAGGCCAAGACATCCTAACAAAAAATTCAAGTAYATTAAAAGATTTTATCATAACAGCTAAGCAACAAGTATGAAAAAGATACAAATTGCAACCATTATCCTAAGAATAGGTTTCAGAGAAGAATCAACTGCAGCTTTGCTGTGACACATGAATGGGTATCACAGGTTACTTAACAGATCTTTAGAAATGGAATTTCTATGTGGTGGAAAATTCTTCCAGGACAAGATCCTTTTACCCTGAGAAAAMTAACACACCTAAATACTGATTTAAAAAAAAAGAAAAAAATAAAATCAAGATTTCAGCTTTGAAACGTCAACCCAGAAATACTAACGTTGCAATGCTTCTAAATGTCATTTGGAAATTAAAGATTTCACTTCAAATTTGTCATCAGGATGTAAGGATAGTTCCCATCGTACTAAAAAGTCAGTCTGAGAGCCTATGGTTTCAACTGCAAAAACTTCTGTGTCTACAGCTACATTCTCTTTTTTAATTGATTCTTGACTTAACACACTCTTCTGCACTGCATGCATAGCCATATATAAACCCGTGTGTATATATATATATATATATATGGCTTTATTCTCCACATAAACAGTGAATATATATATGTGCACATACTGTGTAGAATACGAGAATTAAAAAGTGGAAGAAAATATAAGCACTCACTAGATTTCAAGTTATATGACAAAATTCTGATTGTCTCAAAAAAAAAAAGACTTTTTTTCTTTTTTAAATTCAAACCAGAAAGACCCTGATTGTTACTCCCTTTTACTGAAAATACATTGTCAATAGCTGACAGACAGATCACCTGGRATCTCTCTAGTGTCAGAAAATACAACTGATATAAAAATCTAATTTTAGCTTTATTCGGTGGCACAGTCATGTTGCAAAACTCTCAATCCATCTGGGATCTTATTTTTCCCTGGATAACCAGCAAGCAAACCTATACAAMTAGGAATGTCAAAAGTTACATAAAAATTTGGCAAAAAAAAAAAAAGGCAACTAAAAGAGAAATGTTGGTGAAAAAGCACATACAGGATTTTCACTTTGGCACTGCACTTCAGTCTGTATTTTATTACACTGAATTCGACTAGATTAGACACATACTAATCCATGTGGATTAATCTTCTGGACTCAATCTCTGAGCTCTATAAAGTCCCAAAACATTAAAGGATCTATAAAAGATGAGAAGAGGAACACCGGTTATACTAAAAAAAAGTAATTAGACTTTAGCATTCCCTTTCCTTTTGTAATCACAAGGTCTCAAACAGTTTCAGAAAGGGTTTTAAGGCTCACTTTTTGTTTAAAATTTAGAAGAGACAAARCATTTCAGAATATGCTGAAGAAGAAAGACCTTCAATGAGGAGGCAAGAAAGGAAGAAAGAGCAGGACCTCATCAAGCCCTTCTGCTCATGGCATGAATCTTGCCACTACATCCACCCAGATGGCCCTAAGCCACCACGAGCATCTTTGTTTTTAGAGTTGCAGTATTTTGGTAAAACAAGAGAAAGAAAAATTCAGAGAAAAAATATATATAATTATTAACCAGAAAGCATTTCAAGGGCATGATTCGTTGAAAAATGTTTTATATTTTTTCTTAATTTTACTAGCAAACAGCAGCTTCATGCTGGTTGTTCTGATGTGTTAAAGCAATATACCTTTATTATGAAAACAGCTTTCCAAAGTCTTAACTCTCCTGTAGGCTAGTAAAGTCATCATAAATAAATCACAGAGGACTTAATTCTTCTACTCTTCTACATGGATCTCAAAACTCATAATGTTATTTTTTCCTCCTATTATACACAGTGTGGGTGGAGGGAACAAAGTAAAATAAAATGGAAAAACAGCAAATTTTGACCTATAGCAGTCAGTAAAAAAAACGAACAATTTGCTACCACCCAGCAGCTTCCTCTCCAGTCCTCTCTAAAACAGCACCAATATTTGAAAACCTGTTGTGAGAACCAGGTTATCAAACCACTAATCATGAATAACACTAAGGCATCATTAATTCTGCAGCTTTTATACTCATTTAAAACACTAGCAAGAAAAACGCCTGGAGTGACCAATTCCAGCTACAAAATAATTTTTAAACAAGCAATTCAGAGCAAGGAAATTTTCTCTTTTATTGAAAAGAGAAAAACACAGAAGGTTGCCAAGTACACAAACTGACAGAAAAGTTACGCCCCAAGTATTTTCTTTACTGCTATTTGTTTTCAAAATACAACCAAGAAGCTCTGAAGTATTTTCACGAAATACTTTTGCTACCTTATCTTTCACAGTCTTGAAAAAGCTACGTTCTGCCTGCCTATCCTTTCTCGCATTTTGAAAGACAAACTCTGCACATTTGGCTCAGTGCACTTAGATCTAAATGTATGTGCCACAAAATATTCTTCATTGGGTATAAAGTGGGAAATATTTTGGAAATAAAGGGCTTTTCTAATCAGAAGGCTGCCTGCAAGTCTTCCTACTGACTGCAGCCTTGTGCAATAACATCTTATCACTAGTAAGGGATGTCCTCGATGCCCAGTGTTGCTTGGATCGTGTCTAGACTGCCACATGCACATACAAGTGAAGAGTTTGTATAGAAGTTTCTGGGCTTTCCAAGAAGCCCAGAAATTGAGSAGCAGAACAGAAATACCCACCAATTCTCCAGTGACCTCTATGCAGTGGTGGAGACAACAGGAAAGTCACTGGGCCGCTGTTGGCCTCTGCTGGAACCACAGTTCATTATCTTGCTACCCAGAGGCAGGGAAAACAGGTGCCAGGAGGAAGTTAAGTGAAATGTCAACAATTTGTAGAACAAAAAGGCACCCACATCCATTCAGCTGAGTCATTTCCTTACTGCCCGGGGATATAATATTTCCATGTGCCACATCTGGGGCTAARGCATTAAAAAATGTATACATTAGTGCTTGAAACATTGTGCTAATCAGTTAGCTCTCCTAGCTGGATCATTTTCTTTAATAAGTCTACAGTGTGAGCAGGCTATGCAAAGAGAAATGAAATCCCAGAGAGAGTATGGGTTGCTTTTTTAAAATCTTTTTCCTTGTGCAAACTAAAAGTTCCAAAGCAGAAATGGCTTCTATATGTAAGCTGCAAAGACTGATAAGTATATTTTCTCTGTATTTTATATATGTTCCTAAAGTGAAATACATGCATTTTAAAAGCTTTTGACAATGGCTTTTCTGCTCTTTCCTCCCCCAACAGAACTGCTCCCCAGTCATCTTTATTCCTTTACTTAATAGCAAGTTTGATAGGTCTTATTTATAGCATGCATCTGAAAACAACTTAGAATTTAATTGCATCTAAGTGATTTTCAAAAGTATAGTAAGCAACACTATAAGTCCCCCATAGAGTCAAGTACTTTCTAGACTTGTCAATTAGTCAGAGAAACTTATGTGAGTAGAGAGACAACGCGTAGCTGTTTATGCATCTGAATTGTTCTGAAAAGAATTTTTCCCAAGGTTAAGCTGTTGCTTAACTAAAATATTAAARACAAATTGTGATACATCCCAGTCAAGCAAGGGAGCAAATACAGAAACTGGATTTCTGTAGAATTCTCTATCCTTCAGAATGGGATAAACTGCAAGAAATTCAGATCAATTTGGCAGCACGACAGTTGGAAAGGACAATTATGAGTTGGATGAACCAGCCCTAGGCAGAATTCACAGCCTCAAGTTTCTGCAACAAAATGGGAACATCACAGGGCATCAAAGCTGGAGTCCAACTTCCAAGACGACTTTAACCAAGGAGGCTCTTCAGTCTTAGTTTTRCACTAGGCAGAAGGGGAAAAAAACAAAACTAACTCCAGAAATGTCTGTTTTCCTTAAGATAGTTTTAGAAAGTTATTTCATGTAGTACTCTGGAAAAAACAGAGAATTCATCCTACGGGAAACAGACTCATTTACTCGGTCTTGACAGAGACAGCACTGGCTTAATTTCAGCATTAGACTGAGTGCAATTTTTTTAAGGCCATAGTGACTTTTTAACATTAACAATTATGTTCTACAACATATTAATATATGTGTAATATATGTATATACACACAGAAACGTATTCTCCATATATGAATGATTTTACTTATTTTTATCCTGTTTTCACAGAAAAAGCACAAATTGGCTTCACCAAAAAAAAACCAAAGTGGGTTCCAAAAAGAGAAAGAGAGATTCCATGAAAAATTATCTTCCAGTTATAAAARTAATAATTTTTTTAGGAATTTATTAAATAGAAGCTGCAACCTACCAAGGAAAGGATAATGAAATAGCAATAAGCTGGGAATTAACAGCAATGCAAAGCCAAGCGAAACAAAACCTCAAGCGAGGGTTCCTGCCAGGTTAAAACAATTCTGTCTGGCTGCTCAAGCATCGAGAAGAAGCTATAGTTACTGTGCAAGATTTTTACCACAACGATTCCTTTATCTTCTGACTTCAGCTCTTTAAACAGCTTTTCCTGTCTGTTATTGAAGGCAATTTTAACCTTATTTCATGGTAATTTAATCTTCTTCATATACTAGCTCCTAAAATCTTCTTCAAAACCTCTCCATTGGAAAACTGAAGTCTTTAGTTTTCTGCTTTAAGTTCCACAGGAAACACAACAGTTCAGCACAACTTGCTCCTGAGCTACATGCTTTAGATTTCACCAAGCTTTCGCTAGTGACATCTCATAGTTGTGCGACTACCAACCTCAATTTCAGTAGACCTGTCTTACAAACAAAGAAAAATCAGCTAAAAAAAAAAAAGGCTATATGGTTTCCACCCACTTTAAGTTTTAGAAAACCAATAAGCCACAAATATTATTTTACTTTTGTGCATAATGCCACTGAAGCCAGCTAATACTGTTTGGGTAGATAAATGTTATTTCATTACAGCACAGGATTACTTGGTTACAGTGCAAAAGTACTGCTGGGCTGGGAGGTGAGGAGGAAAGGGCAAAAGGAGACCTGAGTACCAAAAAGTTCTGYGACCTGATTAAAAGGGGTATAAACATAACTGGCAGCAGCAGGACAAGGCCAGTTGCATTTGGAAAATAAATTGGAGTAAAACAGCATTTTCATTTTTTTGGCCTCAACTCAAGAAATTTGCGAGTTTTAAAAATATAATTTAGTTTAACAGAGCTTACTGAAACTGAAAAAAAAAAAAGTTCATCAGCTTGTGATACTCCTGAGCTGGGCATGGATCATCTAGCAGTCCCATTTTGTGTCAAGTCTACGGATAGGGCTATAAATAAGCGATAAGTGGTATCTAGGGATGAAAAAGCAACAAAGCTTGTTTTTTTTTTTTTAAGAAAAATAGATCAGTACCTTCTCAGCCTGCCCTGCRGAGCCAGTGGTGCGATGCACCAGGCAGCCGGTGAGCAGCTCTGTTCCAAGCYGTCCTCCTGCAGGCTTCTGACCACATTTTCTCAAGGCTGGGAGAGCAAAACAAAGCCTCCCTTTTTCATCCCAACAAGCTCTTTTACAGCAGTGCCACATTTCTCGCCCTCAGATCCTATTACTGAGTCACACAGACACTAAGCCTGCACTGGGACGAAAAGGAATGACTATTCACCAGGAATTCAGCAGAACTTTATGGGGATTATGCCACGGTGGGACCCTTCATATAAAACTACATATTGTAGACAACCTTCCAAGGCTTCAGCACATCCACAGGCTCATTTCTCTTACCATCTTAAAGACTCTGCACTGCACAAGGAAAAAGACTGTCTTTTTGCTAGCTTAACACACCCCAAACACACAGAATCACAGAATGTTTAAGATTAGAAGRGAYCTCTAGAGATCAYCTAGTCCAACCCTCCTGCTCCAGCAGGGACACCYAGAGCACGGGGCACAGGGTGGCAGCCAGGCAGGTTTGGAAGATCTCCAGAGAAGGAGACTCCACAACCTCCCTGGTCAGCCTGTTCCAGGGCTCTGWCACCCTCACAGTGAGGAAGTTCCTCCTCACCTGGAGAGAGGTGAGGAGGAGTTCCATCTCACAGGAGATGGAACTTCCTGTGTTTCAACTTATACCCACTGTCCCTTGTCCTATCGCTGGCCACCACTGAGAAGAGCTTGGCCCCTTCCTCCCTACATTCTCCCTTCATGAACTTATACATGTTAATCAGATCCCTTCTCAGCCTTCTCTTCTCATTATAAAACATGTTTTATAATTGAAATAACTGGGTAACAATGGATGATGAAATAAATATGCACTTACACACATAACATTAAAAGCAACTGCAATGGATTATGGAAAGTCTGCTGTAAAAAACTATGCAGAAAGTGAGGTTGAGCAGAGATTCAGGAGAAGAGAAGTAAAAGTAGAGCAGATAAAAGATAAAGATGTTCAGAATGAGGGTAGGGGCATAAAGGATATAGAGCAGAGCAGGGATCAGACTGTTTCCAGAATTAGCTGAAGAAAACAAATGCAGAGAGAAAGAACAACAAAGTTACAATTCTAAAGGAAAGMAAAACTAGAGTTAAACAGAATGTAATTGTAAGGTAAGACACTGTTCTCCCTTCAGGGGAATGAAATGCTCAGTCTCACTTTCAAGTTCAGCTCGGTTTTACAGACATGAATAGAGAAACTGGGGAAGACTGCAAGGAGTGGGTACTTTTATTTTAAATCCCTATCACAAAACAAAATGAAGATAAAAAAAAAAATCACAGAAACAATCACAAAGAAACTTGCTCCTGTTTAYGAATTGCTTCATTCCTATAACACAGCAGCCTCTACCCTGCAGAGTTCTAGTCATGTGTAGCTTGGGAGAAAGAAACAAAACAAGATAATTCAAATCCATTCCAAGATGCAGCAGTTGCACATCAGGATGAAACACTCGGCCTACTTCGTTATTTAGCACTTCTACATTTGGCTTGACTTGTTTTTGCCRGAAATAGGGAAGGTAGTCTATTCTATACTACCAATCAACAGCCAATAAAATAGAACATTTTAAAATTAACCTGCCCAGACATGGCACTGCAAAGAAATTTAGAAAATACCTGCTTCAGTTAAATACAGCGGAGCAGCCTCAAGTGGCTGACAAGCTGTAATCAACATGTTAGCACCGCTCACTTACGTCTGAACCGCGCAAAACGCCGTGTGCTGCAGCAGCTGCACAATGGTGACAAGCTAAAAACTACATGAATAAGCACAATTTTAACATCAGAAGTGTTGGCACAGCATTTTTTTTTTTTTTTAAGAAATTATGCCAGAAAATGGAAGTTCTGGTTGTTATTCAAGCTTCTACGAAACTGAAGCTTCAAGACAGGAAAAAAGAATAACCACTATGAAAATAAAGCCTTATGAATTTGTAGAACTACAGAAGTCTGTGGTCCTCTTACTAGATTTCCTCTAAAATTTGATTCAGTGTTTAGTTTTCAGCTTGAGAATTACCTTAGGGATGAGACGTACCCCGTGTCTTCTGCTCCTCTGTCGGCTACACTGAATTTCAGCTCAGTAATCCTGCACCCTTGAAGCTTGTCCAAACACCATTGCTRACATCCCTCAAATTCAGGAAGAACTTCCCRTGGTTCAGTTTGTGCCAGYTGCCTCTTGTCCTGTCACTTGCCTCCAATGAAAACAGTCCATCCTTTTCCTGGCCTCCCTCAGGATACTGGTACAGCTGATGATCCCCTCTCAGTCCTCTCTTCCCCAGGTTGAACAGGCCCAGCTCTCTCAGCGTCTCCTCACAGGGAAGGCGCTCCAGGCCCCTGGTCATCTTTGTAGCTGGACTCTCTCCAGTAGCTCCACGTCTCTCTTGTCCTGGGRCACCCAGCAYTGGGCACCACCCAGCTGCTGTGGTCACGCCAGGGCTAAGTGGAGAGAAAGGATCAAGGATCAACCTCCCTCGACCTGCAGGCAACGCTCTTCCTCGTGCAGCCCAGGACACCACTGGCCTTCTTGGCCACAAGGACACACCGAAATCCGAAGCACTGGAGCAGTTCCTGAGCATTAACACTCAGCACTTCGCACTGACAGTCATCGGAATGGATATTTAAAATAGCTATTCAAATACCACTGACTTGGGAAGATATTTAACTGAAATTATGTACTTCTCAGGTGGCTCAGATTTATACTGAGCTGCAGAAATACCAACCGAAATTATTGCAATGTAATTTCAATCTGCATATTTTCTGTGGCTAAATTTTCAAATTCAGCTGCTTAAAATTAGTCAATATTAAATCTCCCTCGTACCATACCTCTACATTCTGGCTTCTAATTAACAGACTGGTTTCCTCACAGCCTGATCACCTGTGGTTGCCTAAGACACACTAATGAAATAATCATATCTTCCTAATGACACCCTGTACAAAACTACCAGTTGTTTAAATTTGAACATCAGAATGTTTTCATATAAGCAAAGCTAAATATCACTTTGGCTTCTAATCAAATSATAAATTGCTTCCCAGGGAAGAACTGAAATTTCCAATGACTTACACGTATGAGCACAAAAATAACTGAAGATGAGTTTCTGAATGACTACATTCAACCCAAATATCAGGCACTAAACAGCATGACTTGAAGAATGAAATAAATAAATAAATAAACAATTCAGAGACCTGAAACACACCAGAGAAGCATGAAAAAAAATAGGAAAAAAATCCTGTCCCATCAGGATCTAAAGTTTCTCAAATGTAAGTGCTTTTACCATTTGGGATTTTTAGAAATGGACTACTTAGGAAGATCACTTTGAAAGTTATATTTTCACAGCTCTGAAGGGTTAAATCTTATAATCACAACTATAGAATGGTGACATTTAATGAGATTCCAAGACTGTTTTATAAAGTTATATTTATGGCTTATGACTAAACCAAGTCATTGAAAACTATTAACTTACAAAGACTTCAATTCAATAGATTTTCTAATGGCAAACCCAAAAGATACCTGGCAGCAAAATATCAATCAAAAATATTACTAGTGGCAAAGTCACTATTTTTGATATTCAAAGTCACTATTCCTGCTATTGATGAGTAAATAGGGGCTAGTTATGAATAAAATATACTGATTGGGGTGTTTACATCTATAGGTAATACAGTAAAAAAGGAATCACAGAATGGTTTGAAGTTGGAAGRGRCCTCTAGAGATGATCTAGTCCAACCCCCTGCTCCAGCAGGGACACCCAGAGCACGGGGCACAGGGTGGCAGCCAGGCGGGTTTGGAAGATCTCCAGAGAAGGAGACTCCACAGCCTCCCTGGGCAGCCTGTTCCAGGGCTCTGGCACCCTCACAGGAAAGAAGTTCCTCCTCACCTGGAGATGGAACTGCCTGTGTTTCAGCTTCACAAATTCAAATGATACTCTAAGACAGTCAAGTATAAAGTATATGGAAAAAAACTGAGCTGTGATAAAATAAGCCTCAATAATATGATCCTTGTTAGGTGTTGAGAGATGTAAAGAAGGGGCAAATCATACCATTTCCAAACTACATCTTCTCTTCTGGTCTTTGAGCACCWCCTCTAATCCTCCAACCTGCTGTTGTCCCTGGGGTCCTTAGCTGTCTCTCAGTCAGATTTCAAAAAACCACAGACACCAACACATCTGTTTTATACAAATCAAAATCATTGCAGCAGCTCTGCTGAGCTTGCAGCAAATGGAAGTGGGAAAGTTTTGCTGTGGCCTGACTCATTTCAGAATTTGAAGAATTGGTAGTAGTATAAAGATCTTTTTTATTATTATTATTTCACTTAAATGTTCTCATAGTATAACTTCTGTGGGAAGGACTTAATGAAGCCATTGAGAAACACAGGTTTAAAAAAGAAATTTAGCAAAAATGCACTAAGATCATTACTGAAATAACCGTATTTGGTGACATATACTTAAAGAGGGTTTGACAAAAGAAGACAAAGGTAATACCATGTATATTTTCTATCTGAAAAACCTTGCAAAGCAAGGTCACAACTTAGTTTGTCATATGCTTAAAAATTCTGCAGACGTCAGTATCTCACACAATCTAATTCTCTCTAATATAGAATTATTAAACAAGAAATTGCTTTACTATTGATTGGAGAAGGAACCAAGCAATGTCTCACATCAGACACATCAACTAAYGTTGAATCAAAACGTGCTGAGCAGTAATTTGTAGTAAAATATTGTGTATATTGATTTTTATTTTTAGATTATTGAATTAATTTTGCAATTTTTAACTACATTTATAAAGACCTAATTTAACCTGAAAGATATAACTTTCCTTCTCATTGATGGGATCCAACTCAGGTTAGCTCACAAACTGTAGCTTACTGCAGTTTAATGCAGCTCACAAAGCCAGTGAACAACACCACAATGTAACTAAGACTGCCATATACCCAATATTGCCCCAGATATGTTCCTTTTCTTGACTAGAAATTCAAGTAAACAGAAAAGAGGAGTCTGGTGCAACTGAACTGGCTGACAATTAAAAGACCATCAAAAAAACAGCTGTTGTGTTTGCTACTGTTTGTTTAAGGCTTGGTTTTAACATTTTGATATTAGGTCATTAGGTCAGGTTGATCCTCTGGCACAGATGAAAAATAAATAACTCGCACCTCAAGATAAAGAAGGAATTTGTTACYGAGGCAAGTGACAACTCTAGTGGGACATACAGTGCTGCAGAGAACAGACAGCTTTCAGGTGTCACATCCCATCTATCCCACTATCACCTTTAAAATAAGATCAAGCTAAACATTGTTATTTTAATGGCAGATTTCCCCTTCTTCAGCCAGTCATTCTCTTACTCATTGTTTGCAACCTCTGAAAGTTATTTCTCTTTCAAACACTTCAATCAGTATTTGCGAGTCATTTCTCCAACCTGGACTGGTGCTGCAGTCTATTTACCACCCTCCACTGGTACCATCTTGCAAACTGTCAGCAAGATGGAAACGTTTTTGTTAAAGCTGCACAAAAGGCAAGGCAGCAAGTGCTCCACAAGGCTGGACAGCTCACTGAAACGCCTCTAAACTCCCCAGCTGACAGCAGTGTAAAAGTCAAAAATTCTGTTTAGACAGAACAGCCAAATACATTCTCTTAGGGATGATAATTCTAGGGAATCCTGCTAGCCCTTCAATCAAAATTAAGAACTGCAGTCATTGAAGACTCCAAATTTCAGACCAAAGGAATCTATCTGCAACACCACGGTCATTTGCTCTACATCTAGATTCTCATGACAACTGCAAAATATAGATGGGGACCTGCAAGGGGCTGCCATTTTGATAAAGCCAATTTCCTTTCTCCTTCTTCCTTCTTTATTTGTTTAATCAAGCCACAACAAATGGTAGCCAATACATTACATTGCTTTTAGGTGCATCGGGACCATTTTATTCCAAGACTAAGAGCCTAAACTATCATTTTGTTTGAGAATCACAAAGTCCAACCCCTGACAAAGTTTATTCCATACATGTTCCATGTAACCAGCATAAACTATTCACCAAAACAAGTTCACAATTCCTCTATATACTTGCAATTACCTTTGCTTTCCATGCATACAACACAGGATATTCCATTTCCCTACGATGAAGAACTTCTCTCCTGTGAGGGTGACAGAGCCCTGGAACAGGCTGCCCAGGGAAGTTGTGGAGTCTCCTTCTCTGGAGGCGTTCAAAACCCGCCTGGATGCCACCCTGTGCCCCGTGCTCTGGGTGTCCCTGCTAGATGATTGAATTGCTAGGTTGGACTAGATGATCTTTAGAGGTCCCTTCCAACCTTAACCATTCTGTGATTCAYACCTTGAGAAGACAATGCTGAACAGAGACCGTCAGCTCCCTGCTGATCTGAAGATGGTAAGAATCAAACTTCCCCTCTATTTGCCAGTGTGGATGAAAGTCTCCCCAAGAACCTAATTCAGAACAGCTGTAACTGTAATTATACTATCAATTATACACATCTGCTCCCACTGCTGTCACGTCTCTGAGTTTTTTTTCCCCTCAGCAGGAACATGCTGGATATGAAACACATTGAATCTATTCCTGATAATCTTTTTCTTTCCGGGCAAAAGCAATCTAAGAGCTGTCCCTGCTTTTGGAAGCATTTCCGTTGACAAGAACTAGCTTCAATGCACATCACTGCTTTCTTTTCATCTTTATTTGCTCCTTTCATGTACCAGCTCTCTGAACTTCAGAGTACTGGTTGATTTTGCTGCTAGAGGAGTAGGAGAAGGTGTAAAAAATATTTTTACCTTGATTATTTTATTATGATTGTGGATCTTACTTTGCACAGAAAAGATGACCTGGCCATAGCTTCTTCAATGTCAAATGTCTTCTTCACTTTTAAGAGTTAAAGTAGGTACATTCAAAAATTATAATAAATTGTCAATAAAAGAATCCTAGTCACCATTCTCAGCTTGATTTATTGGTCTAAAAAAGCTGAATTCCAGAGCTGCAGCAACAATGCCATGGTTTTAATGTTCATAATATGTTTATTGCTGCATTTTCTTTTCTAACTTGAGCACAACGAGGCAGCTCGAGTACTCTTTACTTAGAAAGGTCTTCTCCAATTTCAACATGTCACAGGGAACGCTGTTGCTAATAAAAACTTTGATGGCACTTATAAATATTATAAATATTCATAGCTATATTCACAATACTACGAYATATCACAGTATCATTATGATAGAATATTTTTGAAGGAATTGTGAATGAGAAGACTAATTTACTTGTTTCACTAGTTTCATGAGCTTGCTGGGAAACTGTCCCAAGCAAATTCCAGTCCTGCAAAAGCTCCATCTCAAAAGCAGCATTCCTTGTCCAGGACAGCTTAGCTCCCTTTCATAATCCATCCTGCTCCTGAAAYGTGTGCTCTGGCTCGCCTTTGGCACTTCTCTAGACAAGGGGACACTTCCAGCCCCTTTGCTCCCATAAAAATGCTGCCATCCATTGGGGGTGAAGAGAGAGAGAGAAGGCAAAGCAGGGCCAGGCCGGCCACACAATGAGGCCCAACGCTCGATGAAACCAGGGTGGCACTGGCAGCAGGTCACGTTGGCCTCCTGTGTGCACAGAATTCTGCTACTACCATGTTACTGATCACCCATTCCTGCTGTGGGCCACCCATCCTCCTGACACAAGGACTGTGTGCACTTCATTTCACCGATGTGCRCTTATATATGCCTCTGTGTACACATGCATGTATACATACAGCTTGGTAATATTCTGGAGCTTAATAATAACTCGTATTTTTCACATTCTTTGATAGGAGGCAATTTTTTGGTAATAAAAAAGATGTCCGCTTACTTGAATGATGTTCTATGACAATGAGACAGTACAAAAGAAAGGGAAGAACCTTCAATTTAAGTTTAATTTTGCCAGGAAATTCTGTCCATTACTCAGGAAAGTCCAGCACATGCTACTACCAACAGCGTGTGCTGTAAAAATATGCTGTAAAACATGGTTCTGTTCTTATAGAAGCGAAGAAATCATTTCAAACAGGTGAAACAACCATACAGAGTGGGCAAAGCAAGTCCAAGTCCACATTGCATGAAACTTTCTGCACAGAGAGCAGCTCCACTCGAATACTATTTTCTCATTATGGACTTTAAAACAATCCTAAACACTTTGCATTTGCCCTGTGGGAAAAACAATTAAAAATCCAGCTTACAGCAAGCTCTCAGCAGTATAGCTTAATTTAAAAAAATTCTTAAACACCAAGTTTTTATAAGATTATGTTTTATATAAAAAAAAAGGGTGAGTGAGTGAGTGAGTGAGTGAGACAACCTTTAGATTGTCACTGTCTACATTTAGCAGCAAGCCACTTCTTCCTCACCTTTCAGCTACGAGCTTGGAGACTTAAAAGACATTCTCTTATATTCCCAGTGTTTTTGCCTGGACATTTATCTCCTCTTACATCCTGCAGGCTGCCTCAACAGTCACAGAATTACAGAATGGTTGAGGTTGGAAGGGACCTCTAGAGACCATCTAGTCCAACCCTCCTGCTCCAGCAGGGACACSCAGAGCACGGGGCACAGGGTGGCATCCAGGCAGGTTGGGAAGATCTCCAGAGAAGGAGACTCCACAACCTCCCTGGGCAGCCTGTTCCAGGGCTCTGTCACCCTCACAGTGAAGAAGTTCCTCCCCATATGAAGATAGGACTTCCTGTGTTTCAGCTTACACCCTTACAACCCCTGTCCTGCCACTGGCCACCACCGAGAAGAGTTTGGCCCCTTCCTCCCTACATTCATCCTTCAAGTATTTATACATATTGATTTGATCCCCTCTCAGTCTTCTCCAGGCTAAATAGCCCCAGCTCGCTTCCCTCATACAAYAGATGCTCCAGTCCTTTAATCATCTTTGTCGCTCTCCACTGGACACTCTCTAGAAGCTCCACATCCCTCTTGTCTTGGGGAGCCCTGTACTAAACCCAGTACTCCAGGTGCGGCCTCACCAGAGCTGAGCAGGGGGCAGGATCCCCTCCCTTGACCTGCTGGCAACATCCTCCTGATGCAGCCAGGAGCCCATTGGCCTTCTTGGCCACGAGGGCACACAGTATGTATTCGCATTCAGAGTTTAGCTGTATCATCCGGTTGAAAAATACGTATTTAGAAAGACACAATCAGAATCAAGTCTATTCCCCTTCTCAGCCATTTGCACCTACTCTCTCTTCTCTTGCTACTTTTGCTGTACACATAGAGTGGTTTTCTAGCAGCCTCCGAAGTCCAAGAGCCTCTCACTGGATTCCAGGAGTTCACTGCTGGAAAAGCGGGAGCAGAGCGCACGCCACACAGGGGAGGGGAGCTAATTAATAGGCTTGGCAGCACTCTGTGATTACGACGCATGGGGTGTGAAAACAGCCGTTACACCAGAAAATAACAAAGRGAAGATTTCACGTCTTTTAATCACATAAACTATTGCTACGAAAACACGGCTCAGCGTCAGGAAGCGCATTTCCAAATCCAGCTGGGGATTACCTACGGAGCGAGAGGGAGAACAGCAGCCCTGGCTTCATTTCAGTGAAGTGATGGAAAAATAGAAAGGAAGGGGGAAAAGTCAGAAATATAATTCACCTAATTAAAAAAAAAAAAGTAAAAACTGGTCACATGAATTACCCCCAAGAGATTCAATCTGATTCTCTCTTCAGCACTTTAAYCACTTGGACAAAGTGATTATAAGGGAAAAAAAGCTTGTCATGAAATGTCATGAAAGTTAAATAGAATTAAGATTAACTTCTTAAAGTCTAAACTGAAGTACTTTAATTAACTTGGCAATATAAGCATTTACTTTTCTCAGTGGGATATTATAGTTGCTGAAGGGGAGGTAGACTATATGCTTCTTCTCACCTGATTTTTCTGTACTTTTCTGAAATAAACTATGAAAAGGGGCTAACGTATTTGCATGTGAAACCATGGCCTTCACGCCACAAGAGTAGAGCTTGTGAAAAATGTACGGCYGTAGCATCCTCTGGGCACTTCTGAAAGGCAAGCACTATGAGTAAGGGCGTTATGACCAGCATCTACCCCCTTATTTTATTAATATTGTCCAGAACACAATGTGTTTAAGTGTCTCAATGACAATATTCTTTGCAAATGAGCAACGAGCTGGTCATTTTTCTCTAGATCCTGAACTGTTTGGCTAAGAACAAGAGGAAAAGGGGTTGAACTGCGCTGTAAGAACCTACCAGCTGAAATGGTATATTGTTAATGAGTCATATGTGTGCTAATTAGTACTAATTCTCCAGACTTCAAAAGTACCTGATAATTAGGACCTCTCTTGAGAACACTTGGACAAGCAAGTAGGTGGAGAGAAAGAAAGATATKAACAAAGGAACATCTAATTTTTTCAGTATGTCCATCCGTCACCAGCCCAGTGACCATTCCCGGCAGAGCAGATGAGACACAGTGGAGACAACATAACCCTTATGTTGGGCGTCTCCACCAGACAAAAACATACACAGTAACACTGCTACTTTGTACAGAAAAGATGCTGAATGGGATAACAGAAATAGCTGTTTGACTCACTCAATCTGTCATTCAGTATCACTGTTTAAAAAAAATGAACTTGTAAGAAATGAGGTTAATATAGTTTTCTCTGCGCCTCTGTCAACGAATCACATTTTCTGTTTTATCTTCGTACCTGTAGACCAATGTGTTTAAAAAATAGATTTCAGAACCTAGCACTGGCTGCCACCCTGTGCTCCGTGCTCTGGGTGTCCCTGCTKGAGCAAGGGAGTTGGACTGGATGATCTCTAGAGGTCCCTTCCAACCTCAACCATCCTGTGATTCTGCGATTAAGAACTGATTTTGTGTTTAGGATGAGTGCACATATTCCAGAGAACTAGAACTTTCTCACTACACACTGCAAACTGTAATTGGCTCCTTCAAGAATCCTGTTTTTCTGGTGACTTCCAAGGAACACTCAAAGCCATTAAATTAAAAGTGATGCTATAAAACTAGCATGACTTTGGTCACCCGATCTGTGCCTTGTATGTATTTTTACTTTCTTGTCCCTTGAAGTGTTAGAAAAGTCTAACCTCTCTACTTGAGGCAAGGGAGCTCTTGTCCACACCACCCAAGGATGTTGGTTTTGCAGAGCTCACCCAGGGAGAGTTTGACAAGAGCCACTGCAGACAATTTCCTTCAGACAAAGGGCACTTTGACTTCGCACAAGTGTGTGTGTGTTTTTCTATGCCTGAATTTAGAGTTGCTGTTAAAATATTTTCCCTTCACAAGCACTTGCCATTTCAATAAATATGTCTCCCACCTCTAAAACAAGGGTCAATCTTTTCCCATTCCTCCCCAGAAGACTGCTACCATTTACAGACTCATTCACCCATCTTATGCCCCAGGATCTGCAACCTCCCCCCTTGAAGGCTCAGCCAAACCTTTTCAGCCAGTTCACAGCCTCTGGATCAAGCTAATAACTAGAAAGCTTGTTTTTGCTAAAAAAATTAATTTAGATTTTCTTAAAAGTTTTGCAGTACCTATTGATAAGCATGAGCATTTATGGAACAGAAAACAAACCCTATAATTACATTACAATTTTCATCTTTCTCATACGAGGAGATGACTGGAAAGGGATGGAAATGCGAAGATAATTGCAATTCGATCCACAAGACATAATTACCTTCCAATTACACAGCCTGTAAGTAAAAACAGAGAGCAATTACACAGGACTTAATTCAGAAGTTGCAGTTCTTCCTCCACCATTAGCACTGTGCAGTGCAGGCTGCTCCTGACTGCTCAAGTGAAGTGAGGCTTCTGCCCTGCCCCAGCTTTTCCTCACTTATCTTCTCCAGGCAAGGAGGCACCAACTAGGGCTGGATGTGGTGCTTTTAGTGCTCCAGCCGCACTAGACCACTGAGRATTTCAAAATAAAGGATGAAAAGCATCATAGTTAGGTACCTTATGAGCAGCCAGGATGGAACTTACTGGCTGGGAATCAAATAAGAATAAGGTAAGAGAAAGGTGAGTAAACAAATGTGCAAAATAACAGAAAGTTAAATTTAAAAAATCGTTAAACTAACCTATGCATCACACCCCTAAGATTTGTAAAACTCATTGCTTAAGACAACACAAAAATCTAACCATCATTTTATACTATGGGAGSGCGTTTCATGCTAAATACTAGCTTATACACTGAAAACTCTACTTTTAAATTAATTGTTCAAGAGCTTGAAATTAAAAGATAGAAGCTTGATGTTAAAATGTAACATCAAAAATTTTTGTTCACCAAAGCACTAGTACAATATCAAACAAATTATATAACGCACTTTGATAATCTTCAAACACAGAAGATAATATACACTAATTTTCATCTGTGGAAGCACAAAAATTCACTTTGTTTAGACAAACTTCCTTTTGCATGTGTAAAATAAGACATTACCTRCATCTCCAATAATTATGTTGGGCATCAATCAACTTAGCACATAAAACAGTAATGGTTGTCACAGTTTTATTCTGTAAACATCAAATTACTATGAAGGGAAACTTGGGWTGATCAGTGCACAGTTTACGGTAGAGTAAAAAACAGAACAGAACAAAAAAGAATTTTTGTATTTACTTTAGGAAACTGAAATCAGATAAGTACTTWTGCAGCTCTTCCATCTTCCATGGTTTCAGCAGCAATATTTAAGAGAACCAAACAGATCACAAACTATTGTGCYGAGTGGGTATTTCAAACAAGTTAATTTAGTACTAGAAGAGAAAGGCAAAGGAACCAAGGAAACTGTTAATGCAAGTGAAACTTTGAAATAATCCTCTGTTCCAACTCATCACAATAAAAACRATTAGCTGGTTAAAACATTGAATAGCCTGGCCAACACTGGAGATTGCAGCACAAGAGTCTTCCAAGGAGGCAACAACAAAAGCAAATATAACAACTTTGCATGAGCTTAGAAAAGAGGTTCTAGGCCACRGATTCTTCCCTATCTCTAAATTCTTCCCTACCTTTCCATTTTCTAAAATTCAGTGACTTGCATCAAACACAGATAGCACTTTACTACGTCAAAGTACGTCCTACACAGGTGTTAAGTCTTCTTTACCTGTGAAAAAAGTGATTCTTGAAGCCCCTCTTGACACCTGATGTGCATTCTCCAGCTTTCCAAAAAGGCTGACTAATCATTTCCTTCCCTGCATAGTAAAGTCCCTTCACAGTCCTCTAGTAAGTTTATATATAGGAAGGTGTTGCAAACAGACACGCATAGAGACRGGACCTAGATTAGGATCCGCAGAATTACCAAGGAGAACAAAAAGCAAAAACAAACAAAAGCAATCAACCAAACAAGCAAACACAAACAAACACAAAACAAACACACGCAAAAAGTCAGAAATGACCATGATTCCGACTCAAATAAGGACAACTGTCAACTCCCGAGGGACTGTTTCCCGCTGTGTGGTRGCAGCTGTCTGAGGTCAGGATGGAATTATCTGAAGAATTCTTTCAAGCAAATATTACAGTTCCRCCTGTCTCTCATCACTTCTGCAGAGGTTCTACTACCAGCTACTGCTGTGCAGCTGAACTGCACTTTGAGCTCAAAGTCAGCAGCGTGAAGGCTTCTCAATGCATTTCCCTAAAAACAATTTTTGCATCATCTCTAGTTACAATAGCCTGGAATTCCTCATTAAACTGACTCTGTTTGCTAATGCCCCACAGAGCATTAGCCAGCCCTAGATGAACTACTGTCAAGGAGTGCTTAACTAGCTGGAGTTTTTGCCTTTTTTATTTGTTGATTATCTGAGGAGATCAAAAGACTGTAATAACAGGGATATGTATGATCCTCGCTATGCATAAAACCTTTAGTTCTTTCATATATAGTTTACTATTTATAAAAATAAAGCTCTTTAGCTTATAGTCTATCATTGCCAGCGCCCACTGTCCTGTATCCACCATGAATTTTCACATGCACTGAACTTGAAAGACATAKCCTCAGCTGCCTCTGGCTGAAGGCAGAGCTTCCTCTACCTCTTGGTGAGGATGCTGAAATTACATTCCGCTTTCCTCTATTACCCCAAATGTTTGTCAGACATCATTTCTATCATCTGTTTTTTTCTTTAAACACTCTTTCAAGACACGCAATCTGTTTAATATCAAAAGAAATAATGTTATTGGCTTCCCAGAAAAGCTATTTGGTGCCTACAGATACCGCAGATATTTTAAGCATGTAAGGGAAAAGCCATCTGAAGGTAGGAGAGCGAGTTATTTGCCAGAGAAAGGCATAAACTTTCTTGCTCTTCTTGCATGAGAAATGCTGCTCTGCAGACACACCACCAACCAGAGGAAAAGTTAATGTTAGTTCTTATGTCTGTTGTGATACCAGCTGTGACTTTTGATTTACAGTCTTAGTTTCCCATTTGTACTAAATGCTCTCCTGCTAGCCAAGAGACCCAAACAACAAAAACCCGGTTTTCTAGAACGTTCTCTC
>NW_020456243.1:1731534-1733933 GCF_003342845.1 Nothoprocta perdicaria | reverse complement strand
AAAGAAAGAAAGAAAGAAAGAAAGAAAGAAAGAAAGAAAGAAAGAAAGAAAGAAAGAAAGAAAGAAAGAAAGAAAGAAAGAAAGAAAGAAAGAAAATTACCATTTCTTACAAATATGGTGCTTGGCTACACAGGTGATCCTCCTGTGCAAATCACTACTACAGAAAGACTGGAGAAAGGCTCAGGACATTGGTGAACAGTTTCAGCAGCTCATCAGCTTCATTCCGTTACATCCACCAGCACCCTTAAAAATACTAAATACTCAACAAAAGCAAAGGGTGCCAGTATTCATTAATGCAAACTACCTTTTAATGTAACCATACTAGACTCTCTAGGATATCCCATTTGCAAATTGTAGCGATACCAAAAAGGGGCAACTCTAAAGGTTCTTAAAAAGTTAGCTCTAACTTCTCTCTGTTGCCTTTCTGTGGCTTTCATCGTGGCATGAAGTAGAATAATTATCGCCTAAGGCTGTCATTTTTCAGTGCGTTCAGTCCTGGCAGGTCAGATAGATGAGACTCGGCACCGTGAGCTCTAATCTGAATTCACTGCATTAATCCACGTGCACAGTTTTAAGAACCCGTCGCAGCACCAAGAACCAAAGAGCCCAAGATTCTCTTGGGAAATTATTGAATTATATGAAATCCTCTGTTCTAAATAACTCGAAGATTCAGAGTCTTTGGTGAATGTAAAATGTTACCCTGCACTTTGGTAACCAAACCAGTAATAATGTATTCTTCCTTTATTTTGCTATCAAGCACTTTGTTCATATTTAATCATACCAATTATTTCTATTGTGCTTCTCCCCTATAATTTTATATTAGACAAGATGACAGCTACTGAACTAAAACAATTGCTCAGGATAATTTGTGTGTTTATTTTTATTAGGATTATTGTCCTTCTAGCTTTCTCACTGTAAGAGCAAAACACTCATCTAAGGTTACTCATACAGAGACCATTTAATATCTAAGTYGCTTCTTCCCTTGGGGTTTAACCATCTATTTAAAACAAAACAAACGCCTACTATATAAAAACTGAAGATGCAAATGAAAATAATAGGTTATCTTCTTATCTCCTTCACCCTTATCTCCTTCAGCCAATAAAACCTAAAATAGAAGTTCATAAAAAAACAACTTTTATATTCTTTACTTTTGCATCAAACGATCAGATTATTTGCCAAAGAACAGTTTGGAAAATAAGATATGAGCATGAATAGATCTGAAACTGAATCCCACTGAGGCGAATCTGGGCTGGAATCACAGGACATCTGCACCCTTCTGCATCGGTGCATCCTTCTCAAGACACCAAGACCAGAACTGCACCACTATTTAAAGCATGGTGAAAACAAGCTTTTTTACAGCAGTAAAATGATGCCTCATGTCTCGTTCTCTTCCAGTTTCATTGGCCCTTCTTGTTTTTTCTCTTCCTGACGATGTGCACTGAGGTGATGGTTTCAGAGGCCAGCTGGTCAACCTTGTTGACGATGACTCCCAGATCCCTTCCCGAGCTTTAACAGGCGCCCCCACATCCATCACAATGTAGGCACAGACTAATTTTTTCCCCTTGACATGTTACTTTACATTTATCTGCAACAAATTTYACCCGCCACCTCTTTGCCAGCCTCTCCTCTTTGTAAGGTCCTCCTACAATCACACATGTTCAGCTACAAACAAGGCTTCATGATCATCTGCAGTYCAGGAGACTCCTCTGTACACTCCTTCCTCCAGGCTGCTGATGGACATTTCCAACAAAACTAGCCTGAGTACTGAGCTATAGGGACCCTTGACTATTTCTTTCTTCTGTCTGCAAAATAAGCACTAACCTTTACCTTTTTCTTCTTAAACTTGAAATGGCTTTGAAGCCATACAAGGTTCCTTCTTCCAAACCTGCAGCAGCTTCATTTCTTTAAYGGTTTACGTTGTGGAATCTTGTCAAAGGCTTTTTGAAAAGCTATTTAGAAGTTATATTCACTAGATCCCTTTCATTCATTAATTAGTAGGCAAGTTTTCTCTTTGTAGAGTCCACACGGGCTCTTTCCAAACAGGTTATGTCTATTACTGGTCTTACTTTATTAATGAAATTCAGTGTCATGAGCTTGAGACTGATCCAGAGGACAGGATCAGTCCTCTGGCTTGCAATATGTTTGTGATACTAGGTTATATACCTAAGGATCCAGTTCTGCAATTTCACAGCGACTTCCTTCTGAATTCTTACATGGTTAGTAGAGAAAAATTCTTACATGGTTAGGAGAACAAAAATACAGAAAGAAGTTACTTCACCTCTTGCTACAGATGAGAGAAACCTCATGAGGTTCAACAGGGGCAAGTGCAGGGTCCTGCACTTGGGGAGGAATAACCCTGGACACCAGTACAGATTAGGGGTGGACCTGCTGGAGAGCAG
>NW_020456243.1:1683794-1730872 GCF_003342845.1 Nothoprocta perdicaria | reverse complement strand
AGAAATATCTTAAAGTGAGAATGAATTAATCTCACCTAAATCTGGATACTGACAGATGAGCTATTTGTGCAGATTCCACATATTAGGTAGAGATTTTGTCAACCTGGTAAATTAAGTTCATCTAACCAAATGGAGAATTTCTTCTTCAGAAAGCAATACACCTCCTCCTATACACCACTGACTATATTAATTCGACTATAATGGGAGCCTACACAACTAATTTAGATGTAGACATCTGAAGTTATACAAGATAAATCCCATTCCTTGATGACTAATATTTCAATCGCTAAAAGTGGTTGAGAAGAATGTTAAGCTTTAGGAGTGAATTAAAAATCTTTATGCTTGTTTAAAACAAGGTAGGGTCTCTTTTATCACTGAAAGTGTAAGAGTACAGGGAAATTTAATTAGGTTCAAGAGCCTCTAGCTTGACCTTTATCCATTTTTCTTGCTTTGAAAGTTTAGGCTTACTCTCCTTCATTGCAAGTTTAGGCTTACTCTCCTTCATAAGGGAACAAAGCACAAATGTCGTGCATGCCCATAAGATCGTGCAGACATTGCCCATGAGAACTTAAAACAGCAAACAAACCACAGCAAAAGCTTCCATGGGGAATGAGTGAGATAAAAGGATTAAATATATAATGAGAAATTTATGGGTAATCTTGTTTAACTTGGTAACAGGTTTGGTAACTAAGGCCATAGCTCACCAAAGTAGTTTGGACTAAACTTAAATTTATTCCTGGTCAGAAATTCAGGGGTAGTTAAGTGTGCTTGACTAAGACAGTGCTAAAATGGTGATATAAATAAGCCTGACAGTTGAATCAAAGCATTGCAATACAAGGTTTCTTTTTAAAACATGAAATTTCTTAGTTGCAATTTTGGCTAATAGATAGTTATAACTAAGACTCATATATTTAGTTCAGCACTGCAGGAAATTATTTTCTTTAATGAAAAACACAGGCCTTGACCAGATAGCAAGCAATTCAGGATTTGATATTTTCCAAGTGATTTTTTTTATTCTCCATTAAATTAACAGCTTCTAAATCAAGGGGCAAATGTTTCACCTGGAGTTATGTACAGTTGGTCCTGACTGTACTTATTAGTTTGCCTGACATTTCCTAACATAAAATTCCTCTTTAAATGACTTACAATTTTTCAAAATTTAATGACTGAGATAATATTTGCTATAATACAGAAAAATATATACAGGAAAAAGTATATTATTCTGTTCAAATCAAAACCAAAATCACTTTCTTTTCATTTTTAATGTTTCCTGAACACCAGGACCCAAAATGTTACAGCCTCTGGGAAAGGAAGGTCATTCTGCATGCAAACCTGCCTTCTGTGTGGCAAAGGAAAAAGATTCTGATTTCAGTAAYTACAGTCACTAGAGATGCTGTAACCATGGAGGATACACATTTCTTTTACAAAGTAAATTATAGTAAGATCTTCAACAGCATTTTTTATTATTTACTTTTATTATTATTATTACTACTATTATTTTTATTATTATTACTATTATTTTAGTTTTCATGCATCTATGGACCATGGAATCATGGCAGAGAATGAATCAAGACCAAGAAGTCGAAAAGAAGAGCTGTAAGTTCCATGCAAAAAAAATGAAAAGAAGTGAAGGAGAAAATAGTTCAGGAAGAGAGAAAAAGATCTTTTAGTTGAGGCAACTCAGTATTGTTCTGGAGAGCTGCCTCTGAGCTCTTAAGTGACTCACCCAGCATCACTTATGTCAACTGAGCTCATCAGTAATCGTCTGTGGGTGTCAGGCTTCCTCAGGTCTGATTTGCTGAAGTGCAGAGCACTTGCAGATGCAGCTGACGTCAATAGAAACTCTGCTTTGAACCTACATAAACAGCTACATTAAATTACACAATGCTAAATATTCTGAAAGATCATCTCTGAATGTTTTAAACAGGACTCTTATAAGCAAGGAACATGGCTGACCTTAGTTCTTTTAGCCTTTACTCTCCATTTTCACTTTTCTTATAYAAAGTTTTGAAAACACATTAGTGCTTGCGATGCACTCAAAGAAATGAAATGAAAAATGAAATGAATGAAAAAGCACTTAGAAACAAGTGATTTTTCAGACCACATTTGAATAGTAATGGMATGAGAAAACTATTTGCAGTTTGTTAATTAAGCAGCATCCATATAACATTCTAAATGAGGGAAACATTATATAGAAAAAAATCATTACAAAATTCCAGCAGTGACACATATTGCTGAATTGCAGGAGATGACTGAGTCTACATATGCAAAATAAATAAATATAAATAGTGTGTATATAATATATACACACATTTGTGTATTCATATTTTATATAAATATCTGTAAAAAAATATATAATATATATAACCTGGGGAACCTATATTGTATTGAGGCCAATATTTCTGTAATCAATTCTTGACACCCTATTTCTTCATTAATCTTAGTTGAAGAGTTACATAAATGGCTTAGAGTTGCAGTGGGCCGTAAGGATTCCTAGTTCTTGTCATTACGAAAACACAGCATGAGAATAAACACACAACCACAGTGAGTTGAGTCCAGCCAATTCTCTAAATTTCCAGAGCCCCACGCAAGCACTCGGTGCCACTGCAGGAAGACTCTAGGCTCTGTCTTTSTCATTATTTTGTCCAAACAGGGGAGAACTTCTCACATAATTGTGACTGCTTGCTTCTTTGTCCAATATCTCAACAGTTTCAGTGATTTACTCATGCATAACTSTTGCAAAATACCCTCACCCCATAACCCAACCCCCCTTACTGGATGCAATTTCCACCTAACTACTAAAATAGAGCCCGATCCCAGCATTTCATCTAGAATGCCCCGTAGCAATGACGGATAGGGCGCTATCATGCATATCCATCACCAGCTGCTGAACACGAGCTTGTAACCCACATGGCCCTACAGAAAGGCCACAGAAGTCTGTCCCTGCACCCTGCCTTTGCTAATGCACTTCTTGGAGCTCAGGGGGATGTTACAGCACAAACAAGCAAGCGCTGCATTACCTTAGCCATGGTCCACAGCATCCAGTTTGAGATGAGTCATACACACAGGCACAAAATAAGAACAAATATTTTTAAAAACACAATAGCATTATTCGTCCCTAATATCTATGATTCAGCTCTAAGACAGGCCTTTATGCAAGAATTTCACTGTAAAATGTATTAGCAGCAGCCAGGGCTGCGATGCCACATCTAATTTATAACATTTTCCCGGGGGCAGCATAAAGCCAGTTTGGAGCAGCTGACAGTGAAAAACAGATTTGATTATACATGAATGTTACGCATAACAGGAGAGCAGGGCTACAATCACACTAAATTAGAGTTATCATTAAGCCAGACCGATAGGATAAAACTCCTGGAAAGTAATAACATACCTGGACTCAGTACTAATTCCTTTTGTTGTCCTATAACTAAGTAAACCATGCATCATTTTCCTAAGTAATTGTCTGCAACAGGTAATTAGTAAGAATTGTTCACCCCTCTATTAGTACTGAAGAACTGCTTACAACTGACACTGCAAGTGGGATCATAGCTGGAGTATTATACATGTAAGTAAGTGGTTTATTCTGAGCTCARAAGATGGTGAGTTTGGTGTATGATTCTTACCGTATTATGGGAGACAAGCATTAACTCGATATTCCTGATAAAAAAACAAATACACAGAAACAAACAAAAAAAAACCCCACAAGTGCTGCAGTGTAACAGTACAATTTAGTTACTCCAAATAACACCAGTACACAAGCAAAATGGATCTAAGATCCTTAAAAATGAAATACTGGCATTGAAATAATTATTTTTTGGGGAAAGTGTGGATTTTATAGGTTTTTGGGGTTTTTTTTAGGTTTAGTTGATATTTTACCACRTAGATAAACCTTGGACAAATAAGCCAAAGCCTTGAGTCTTTAAATACACTTTTTAAATTTTACACATGGCTTTCCTCTCTGTGAAATAAGTGAGGGTAATTCACAGCCATGTCCAATAAAGATAATCCTCAAAAATTTTTATCACGATTTCTACAGTACTGCAGATATTGCTCTGAATGGGAAATTATATGCATAAGACTAMATTTTTACACCAACTCCATTACAAAAATTACATCCTCAATCCAAAAACTACATCCAAATATGCCCAGTTTGGGCTTTCCAATATATGAGAGACACCGAAGACCTGGAGTGAGGTCTGCAAAGGGCCAACCTGTCAGGGCTGCAATACTTGCCCTGTGAGGAGAAGCTGAGGGGACTAAGCTTCATCATCCTGCAGAGCAGAGGGCTACGGGGGACCCAAGAGTTCCCCAGTACCTCAGAGGAGGCTACTGAAAAGACCAAATCAGGCTCATTACTGAGGGTAAGCGTAAAGACAAGAGTTACTGCCGTAAGAACAAACAAGACCATTGGTGACCTGAGGTGAGGCTGAGTAAGGAGTGTGGCTGACGTGGCCATGGGGAGTTGAGCACTAGGACAGCCTGCCCAAAGAGCCTGGAGACCCTCCATCCTTGGGGGCTTTCAAGACCCAACCAGACCAAGCCCCAGGCAACCTGTCTCAACTCGAACAAACCCAGCTTTGAGCAGCAGGTCTAACTATAAACTCCTAAGGTCACTTCCACRCTGAATTGGAACCAATAGTTTTAGAAGACAGAGTGTCCTGTCATAATTCTCCTGTCCTTCTGACACTTATTAATGGTACTGTCATCCACGCCAAAAATAGGGTCCAAAACCATGCACTGCCAGTGAATAATTATCTCCTGTTCATGGTCGGTGTCTSCATTGCTTTAGAGGCTTCACGTGACATTTCACAGGCTACAAAAGGAGCTGCAGGAAGCAAATTCATAAGTAATCTTAGGGATTCTTCTTAACTTGTGAGTGCAAGAAGAACAGCAGCAAAGTGCACACGGGGCTATCCAAGCAAATAAATACTGAAGCTTTGCAGAACTCTAGCTCACTTGCTATGGGAAAATAATGTCGCAGGTTTTAGATAGCCTCCATTTCAGAAAATGAAAAAACAAAAGCACCGAGAAAATGGTCTAGAAATAAATTAGCTACAAATGTACAAGGTAATAGCAAAGTGAAATAGTAAGGAGTATGAAAAGAATATATATAAAGGGAAAATAAAGAAATGGTTGTTCTGGTAGCCTATACGTTATTTACTGTAATAAATCGAGAAAGTATTATGAGAACCTGGTCAGGCTGCTATATTAAGAGCTATATTATCACTACACACAGGTTAGGGAGACCGAGACTCACAAAAATGACAGGATAAAAACCTAACTACTCATGTCACGGGTGCCTATTTCAGGGTCTCCAGCAACACAGAAGCAAATTTCTGTGCATGTTTCTAAGGAAAGTTGTGAGAGATCAGTACAAGTTTGAAAATGAACTGGTGTCACAAAGAGTGATCAGCTTCTTAAACAAAAAAAATAAAAAATAATATTAAAAAAAAGAACACCAGTTAATTTTTAATTAAATGTAGTATGTATTGGATATCATCATGCCAGTACTAATACACCATAACCTCTCTAGAATTAAAGATAAGAATTAACTAATTGAAAAATGTTGCATCCACAAAGGATAAATTCAGTTTGAGCTCTTATTTTGATCAAAAGAATTGATCTCTGATTACTCATTAACGACAGGTTAGTGACCCTGTCTATCGAGGGACAAACCATGATGACAGAATAATCAAAAGCCAAACAAAAAAGAGGAGATGTTTCAGCAATATTTTTGATCAGTATTTCAAAGAAAAAAAAAACARTAATCTTTGTGAAATGAAGTACTTCAAAGTACTTTCATTGCAATATCCATCAAGGATTTAAACCGGTTTGGAAATGTCTCTGAAAATCAGGAGGACTGCATAAGAAGCACGCAAGTGTTTTTAAAGAGCTAGATAAGGACTTCTGTGAACAATAGTGGGCTTTGAGGTGAATTTTGATACATTAGAAACTATATAAATTGAAGATTATATAGGATAACTGTAGGCCTATCATCTTCATAATAATCTCGAGCGGAAGAACTTGTCAATCCTGTGAGACCTCTACAAAGAATTCAGATATATGAAATTTTATGAAAACGGTATTACCGAACTATCTGCTTTAATGAGATTTGAATTTGATAAAAAATATTGGTGATAATGTACCTAGACTTCTGTAAGAGTTTTGATTAAGCATCACGGYAGCATCATGATTAACAAAGTATAAGGATAGAAACGTTTCTATCCTGAATGGAATATATTCACGTCAGAATTGTTCTTCCAAAGTGAGTATCCAAATTCAGTTAAGAGCAAGGAATAGGTATCGAGCAGTTATCTCTGGTGAAAACTCAGTTCTCGAATTTCAGTCACGTATCACTTGGAATGGGATGAGAACCACGGCTGCCAGAGGTGACCAGCACTGGGCAGCAATGAGAGCCGGGAAGGCCTCAGGACTCCTGACCTAGAAAGAAGGACTTTGSTCCACTGGAAACCACGGCAGCTCCCAGGCACACGTGAGGCCGAAACACCTCAGTGCTGATGAAGAAACAAAACAGTGGGGGTGGYGAATCACTTGCTGTCTTTTTATCCAGATGCCTTTTTTATTTTTCCAGGATATCTTTTATCCAAGATGCTCTGTTCTACTTCCAGCATTTCGTCCCTTCCTTGAAGCAGACATGAGCAGCGCTAGAGGATGCCAGATGGACAGTCCTTCYGACCATGCAGAAAGCCACAAAGACAGAGGGGCATTTCTGAAGCACTCACTGACACATGGACAGATGCCTTAACAAGACCAAAAAACACTATGGGTCTTGGTCCCATTTCTTATTCTGAAGAAAAGTTAATATTGGGTAAGCAATTCACAATTTCTAATTCTACCGCATCATATTGTTCTACCTTTGGCAGGCAGGTTATTTACCAGTACTCCGTATTTTATTTAGCATAAAGCTGAGTAAGGATTAAATCTAGGATCTCTAAAACAACAGCCACAAAAATGAATTATTTTAGTTTATAACATTCACAACACTTTTTTAACCTTAGCTTGCTGCTTTGCAATTTCCTTGTATCACAGTAAATGACATATCAGAGTGAAAAAAAAAGAAAAAACAAAGAATGACTTCACCATGAAGAGCTTTAATTTGAGCAATAATATCAAAACAAAATAGTTTTTCCAAGAGTCACAAATCTAGAATATTCTCTAATGCCATTAGAGCTCACTCAGGCCTCTGGGCAGCATATTCTCTGTGCTTAACAGTGGCACAAAATGCACCTTCTAGGCGACAACCTCAAAATGAGACCAAAAAATTTTAAATCAGACTCCCAATACATTTACAATGTATCATTTTACATTTAACCTAATAGTACATTCTTTTAGCTAACTCTAAGTTTTTAAATTAAACTCTTACCGTGTTCTCAGTGGTATACTTGACAGCAAGTGCTTATTTCCTTACTCCAATAACATATGTATATTCTATAACGATCGAATAGGGATAATTAAAGGAGACATAAATCAGGTAACTGCAGCACCCTTAGCCAAACCTTTCACATTTCCTATCTAAATATATTATGTCAAGTGGATTACTTGGTGACACCACAATAATGCTCATTCCATGCGATTATACTAATGAACTTCTGGTTCTTTGTCTGATTCTACAGATAAATTCTGAAAGACAAATAAAACGGGGAGAGATATAAAATAAAGCAAAAACATAAAGGGAAACTGATAAAATAAATCAATGAAAGTTACTTACAGAGGGTACATGCGTACAAAAATTGTGTAGACTTGTTCCTTCAGAAGCCTGACTTCAAACAAGCAAGTCCTAAGTGGTAGAAATTATGCTTCAAATCAATTAACCACTGGAGCTAAATCTTCTTTGATTTGACATACATCCCTTAAGAATCTCTAATTACTTCTTTATTAGAAGTTTTCTTTGAGTGAAAGAATCAAACTGAAACATAAACCYACCCATTACAGTTGGAGCAAGTTCTCTACGGGAGTCATGTATTTTTCCTCCCTGTCCTGGATTCTTCTTTGCCATTGAAAACCACCTCGCCATGTGGGATCTCCTGTCTGCTCTTCCCTTACAAGCTACTGATATGCCTGAATGTAATACCTTCTACTTTAAGTGATCATAGACCACTTCTTCTCTGCAAATCATTCACATTTGCGAGATGCAGAATGCAAGCTTTAATAAAAAAAAATACAAAAAGAGAAAAAATTTGAAAAAGTTGCTTTAAAAAGATAGCTTCAAATATGTTGATTTTAACATTGCAAAAACTGGTTACCCATCCAAAACCTAAGCACAAGTTATTTGCAGATTTGAATATATAACCTTGAACAATATTTTAAGTACCACAAATGGAAATGATGGAAAGCATCTAATTTCTAAATTTGTAAAGGACACCACAGGATAATAAAAAAAAAGCAATCATGTTTGATCAAACCATCAAGCTGATGGCCAAGCTGGCATCAACCAAGTTCTTTTGGAGGATGAAAGAGATGGTAGAAATAGTTYAAGAAGCATAACAGGCACAGTACACTAATGCAAGTGCAATTTTGAACGGGTGTTGGATTACATGAGATGATTATTTTACAGGGAATTTTCACTGTTTAAGCTGTGAAGTTCAATTCTCTTTAAACACATTATATTCATATTAATTCAGATGGAGCAGGTTTGTCAAATTCAGCTTCCTAATATTATGCTTTCCTCCAAGTCTATAATTCACAGAATCACAGACTGGTTGASGTTGGAAGGGACCTCTAGAGATCATCTAGTCCAACCTTCCTGCTCTAGCAGGGACACCCAGAGCCCGGGGCACAGGGTGGCAGCCAGGCGGGTTTGGAAGATCTCCAGAGAAGGAGACTCCACAGCCTCCCTGGGCAGCCTGTTCCAGGGTTCTGTCACCCTCACAGGAAAGAAGTTCTTCCTCCTATGGACACGAAACTACCTGTGGTTCAACTTGTACCCATTGCCCCTGGTCCTGTCACTGGCCACTACTGAGAAGAGTTTGGCCCCTTCCTCCCTACATTCTCCTCTCAAGTACTTATACATATTGATCAGATCTCCTCTCAGTCTTCTCTAGGCTAAACAGGCCCGGTGCCTTCATCATCTTCGTTCCTCATTACATAGCCAAATCTCCTCAATTTAGGAGCAACGAGAGGCATCCGAGACTGAAATGCTGCCCAAAGCCTAACACAGGCAAACCTTTCCCAGATGTGCTCTGAAACGTGCACTCCACTTAGCTCTGCCCRGCGACGTCATTGTTCCCATAGTAATAAGCTTCAAAGGAAAAAACAAGAGAATATAAATATACRTCCAAGGAAATAAAATGTTGCTTTAGGTGCTTCAGACCATACTCTTACAAGGCAGAGGACACTTGTGTCCTCAAGGCCAACTCAGTTCATTTATTGACTTTTGTCACCTTACTTTGACTATCTCCATGAGCCATGCCATGTCTGGACAACTCCACAGCCAATTCACTTGTCCTAACAAGGGTAATCTTAGTTCTGTAACTTATGATTCATTACATACATAGAACTGCATTGAAATTTGGTACATCACCATAATGCAAACACAGGAGTATTTACTAAGGATTACTTTAAAACTTGCTCTAAAAGAACACAGAAATAAAAATGAAGCAATACATTCTTTTCTAGTCATMGATCTCAAACTGCCTCCAGGTCCCAATCTAAGGCCACAATCCCTCCAAGTCCTTCTTTGCTAGAAAACTGTTTCCTCTGAAAGTGCAGTTCTCAGCACAGCACGGGCACATTTCCTTTTCTTTTCCCATTTCATTTCCTTTAAGCTCTCTTACTGGAATCTCTCTGGAATACTGCCCCAAATATCAGCCAGAACGGTGCACAATTCAGGTTTTTTAATCCACATACAGAATCAAAGGATCGTTGATCCATATACAGAATCAAAGGATCCACATACAGAATCAAATCCACATACAGAATGAAAGGATCGTTAAACCACATACAAAATCAAAGGATCCAGCATTATCTACCAAAGAAAAACCCCAGAGGTCAGACAAAGCAAACTATTATTTGAACAATAATAATGATGAACAATCACAGCCAGAAATTTACAGAAAACACGTGTTTTGGCACCCTCTACAGTTCTAGTAACCCAAACTGCAGGTGGTCTAAACCTGGTCATTTTTTCAGAACTGCCCCGTGACGATACAGAGCATCGGGAGGTCGGAGATTCACCTGGAACACTGTGGGAATACATAAAACTTCAGCAGGAACCTGCTGCAATAGTTACACTTACCATTAAAATAGGAGTGCCTGGAATTACAAGAACATGAGGTACTTCAGCTTTGCTTTCTCAGAAAAACCTCAACAAKTTACTAGTTTCTAGGACAGTACTGTGATTCAAGACAATTTTTACTCAAGCAGTAAATACAGGCTAGAACATCTTAGCAGCAAAGCCCACATGAAGTGCAAAGGGAGTTTCAYGTTGAAGACGACGCCAGAACTCATATTTTGACATGCTGCAGAGTATCCTTGCTCAGTGAGTAATTATCACAAGTCAAAACACACTTGTGGAATCAAAAAATATGCAAAACAGTTCACGAGAGAACATGGGTTGTTCTGCTGATTAATGAATCACATGTACTTTTTATCAATATTATTATTATTTCTCATCTAATGGCAGACCCAGTAAAAAGGAAAAAAGTTTGAATAACATGAGCCAGGGTAGAAAAGGGGATATGGAGACAACAGAGGAGTAAGATATCCTCTTTCCATAGGGCTGAACTGTTAATCTGCTTTACCTGTGTTATAAAAYAATATCCTGCAAATATTCCTGTTCTTTCTTCCATCTCCTGGAACTGCAGAATGCAGCTCTTTAACTTGTCCCACCAAAATACATCTAGGAAAACTTCCAGATATGAAGGAAAGTGGTTTGGAAAAGTTACAGGTCAGATGAGTTCCTTCATTCATTTCACAGCATGATCCTGCCAGCAGAACAGCTACACCAGCCCAAGCACAGYGTGGCAAAAAGGTGTTCCAAGCAAAGGCACAAGTGAAGAAAAAACCACTAAACTGTATTTCCTGGCAAGGAACCAGTTGTTCCCTCATGTGCGTGTKTATTATGTGTATCCTACCTGCCCAAAATTTCAGTTTTGAGAGAAAATAATTCACAGCTCTGTGCTCTGCATCACCCACCACATGGTATTTCAGACCTGTACACACTGCTTTATTACCAATAAGTAATAAATACTCACAGTAAACCAAAGACCAAAAATTAACCATTATTACTATACTGCATTTAACAGTCCCCAAAAGACTGCAGGTTTATACACAGCCCTAGAGATGCTCCCATTTTTTGATTCACARGAAGAAGAAATAATATCAAACTGCTGAAACCTTGAACATTACCCTGAAAAGGTTAATGATGAAAAAGTGAATGGAACATTATTTGTCATACAGCTTCTTAATTACCAAGTTAAGCTCCATTTATGTCATTAATGTCACCTCTAAAATGACCAAACTCTTACCAAAAAAGTCTAGTACACCAACCACTTCCGCAGAAATGCTATCCCAAATACATGTATTAAAGTCTACTTGGATCTCCAAGCTCCTTTATCTTACCAGCACTGCAGCTACCCTAAACAAGCATTTTATTGGCCCTGTGTTGCTAGCTGATAAACATCATGTTACCTTGTACCTAATCACTMAGCATCAGGAACTGTTCTTTTCTACACCCAAGTACAGTTAAAATGAGGAAATATTTAGACAAGCACAAGGGAAAGTTCAACTGAATAATGAATTTCTTCTCTTGGTAAAATTACACAGCGGGCTCAGGATTTTTTTTTAATGGAAAGCAGCTCAGTTCACACTCAGGTGGATCAGCCATTCAATTAAATCTGTTTCATTTGGAGCTAACMACCAAAACAGCTGACAATCCTACTAATATCTCCACATCCTTATTCAAATACACTAATTTCTCCATTTTCATTTTAAGAGCCGCACTGTGGCTTCTGCAATACAGCTCTAAATTAAGCTATTTATAAAAAAATCTATATTTGTTGCATAGATAAACGATAATATTACCTCTGGATTTCATTTTTCTTCATTTTAGAACCAAATTTCAGCAGCATTCTTCAGCTCAAAAGAAAGTTATTTCACTATATTGAAAATATCATGTTGAAAGCATCTCTTTCTTTAAACACTAARTAATTTTCAAATTTCTTCATCTCTATTTTCATTTCTTCTTTGTGGATTTGCTGCCACCATTCAGAAGAAAAAGATTTTCTCCGTGGTTGATTTATCTGTAATTCTTCTAACACCTCCAGAAAGCACAACTTAACTTTTAACACCTTCCAGCAGGAGACATACAGGTAAGATTTTGCTAAATAGGAAATCAGAAACCTATATTTATATATTCAGGGAATTTACACTCTTGCCTTCCCCTATATTTTTAGGGCACAATTTTGACAGGAGTCAGCAACRGAACTGGGTAGGTTTGATGCTGTCTAACCTCACTGTTGCCTAACTCTGGACAGTCAGAGCTCCCGATCTCTGCATCTCCTCTCAGTCTCCAGGTGCTGAGCATATTTCCAAGTTTTTAAACACAAGAAAGGACTTTTTAGGTTCACCAAACATGTTCAAAGTCTCCCCTCTCCAGGATACCCATCATCTTAGTGCTGGGTAAGCAGGGAAGAGAAAATCTGACCTAACAGCAGCTTATTTCAAGCAATTCACTAAACAACACTCGGACTCACTTGGGTAGAAGGTTTTTTTGTCTCAGTCTCCCAAACTGGTCTCTCAGTAGATGAAGTGGAAACTTACGCAGAGCTACGCAACACAGATCAAAAGATATTAACTGTGAACTTTTTAAAAATTCAGCTAGGATGGCCTTGTTTCTTCAAAAGCAAATTGAAAAACGGCCATAAGCTGGAGCACAGAAAGTTTCGCCTCCAGGTGAGGAGGAACTTCTTTACCGTGAGGGTGACAGAGCCCTGGAACAGGCTGCCCAGGGAGGTTGTGGAGTCTCCTTCTCTGGAGGTCTTCAAAACCTGCCTGGCTGCCACCCTGTGTCACATGCTGTAGGTGTSCCTGCTWGAGCAGGAAGGTTGGACTAGATGATCTCTAGAGGTTCCTTCCAACCTTGAATATTCCGTGATTCTGTGATTCTGTGAAAAGCTTCATGGTGATACAAGTGCTCCCAATCTGTGCAATAACCCCAACGTTATCACACAAGGGGCTCAGCAAACTGCTGATCCATGGCAATATCTGGTCTGGAAGCCAAAATTTATCCATGCAGATGCAGTAAATGCAGATCGAAATTATCTTTGTGATACCTGTTCTGAAGACGTAAAACAGAAGTAGTACTCCCACAATGTAAAAATTCTACTCTGACAAATATTTAAAAGGGTTGAAGTTGTTTGACATTCAAATACTACAAATGCTAGGGAAAAAAAAAAAAGGGGGGGGAGGAGAAATAAATGAAAAGCATTTACATTTCAAATAAAAATACATACATGACTGTAACGGAACCTCCTGAAATTACACGGAAGCGAGAGGAGCATGGTACAGTCTGAGCAGGACCATACCTGTTTGCTGTTAAGTTCTCCAAATACCTTTTCAAAACTACTAGAGACGCGTGTATGGACTCAAAGGACAACAGTCGCCAGGTAGGAGCTGCACTTTGTGCAGCTGAAGCTTATGAGGAGCTTTCCTACTGTACAACAGCCAAGAACCTCCATGCACGTGGGCAGCTCCATCACAGGGAACCCTGAGCTTTCCATCACTTTGATGCCTGACTACCTGCAGGACAACCTCCCACCTGCATTCCCTGACTCCAGAACAGTCTTCAACCTGTTCTGGACTTCCAGTTGAAGTCTAGCCCATCGGTGTAGTGCCAGAAAGTGCACAAGGTGCTCAGAGTTTGGAGGACAATGGTTGAGCATTAGGATTGTGAAGCATCAGAGCAACCTGAAGGACCACACAGAGTGCATGGGGAAATCCAAGCAAAGGTGGAAAAAATTGGAGAGAAATGCTAAAAACTACATGAAATAGAGACTCACTTCCCCCCTTCTCGTAAAATTTAAAAACATTTCGCTTGTATTTTATCTAATGCAAGACAAAGATGCTGTTTTAATACTATAATCAAATTTTAAGAAGAGATAAAAACAGTTGGAACAAAGTCTGTCAAGTTACTTGTGATCATTTTCCTTGACCAAAAGCTACAAATAAGAGATTATAACCACAGGAAAGGCATGCTATTACCCATGCAGCACTCTCATGGAAATACCCTTTCAGATTTGCTTTTACTTTGAATGACAGTGGAGCAGAGTCCTAAGAGAGCCATGAAGAACAGGTTTAAAATTTCAAATAGCCATAGCTAACATTGKTTTTAAGTCTGTTTTCCTCTTCTCTTCCGATATAGAAATCTTTTGAATAGTTTTCACTACCRGTTCTGTGCAGAAGGAGAACCAAAATGATCACAGTGCCCTCCACGATCGGCCTATTCCCCAAGTGACACCCATCCAACACACACTGCGCTCTTCTCAAGAGAGAAGTATCTAAAGACACAAACTAACCCCCAACCCTCAGTGTCCAAAAGCAACTAAATGCACATAAAAGCATTAGCAAGACCTTGTTTTGATGCATCTTGTGTCTCTGATTGTCAAGTCCGTACCTAGAACTAGCCTCTTTCCACATAAAAATAGGCAAAAAAATACAAACGAATGCCAGTATCTCACCAGCATCAGCTCAGGAGATGCAATTCCCAGCCAAGCTTCTGATGGATGTATGGAACAACAAAACAATGACTTCATAGATTTCTGAGAAATTCAAAACCCCAAAAAGGTAATAATAATGAAAAGCTGTCTGATTTTTCCACTCTTCTCTTAATAAGTTAATGTGTTATTAGTTTCTCTTTTTAGAAAACTATTTCTAAACTGATAGAATCAATGTATGACCCCTGAATGGTCCAGACATTACCACATAATCTGTCACTGATATCAAAAACATTTTCACTTTTAAAAGTAAAATTAATTCAATTTTCAAGTTTGGTGGATTTTTTAATAAACATTTTCCAAATCATTTTAGGAACTACTTTCTGCATTTAGTGAAAGCCAAGCACAATTTCAATCCATTCTAGATTATAACCTATGTTTCCTTCAATGAGAAGTGTCAAGCAAGAGAGGAGTGCGAGAGTGGGAGCCTGCACACAGCTGTTGGTGAAAACGATCTCCTGAAACCTATTTAGCAAATAAACACCTAGATAAATGTGCATGGACAAATGTACATGGATAACAACATACATACATTTTGTACCACCCACTTGAAAAGGTGGAAATGACAACTAAGACAAACACTGTTGGTCACACAACAGCCCCATGAAAATCCAGCAGGGCCACTTCACAGACTCGCATCACTGAGCAGTTTCAATGTCAGGAATTAGGTCCATTTTTACCACTTCTTTTCTGCTTTTCTTTTTTTCAGAAAAGATTTAACATCGCAATAAATATTTCAAAGTATTTATCTTGCCTTCAAATAAGAAAGGCCATTAAATGTTGTCCTGTAACGAACCAGTGAAGGATCTGAAAAATAACACCGCAAAAACACTTCTGTGAAGAGGGAACTCACCACACCATGTTTTACTGGACTCTTCAGGTCCTCACAGCCCTGCAACCSTCTTTAATCAAACCCAAGAGAGAATCTTCCAAGTACAGCTCACAGCACAGACAACTAACTGTTGTTCTGTTTCCAGTTCTTTTCATCAGGCACAAATCTCTCATCCAGCTTTTAAAGGTAATTCTTTTCTACTCCCTTCCCATGGAGATTGGTGCCATGTTTTGCCTTCAGAGATTACCCAGTAATTTCAAGGCTCAGTAATAACAAAGCTAAGACAAAAAAAAATAGGAGCAAATATCATGGCGTCAATGCCGTGCAGAAGTTAGTCAAGCAAATGTGTTTTTAAACCTGTTAACTACTGGCATTTTTATTCACCAAAGGCATTTTTTATTTGGATGTTTCAAATCTTTTTAAGGTAAGCAGCCACTTCGAATTAAATTGTGAAGTCAAGAACCCAGGTTTTCACTGGTAATAATTTTTATAAGATTTTCAAGATAAACGCAWTTTAGTCTCTGTCAGTACTTTGGATGGGAGATGTAGAGACCTGAACTTCCTTATCCCTTCCTTATCTTCAGGGATATCAATTCCAGGTGACACTCTRCTGGGCATCCAATGAGCACAGAGAGGTCCCTAATCCACCCCTGATCACTACTACGATCTGTAGTACTCAACCCCCTGAGAAAAGAGGGAAGAGAACAGAAGGCCGGGAAGAGAGGACAAAGTAGGGGACAAGTGAGGGAAAAGGAGGAGGACTGGACATTGAGGGCAGATACAACAGCACTTTGGGACATTACCACCTAAAATAAGGGACACTCCAGAACCCTTTGACCAGGGACCAACGTTTGGTGGCACTGTTTTAAAGCGCACCTCCAGAGAAATAAATAAAGGTCCATTTACCAATGCAGGCCTCAAGAATATGTGTAACAGACATTTTTATGGAAATTCTGAGTAAACTTACACGTTGAGCAGACTAGAAGCGCTCTCACCACAAGCTCACAAAGCAGCTTCCGCTTCTGCTCCACTTTGGAGGTGATGGCTGGAATGAGGATCTCGGCGGGCACGTAGTACTGAATGGAATAGGTCACAAAGATCCCAAAGGAGTACAGAATTTTCACACACTGATATAACCTGTTCAAAACATTTGCACAAGTTTATGTAAGTTGTAAATTCCTAATTAAAAAGTAGATAAAGAAACTTCTATCATATGGCATTTGTGTTTACATTAAAGGCTAAGTGAATAAAAAGTATTTTTATATATAAGATTAAAAAATATCTAAATTTAAGTCCAGAGTGTTTAAAAAGCTTTAAGGTCTATCAGATTACAAGCTAATAACCYGCTCTGTGGATTTGTTTCCTCACTGTACAAAAAGGACTGCTCAGACCAATCAGACCAATAGTTTCACATATGTTTTTTTTTTTAACATATGCAATGAGTCAAGTTTTCATAAAGAATCCTTCCATTCTGTGCATCATGAAACAACTAAATCAGAAATTACTTCCTGCAGTTGGTCAGGCTCCTGGAAGCTACAGAACAGCTCGAATCCCACAAGCTCTGTCTAGAAGTTCACCATTGGACTGTATKAGCATGAAGGTCTTCTCCAACCACAATGATTCTATGATTGTAATGTTTTTGATTCTAGGGCATCCAAGTCTCCACATCTAGGCATGGGTCATGACTGTGACCCAGCTCCATAGYGCAACAATTCCCAATAATTCAGCACTCTCCGTAGCATCCCTCTCTCTACAAAAACCTGAAGTTCTGCACCTAGGGTTCCTTTGAACCAGGACATGATTTAAAGAGTCCTGACTCCTCAGGCTGAGTGACAAGGCTATCCCAAGCAGAAGTTTTCATTCCCATCTTCACATTTTTCTTTAATGGAGAAGATACCAAAAAGTGCACAACAATGCAAAAGCATTTCCACGTCTGTGAAACCAAAATTTCATTTAATCCTGTCTGTGTGTTAATCATTAATCATTATTAGCACTTTTAATTTCTTGGTATTGACACTCACTCACAAAAACATGGATATTTACAGAAAAAGGCTATGCATTTATTTAGACAATGAAACTAAAGCTTTCCCACATAATCACTGCTGTAAACCAAGAAATCTACACATGGAAATTGCATATGATCAAAAGCAGCATTAATCTTCTTATTCCATTACATCTAATAGGCATATTTTCTACCACTGCAGAATTACAGCATCTTTGAGGAAAAGGATGGCACTTCCTTACGTGCTACACACTCAATCCCTAAGGTGAACCGTAATGAACTGTAGACGTAATTGGCAACAATCACTTGGCAGTTATTTGCCCAATTTCTCAAYCTAATGGTCTCCAGAACATCTTACAGGCCTAAGACAGAAAACCACACACTCTAGTYGACTTCTCAAAAGACCTCAGAGTGAAGCTGAAGACCAGGGCTCTGCTAATCAGTGCCACTTTCTGCTATGACAATACACAATCGTACCCCAGTAGGTTGAGTGTATTTGGGTACAAGGAGTCTCTTCAGTTTGCCAGATTATAATGGAACAGAGGAAATGTCAGGCATGTTTCTGCCTCACATCTACAGTCTATGATGAACAAGAAGACTGAAGAGTGAGAGAACTTTCAAGAATAATCAGGTAACTTTTTTTTTTTTTCAACTGATAACAGCACTAGAACAATGTGCTTTTTTTTTCTCATAGAAGCCACAGAATCACAGGATGGTTGAGGTTGGTAGGGACCTCTAGAGCTCATCCAGTCCAACCCCCCTGCTCCAGCAGGGACACCCAGAGCACAGGGCACAGGGTGGCAGCCAGGCGGSTTTGGAAGATCTCCAGAGAAGGAGACTCCACAACCTCCCTGGGCAGCCTGTGCCAGGGCTCCACCACSCTCACAGGAAAGCTCTTCCTCACGTGGGGGTGGAACTTCCTCTGTTTTAATTTGTACTGATTACCCCTTGTCCTGTCAGTGGCCACCACCAAGAAGAGTTTGGCCTCATCCTCCCTACATTCTCCCCTCATATATTTATAAATATTGATCAGATCTCCCCTCAGTCTTCTCTTCTCCAGACTSAACAGGCCCAGCTCCCTTAGTCTTTCCTCATAAATTGCACAGACGTGCAATAGCTGGGCAAAGACTTTAGGACAAGGACAGGACTTGCACAGTCTATAAAGGATAATGCAGTCTATAGCACCACTAATCTGGCACATTTTCCCACCTTAACTGTCCTTAAGTTTGATGAGCAACCACCTACAGACTGAYGGCTCTAAATCTAGGTGCACTCTTACTCTGTGCTATCAAGTCCAAGCATTTTTTGGTGTACTGCTTACATCCCAATGATGCAATTTATGAGACTCTTAATATAATTTTATTTCTAGAAATAAAAAGGCAAATAAAAATATGATCAAAGCTTTCAGATAAAGTTTTAGTCCATTTGCCATGGAGGGTTAAATGTTCTCAAATGAGAGAAGAAACATTTCTCATAAACCATCCAGACTTTGGCAACAGGATGACGTGAAGCAGAGCAAAGCACCGATGCCTGGTTTGCCTCAGAGCTCAGTAGACGCTTCAGAAAGCAGAGGCAATAACAACAAGAAATGAACTCTGGCAAGAATAGGGAAAGAGCAGATTAGGCCCTGGTTTCCTGGTATTCCTCAATGCTTAGTTGGGGTTACTCAAAAACATACTCTCTTGAAGTGTCACAGGCTGTACTGGAATACATAGGAAATGTATTCCAACTAGCAAAAAAAATCAGGCCTGTGCTGATTTTGGCTTCTGATTCTGGGGTTGGACTTGATTTTGGCATCTGATTCTGGGGTTGGAGTAGAGGTCCCTTCTCACCTCAACCATTCTGTGATTCTGTGATATCAACTGACACAGCATGGCAAAATTYGTATTCATCCAGCTCAACTCTTTCCCACCCAAACAAGATGTCTCAGATGAAGATGGGATACCAATGTGTATGATTGTTTGAAACATCTTGATGGGTACCATTCACTTATGTAGACATGCAGAAAGAAGCTTTTACCTCCCTGTGAGGTAACTGGCTTGCATAAATGCACACAGCAGGATGCACARATTCAAGTTTATCTGATGTACTTCAGAAAAGCAGTTTCCATCCTGCTACAGCTAAAGGACATCGGTAATTCCAAGAGCTAGGAAAGTGCAGCCTATAATCGTCCAGGAGAAGCATTAAAACCATCACCCCAATTACCGACCCCAGGGAATAGTTAGAAGGGAGGAGGAACAGGAACAGATTCCTGGCAAAAACTTGGATAAAGTTTATAAAGATATAAGAGCTTGCATATAAGTTTATAAAGATACACAGAGCCCCCAAATCAAGATTCTTGTTAGTCAAAGCAACAYTTAGGAGGCAGGTTACCAAGAAGACTGGAAATCAGATCAAAATGCCAGACAGTGACATCAAGATAAGCCACTGTCTTGATGAAATTGAAACAAAAATAAGCCTCCTGAGACAGATCTAAAGTACTGAAAATAACCATGCCCTCTTTTAATTAAAGTTTTTATTTTTTAATCAAACTTTTCAGAGGTTTGATTACAACCTTAGCTTGTCTATTACTCTTTTATAACTTGTCTCCAAAACTAATACCCTGTCAGGAACATTGCCAGCATTTTTATTTTAATAAAATACAATCGACAGAGACTAGAAAACAACCTATTCAGATAGAATGTGCTTTAATCAAAGTAACTTATTTAGTTAAGATGTTCAAAGCTTTAATACAAGATGCAAGATTTGGGCTCAAAATGTTGTATACCAGCAATTGATTAAAATCTTCYGAGTGACATTCTCAGAATGCCAGTGCAAGGATAGGAATAACAGAATAAAGGAAAACCTAATGTGAGGGCAAAACTACTTGGAAAACCATAGTCAGTGTCGCATCAGTGAGTGAGTATCAAACTGGGAAACTGCAACAATGGGATTCCACCTGAATCTGTACTGTAGTTGTTATTATTCAACCTTTTCATTAATGAAATTCATGATAAAGTGTACGTCTATGGACAGAATCATACAGAGTTGCCTGCAAAGATATGGAAAGTCAGGGTACAAATTAAGAATAACCTTTGAAAAYTGGAGAAATGGCTGGAAAAAAGAGCATGTAATTTCATAATGAGATGCACAAGACTTTGAATGAATTTGGAAAAAAAAAAAAAATCTGCACAAAAGCAATGTTAAACAGCCAAATCAACAGCTCTTCAGAAGAAGGTTCAGGAATTCTAGGGGTAAGAGTCACCAGTGCTGTGCTACTTGCAGTCTTCACTATATCTCATCATATTGTTAAAAAAAAAAAAATCTAACATGCAAATCAGCATTGTGAAAAGCCTGTATTGCTTTGGTAAAATTGCATCTAAAATATATATTATATATATGAAATAATCGGATGCTTACAAAGCATGGCTACTGAGAAGGGCTGTAGACTGGGATTGTTTAGTCTGGAGAAATTAACATTGAGGGGCTGTGCAATAAATACTTTTTTTTTTTTTTTTTTTTTGGGGGTTTAAAAATTTAAATATTAAACAGCTTTAAAAAATTTAAAAGGAAAAGAAAAAAAAAAAAAAAAGAAAAAAAAAAAAAAGAGATGATTCGTATTTCTATCAGCTCTGAATTACTGTCCAGACACTGATATGGATATTAGCCAGTGAACAGAACGACAACTTGACCAGCTCCTCCCAATGAGCCCTTAATCCACAGACCTTAGATTCCCACAAAGCCACTGGTCTAAAAGTCTTCTAAAACTAAAGTCTTCTGCAGGTGAAATAAAATGCTGCCCTATGGGATGGGTGGGCAGCAGAATTAATTGCCCACACGTGCACTGCATCAAGCAGCTCTACTGCAAAGCCCACCACTAACCCACGGGGGTACCACGGAGCTTCTCCTCATGACCCTATTTGCCACTGTGGGGGAATATCCAGCGAAAATAAAGAACAAGCAACATCTACCTCTATCTATACGTCCCGTACAGCTCTGAGCTCACTAAACCTATAATCCCAATTCCACAATTCTCTGAGAGCTCTGCTTCCCATTTCTCGTGTCACTACTTTTCTTGCAGGAGGTCTGAAGAGCCAGCAGAATAAATGGCATCTTATCTTCACATCCAAACCGTAGCCAGGAGCTATTTGAAAGCTGATATTTGAACAGAGCACTTAGGCAGCAGCTAATCKAGTTAGTTCTGTCGCTTGCATGAGCTCAACACACAGCAGCAGAGAAAGAGACTGAGCTTATGCTACGTTTCTCTTCCTCTTCTTCCTCCTCCTTTTGGGCAAAAGTTAATTCAGGTTTTAAAACAGAAACCTAGACCTACCATTTTAACTTTGTCCTAACTCCATTAACAAATAAAAGCAGGTAACAGCACAACTATAAGGATTTTCCCTTTCCTCAGACGCATCCTATAAAAAGAAAGGGATGCAGTTAAGTGTTGGAAGATTTCTGGGGTTTTTTTTTGTTTTTTTTTTTTGTTTTGTTTTTTTTTTTTGTATGTATATGTCCCTGAAAGACAAAGCCTTCCAATATGAAATCAAATGAGAAAATAAGGAGGAAAAAAAAGAAAAAAAAATCTTTATGCAAAAGACCACTAACTAAAGGCCACTCAGGCTCAATGTTAGTTCATAAAACAGCAGTACAAAATCTAAAAGCAAAACAAACAAACAACAAAAAAAAAACCCACAGTTTAATTAGAGCAATGAAAATAAAAAAGTCACCATTCTGGCTATATCCATTTATGTATTTATACAGGAAGCACTCAAATAATTAAACAAAAATTTTGAGGAGTAGTAAGAATGCACAGTTCACACTGACACATTTTACAGTAGTAAAAAATCAGAGTTCACTAAAATAAGCTTCTGTATTCCCAGGTATCCAAGAGCAAACCAGCCCCTTTCAGACCTGGAATACCTCTGGCTGCAAACTGAAGATTTGCTCCTTTGCTACTTTGGGCACTGGCTCCTCTTTGAGGCAGAGCACGGTGCCATCAGGATCACTGGGCTCTTTCCACACAGAATTCCTGTTTCTAGGCAAGCTATTACTGGCTAGGCTCATGACACAGTTGTAGAAGGCATAGAGAAAATAAAGTATTTTAAAGAAAAGCTTGAGCATCTATCAATTACAAGCATGACAGCTCTGATGCATGACACCTTTTGCACCGCAACCTCTCCTTTCTAGAACCAGGGCTTTCCATCCTATATCCCCTTACCATATATCCTGTGGCAGGTTTAAAGTTATGCTGCCTTTGATTTCATCCCCAAAGCGCAGGTAGCCCAGGGTGGCGAGGGAGATGTACAAGGCCATGACCACCCCCATGCCAATGTTGAGCGCCTGCGGGAAGCGCGTGCTGTCCTTCATTCTGTTTTCCAGCGGGAGCACCTAGGAAGAGAAGGAAAATAATCACATTTTACATCCTCACTCTAGGACTTCCCCCAAACTCTGCCTTTTCAAAGCCAATTTCTAAGGTTTTGGTGGTACTACTCATAACTAAGACTGCAATATTTTACAGCCCAGAAGTTCACCATGTTTTACACATCCCATGAAAACATTTGGTCCTTTCTTGAAGAGCACCTATAGGGCCTGGAAAACAAGGTCTGTTTGAAAAGATAAAACAATATTTATAGATTAGGAAGTGATAAGAGAAACACACAGTGCCCAGATGAGAGTGCACAGGCAGCGCTCAGAATCCWAGGGTAATTCTCCTATTTAATTGAGGATGTTTAATCGCCAGGTGAGTGAAAAGCCAGACCCCTTCTCATCGCAGACACACTGATCCCATATGGAATATCCCAAGGCCTGTGCTCTCCAAAAGGACGTGCTCTCCAAAGGGACTTGCAGTCCCTTTGAAGTGCAGACCCAGCCTCTGCCACGACCACTGCCTGCAGTTTGCTGAGAGGTTCTTGCCTTTTACATGTGTTATATACGACAGAGCAGAAGACACCCCATGAGCTTCCACTTCAGCTCTCCTGCACCGACAAGAAACTTGAAGGCAAGGCAGGAAACCCAAGGCCCAAGCTCGCAGGGCGCTGCTGGCCTCCCCCTTTGGGTTTCATCCAACCCTTTTAAACCCACATCACAGGAGCACAGACCATCCCGGGCAAGCTGTTTTTTCCCATCTCTTTCAGAGCAACTGTGCACCTACCTCAAATACTCAACACCAAGTAGAGTTTGAGACTAAGATAACTCAACTTCTGTGTCTACAAAAAGTCTAAGCTTCTGTAATAGTTAATGAGGATCCAGTCAATATAAACAGTTGGATAARTGGTGTTATTAAGTCATTTGCTTTAAGTAGATATACAGCCTATAGGATATGTTTGATATGCAGCATGGCCCTTCAGCTGCACGAGCCCTTGATATCTGGCTTGCACTTATGCAAAATCTGACAAAGGCAAAACAAGGAAACAGGGCTGTCCTATAAAAGCCCATGTCCCTCATAAAGTAAGTTTTTTAAAAGATTAAATAYCTAGTGTTTTCAATTTTTAAAAACTATAAGTTACAAAAAAAGCAGGTGTCATTGACTAATGAAGAAAAAAACATATCTGGATAGGTGCCATACTCCTCCTTTTAGGGGTATCATTCCTTCTCTCGTATTTACCCCCTGATCTATCAATGAGTATCCCCACTGTCCTTCCATCCTCTTCCCCATACACTGGAATTCCTGAAGAAGTCATTTTATTTGTGAACAAACAGCTCCCTAAAACAGAGCACATTTGGAGACATTTCCAAGTTTTTGGGCATCCTTAAAGCATATTATATAACTTAACTGAGGATCCTCTTTATAATTCAAAGCTCCCACAGCTGAAGTTTTTCTTCCAATAATCAAATTGAATTTGAACTATTAAATAACCTCGTGGTGGAGACAGCAAAATTTAAATAAGGCTGCATTACAAAAAATAAATCCATCTATCAATTAGTGTTCAGCAGCAGGAAAATTACAAAAGGAGATATGTGGCTAGGGATATTGCTTTACTGCCATAGTGACAAAAATGTTAATTCATCCAAATGGAATAAGCTTCTGTAGCGATACAGTTGTCTCTATATTTCACACTGAGACTTGCCAGGGAAAACTGATAATGTTTGGGATTCTTCTGTCCCCAGCTGGAATTATATTGCTCAACACAGCTCCTTGCAAAGGACTTGGAAAGTCRGGCACTTTGCCCCTTCATCTGAATTCTCCCCTACTTGATTTCCTGCAAAACACTGAGATAATCAACAGATAATATTTGGGACTAGGTCAATAATAAAAACAGTCATTCAGTGCGTACATATTAATTTTCCAGTGATTAGCCTGTTCCTTGCATACATTCTGCCACTTTCTATATATTCTGGGAATCCTAATAAGCTTAAATGGTTACAATAAGGTCTCACTGCAAGGCAGCTATTTCACCTCTGCAGGGCTTGAAAGGCAATTCACTGCACAGCTTACAGATATCAGGAGTCTCATAATAAGTTTCCAGGCACAGAGATTCGATTTCCAGTGTCTCCAGCACAGAATCCTTTCGTACCTTCCCGGCAGAAGGAGGGCTGTGAACTTACAGACACAGTCCAGTAATGAAAAATCTGGTGTTTTTCCACCACGATTCCTGTAAGGAAAGAGGTTCAGGAAACTGCCTGCCTCTCTGGAGGAGAGCAAAGGCAATCTATAGGACATTATAGGGGGAAAAGAGCCATTCCCGATGGTTTTAAAATCACCAAAAGGAGAAGTTCAACTCGGAGACCTTTTGCTGAGTCAGCTAGACCTTTCCCCATAATGCCTTTTTCAAAGGAATGATTCATGCTGATCTGTTGCAGCTAGACTGCTATTCACAAAAATAAATAAATAAATAAATAAATAAATAAATAAAGCACAAGTGAAAGAAGCTTCTTACTTTTTGGCTATACCTTTAACTGAAACAGCAAAATGTTATGCTGTTACAGAGCTGTAACAAACATAGGCTATGGTGATTCTGATGGAAAAATATTAAAAGATGTTTCTATGACAATACTGCTGAGAGACACTAAGTGCATAAAGGGTGATTCCTGAAGGAGGCATAATGGGTGACGCCTGAAGAARGCCTGGAGGCCACAGCGAAGGCACTGGGGACTCAGTGAGGACTGAGCCAGTGCCTCCCACAGAGGACTTGCCAGGCAGAAAGCTCAGCCAGGAACGATGCCCCTTGGAGGTGAAATCCTGGCTGTGCAGCTTGTGCTCCCAGGAGGGCTCAGGCTCATTCCAACATGGGAGCATCTCCCAGGAGAGACTGACGGGGAAGGACATWACCCTCCTGAAAGGGTGACAGAAGGGAACCTGGGCTTGCTAACCCCGTAAAGAGGACCTTTTATCAGCTGAACTGAGGAACGGAGATGTGGAGCTTCTCRAGAGGGTCCAGAGAAGAGCAACCCGGATGATTAAGGGAATGGAACATCTCTCGTACGAAGAGAGGCTGAGTGAGCTGGGCCTGTGTTCTCTGGAGAAGAGAAGGCTSAGAGGGGATATGATTAATATGTATAAGTTCAGGAAGGGAGAATGCAGGGAGGAAGGGGACAAGCTGTTCTCACTGGTGGCCAGYGAYAGGACRAGGRGYAATGRCCATAAGCTGGAGCACAGGAAGTTCCGTCTCCAGGTGAGGAGGAACTTCTTTCCTGTGAGGGCGACAGATCATTGGAACAGGCTGCCCAGGGAGGTTGTGGAGTCTCCTTCTCTGGAGGTCTTCAAAACCCGCCTGGATGCTGCCCTGTGCCACATGCTCTAGGTGTGCCTGTTTGAGCAGGAAGGTTGGACTAGATGATCTGTAGAGGTCCCTTCCAACCTTAAATATTCTGTGATTCTGTGAGATGAAAGGCTGCAAATAAAAGTGGGAACCTCGACCACTACATTGAACATTCCTCGGTTCAGACAGTCTCTCACTGAGGATCAGCAGCAGGAATTTCTAATCAGTTATTAACCCTACATGCATTTTCACCTATAGTTTTTAAGGTACAAATATCAAAGTATGGTACACGTCCCTTTAATTAACCCAGCAAGGATCTCAAAAATATTCATGCCATAATTCATGGCAAAGTATCACCATCTAATCTCTGAACTAGCCCGGGTAATCTCCCACTATCAACTATGCAAAGTAATTTCCCTTTACTTTGAAACTGCCTGCAACAGTTGGAATCATCCCCAAGTAACAAAACTGACTCTTATTTACTTGCCTGGAATATCCTGGTACAATCAGACATTTTAAGCTAAGCTGCAGGGAAGTGTCTAATCCTAATTAGAAATCTCTACTGCATATTTTACATGATTGGACCAAAAATAACACACAAGAGAACTCAGACTACAGATAATCAAATAAGCTGGGATTTAATTGCCATAGCCGCTAAGAATTAATCTCCTAAAGGCTCACTCAATAGCATGCATGTTTTATGTTTAAATCTACAACCTCATGCACATCTTCCCCTTTTTCAGAAAATGCCACTAAAAAAATTGTCACATAAGAATCTTCTCTCCCTTACAATTTTAATGTAAGTATTTCTGTTCTCTCTCACTTTTTCTTTTCTTTCTTTCTCTAAAGGAATGATTTGATTTTGATTATTTTTTAGTTATTTGATTATTTTAAGGTTTGGACCAATCAAGAATTTTTGAGAATTAAAAACAATATATTTACCAACATCTTTTTAGAGAGATCTGTAATCACGCGTGCACCAAATATTATACCAAAATAAGACCRTCTTCACTCAAAGCCAAGGAAAACTATTGATATATCACAGAATGGCTAAAGTTGGAAGGGGCCTCTAGAGATCTAGTCCAACCCCCCTGCTCCAGCAGGGACATCCAGAGCACGGGGCACAGGGTGGCATCCAGGCAGGTTTGGAAGATCTCCAGAGAAGGAGACTCCACAGCCTCCCTGCGCAGCCTGTTCCARSGCTCTGGCACCCTCACAGAAAAGTTCTTCCTCCTATGGACATGGAATTGGCTGTGTTGCAACTTGTACCCACTGCCCCTTGTCCCGTCACTGGCTACCACCAAGAAGAGCCTTGCCTCTTCCTCCCTGCATTCACCCTTCAGGTACTTATGGATGTTAATGAGATCCCCTCTCAACCTTCTCTTCTCCAGGCTAAACAGTCCTAATTCACTTAGTCTTTCTTCATATGAGAGATGTTTCAGACCTTTAATCATCTTTGTTGCTCTCTACCGGCCCCGCTCTAGAAGCTTCACATCCCTCTTATACTGGGGAGCCCAGGACTGCCCCCAGTACTCCAGGTGCAGCCTCAGCAGAGCYGAGGAGAGGGGCAGGATCCCCTCCCTTGACCTGCTGGAAACACCCTCCTCAACCAGCCAGGATCCCATTGGCCTTCTTGGCCATGAGGGCACACTGCTGACTCATGGTTAACTTGGTGTCAACCAGGACTTCAGATCTATCTCTGTGGAGCTGCTTTCCAGCAGGTCAACCCCTCATCTGTATCTATTGGATATATCTATTACAGATTGTGAAGTTGATGCCAATTACGACAGCTACGAAAATCCAAAACTAAGGATACAAAATAYGTATTCTAAATAGTGGCTCACTCCAGGAAATGTTAATAACATTTGCATAGCCTCAGAGCTTTATTCAAAAGAGTAGTCACACAATAAAATCTCATATTCCAATATCAGTTAGACAATTCAAATCACTGTAGATACATACTGATGTAGAATATCATTATCAAAATGGAAAGGAGGAAGAAATCTTGCATAAACACCTACAAGTAATTGCAAAACAGCACCGGGTTAGAAGAATTACTCAAGAATGGATAGGGAGAATGAAAAAAATGACACCAAAAAGCAGAATAAATTACACAAAATGTTTCTAACTGAAATTGTTTCCTACGCTGCCTAATTACACTTATAATTGTATAAGAAGTGTAAGTCTCTCTGGCTTTACTGCATGCATACTAATAACACAGAAGTTTTCTAAGAGTCACAGCCAGGCAGAAGATTTGGGGTTGCTTCTCACTGAAGCCACRTGCCCCAGAACCCACCAGACTGCAAAAATCTCCTCCAAAATCCGAGTGGCAGAAGGATTCTAAGAAATGTATAAAGCAAGTCAACAGTAAACTCCAGGGCCTTTTGTCTTCCATCTRTGCACATGTATGTGTATCCTGGTCTTTCTAAGGGAAAAAATACACATTTTTGAATATTATAAGCATCAGCTATTGGATGTTGCATAAAAGTTACGCTGCATGAAGTACAGAAAGAATTAAGGAAGAACATACACAAGAAATTGGTTAGAGCCAAGCAAACAGTTTTTTCAGGTTTAGAGAAAGTCCTCCCACGTTCACCAGGTACAAGATACAAGGAAGAAATATTTGACTTGATAAAGAGGCAATATCAGATTCTACCGTTCAGTTTGATCTGAAAATGGGGGATGAATTTTGTACAGCCTCTGACAAAAACGCTTCATCAGCTGCATCCAACAGCCCTGTCTGCTTCTGGATATTTGCTCGTCATCTTTTGCCCCCTTTCCTAACCTTTTTTAGCAACTTCAGAAATGAGACAGGTCAATGAGACAAGTGGTTTGACACAGCAGTCCTAACAGGYCTCTTGATGACACCATGTCCAAAGTCCACAATTGCCAGGCAAGTCTAGCAATGGGTCATCAAGGGCAGTAACCTACATTTTCATKCCCAAATGCAAAACCATCCTTCAATGGTAAAGGCTTTGCATCTTCTCAAATGTCTTTGTGAAGAAAACAACATGAAAAACAGGCACCCTCGTCTGGGGAATTGTGACAGTGAGAGGCTTCCATTTCAAAGCCTGACAAGCTCATTTGCATCATTTTCAAAATCCCTACAATGACATTTTAAAATGATAATCCACTTATTTTTTTTTCCTTTTAAATCCTGGAATTATTTGCTTATTTTTTCCACATACAAACACCATCCTATCTTCAACCGCAAAACTGTGATATCTAGGTTCAAAAGAGGTTTTAAAAGGCATCTTAGGGAAGCAGACTAAGCGAGACAGAATACTTATTTTCCATATGAGAAATTAATATTGGAAGATGTCTTTTTGTTAGGTTAATCAGTGTAACATCCAACAGGGAGAAAAAAAGGAAAGAAAAAAGACCGAATTGAATGGTTTTACTTAACTGAATATATTTATATATGATAGAGAAGAAAAATTATCTTGTCTAAACTTTATGAAACTATTTTATCCTCTTTTCCTTCCATTTTACCATCTTAAATGATTTCTTCCACATTTGCATTTGTTTTTAACATCTCAAATGGCAAAGCCAACAGAAATTTCTCCAGAAAATGCCAAGTGTAACTGCTATTGTACAGGCATTACATTCTTGAAAGCTATTACCTGCACACTATAATGATACATATATATTCAAGCCTGGAGGCTCTGGTTTTACTCTCTCCTGAAAAGCATGTCCAAGGATTTTAACTACATTACAGACTCACTCAACAGCACAGTCTGACGCTACATTTTAATTTGTTCTCATGAATCTCACATGCATAATAAAAACAGGCCCATCACCTCTGCAATAAAAAAGGGGGGTTTGAACCTGGTTCTTGCAAAACACCACATCCATCACCTGCAGCTCCTGTGCTCAAAATGCAGCACAGGGACTGTGCTCAGCTCTGCACCTTGGATACGAAGCCACCATTTGCCAGGGAGCTTCTCTCAGGCTCTGGTTCCCTGTGCCAGGTGAAGCTAAGGCACAGAAGAGCTGAGCAGCAGCAAGTCCCATGCCCAGCAGTTTCCCCCATTGCCCTGTACCTAAAAAGTGCCGCTGAGGGCTGAGCCTGCAGTTTCTGCAGCTCATAACCAACAGTTCGTTYCTGCCTCAGCTGAAATCATCTCTTTAAAGGTTACACCAAAACTGAATCACCAAAGCAGCATGCTGGGATGTAACAGAGAGCAGCCCTTCCCAATGCTGCGACAGGCCTCGCTCAGAGCAGAGCAGGCCCTGGCCTTCAGTCAGCCCTTTGATGGCACTAGGGCTCTTTCCACTGTTGTTATTGTTGTTGTAACAAGTGAATAACTTGCGGGGAGTTTCAGCAACACGACAAAATTGTCCCTGTTGGCAGTCAAGCAAGAGTTTAGTTTGATCCCGCAGACAAATAGGCGCAGTTCAGTTCACCTTACTAATAAGAAAAGCCGGGTTCAGCAGACTGTTCCAAAACCTGCTATTCAATCTGGGATTCTGTTAAAAAAAGGCATCAACGCAAAACTCATGAAACTACTCCAATATTTGAGTACACAGTGCTACCCACGCTCCTCATCCCATATGCAGGAAGCGAACAGGCAGGAAATGGGTTTATATAAACTGCAAATTCACACGGAAGCCCTTCCAGGTACAAGGCGAACCGCTCTCTGACAACCTCAACTCCCAGCGGGTCTCCCAACTGTTGTACAGCACTGGCTGATGAAACATTTAATTAGCTCCTGGTACTACACGAGTCTGGAGTCCGGCCATTGCTGTGGTTTATTGGGGATTGTGTAGCTCACACATTAATAAGCTAACCTTTCCCCTTCAAATTATTTCAGAATCAAGCCTGTAAAATTAAGGTCCTTYAAGCCCCTTTCTCAAGGGACTGAGTACAGCCAAACTTTCTTGGGAACAGTAAAACTTACTTCCACGCTGCTAATTTSCCTATGATTACAAAGAGATACTCAACAGATCCTAAACTATGAGAGATCTGAACTGAAAAACTGAMACCCAGAGACTAGACTTGTTCTCATGATCGGCACCTAAGAGAGACGCRCTGATTTCAGGCAGAGATGTAGAAGAAAAAAATCACCCTAGGAATCGGCTGAATCACTGTAGCGCCCTCAGCCATGCTCCCTGCTCCAAAAAGGACTTTGGAGTCCTCTGTTTAATTAGTTTCACTTTATTTAGTAGAGTTACTGAAGAACTGTGGTCTCACTTGAAATAAGTGCTAAACTGAAAGAAAAAGCAAATCAATATAAAAAGCTTTTTRGAACAATGGAGCAAAAATAATTAAGTGCTGAAGAATTTTCTTTGCATTATAATATGTGGCTCAAAAAATAACACAAGCAGCTATTCCACACTGTACAGAGCATTATGCACTTCCATTTAATGTTTTCTGTTTGCATTAGCTACTCTCCTGTTAATGAAATGTAAAATCAGATTGAAAAGAAGTTCTCCTCTCTGCTGCGGCCAAGGTGCGCTATTTTGTACTCTGCTTTGTGGATCATTTACTTCCATACTCAAAAAGTTGTCTGATGTATAGCCCTATAGGGAGAGTCCATTTTGTTTAGAACACCGCTGGAGAGGCCACTTTTCCTCTCTTTTTGAGTTGTTACTTCAGACTGTTTAACGAGCCCAAAAAATTCAAAACTTCCTTTTCTCTCTCAATCCATAATATTCAATAACTAATTAGCTCTCAGAAGGGTAAAATATGATTCCATACATTCATTATGCTAATGCACGTTCATAATTGTTTGACGCTAATTCAYTGCATAAGATGAATCAAACAATTAACTCTTATGATAAAATTAAGGCTTTAAAATTTATAATGCAATGTTCACATAGTTTCATGGAAATAAATGCTATTTACATGACATAACCAAATAAAATCTAGGATCAAGATTTCTTACAGAAAAACATTTGGATTGCCTGCAATCAGATAGTGCAGGCTAAGGAGCCAAATATACACACACACACACACACACACACACACATATATGTATCTCAGGCCGTCTTACTGTCATTCTTTCCCCATATAGTTATAATGTTCTGGTAAGGAAAAAAAAAAAAATTTATGGGCTAGCAGGTAATCACACCTCAGCTAAGCTAGTGCAATTGACAATGCAAATATTCTTAAACGTCTGTAAACGTGAAGTGTAAAGCAGTAGTCTAAATGCTGTTTGTTATGATATAAAACGAATATGTTTCATTTTATATTTGCAAAGGTCACGACGGTGCAATCAATGATGGTAATTCAGTAAGCCATAACAACTAATAATTAATTGTAAATGTATAAAATACTAATTACGTGAAGTGAAAATGTTTGTCTTGCCTTTTTTCACCTCAAAGATTAAATAAACAAAAATCTCAAAGATTAAATAAACAACTGCCACCAAGTCCTCAACCTGCCACACTCTCCTGAGGCTCACAGACCTCTTTCTTGGGTTATCTCAGATAGAAATCCATGTTCTATCTGAGGCACGTAGTATAGACATGCTGCATTTCTACAAGCTGCACAGCACGCGAGCACCAAATCCAACCGGAAGAGATGAGACCGACTGCATTGGATTTGGATTTGTCCACACACAGTAAGCGCAGCCTGCCCACAGCCACCCCACACAGGCACTTGAGATTGTTGCCTTGGTGTGCCCTGTACTGCTAGATTCACTACACGTGATTTTGTTGCCCATGATTTTGGGGCATCAAACAACCCCAGATAAATGGACCCATTTCACAGAATCACTAGTGGTCTCTAGTGGACCTCTAGAGATCATCTAGTCCAACCCTGCTGCTCCAGCAGGGACACCCAGAGCACGGGGCACAGGGTGGCAKCCAGGYGGGTTKGGAAGATCTCCAGAGAAGGAGACTCCACAACCTCCCGRGCAGCCTCTTCCAGGGCTCTGTCACCCTCACAGGAAAGAAGTGCTTCCTCACATGGAGATGGAACTTCTCTGTTTCAAGTTGTACCTATTACCCCTTGTCCTATTGCTGGTCACCACTGAGAAGAGTCTGACTCCCTCCTCTTTCCAACCTCCCGTCAGGTATTTGYACATGTTGGTAAGATCCCCTCTCAACCTTCTCTTCCCTATGACAGGATGTCCTGGTCACACAAGGAAGCACCTCCAGATAAACTAATGGATATGGAGGCTAAAACTCAACATCACTCATTATTTTAACTGTTTCAGCATGCTAGAGAACAGTTTCTCAATGCACAAATCCTGTATGTGAAAATACAGCTCTATCACAACAGGAGCTTTTGCTACATTGATAGCTAGCTAGCTTTTGTTATCAAGCTCTTCTGGCAGTGATAGCAGCTGGGAGATAGATACTGATTTAATTCAGATCTGACAATTCYAAAGAAGAAAGATATTTGAAAGCTCCCTCGTATTATGTTAATGAAAAACAACATTATGTCAATRAAACAACAATCATTTCTGATGAAGTGCATTGTTTTTTTGCTTAAGCACACATTTACACTTGCTGAATTATATAGTTGTATTAGTAACAAAGTGCATAAGGTAGTTCCCCAATAGTTTAAAGATATTATGACCTAGCATTCCCAAAAGCTTCTTTGGCTATTTTTTAAAGCATGCAATGTTGAACTGAAGTGCTAACAAACTTGCAAACTTTTTGTGAGATGCAAGGGCCAACTGGAAAGCCCTTAGAAGCCGCAGGATGTGAATAGGAGAGACTAAAAGAGACTCAATTTTAAAAAGCAATCTTTTGGAGTGATAAATTTGTCTAATTTAAATCATTCAGGAAATAACAGGGAACAGAAGTTCATTCTCAGAAGTCCATGAATCAAAACAAGAGCTTGAAATTCCTAGCATCTTTCTTATCATTGCCATCTCTATTAAGTCATGACTACAGACAAATTTCAGGCAAGAAAATTGTTTTTTTGATGCATGTCTTTTATCCTCTGTGATCCCAAAGGAAAACAAGAGGGAAGCAGAACACATTTTTTGTTGTTGTTGTTTTTACACTCATCACTTCAAGTTGAACTGTTGAATCATAATTATAGTACTTTGGGTTAACTTTACTCAATTGTAATTTATCTGGATAAACTAGATATTCATGTAATTTGGGGAGGCTCTAATTCTCCAGCTATTCATCTGTACTCCTCAAACTCCCCTTTAAGATTCTTTGCCCTCAACTTCTGCCTTATTTGATAAGATAAATTAACCCTTTGTACATGGCTGACAGATTACTGCTTTAACAAAACAAAATATTACTTTTTAACAATTAAAAAAAATAAGAATAGTATTTGTCTACATTCCATCATCTGGCAGTAACTTGGATATTTTGAACAGTTAGTTATTAAGCACTTACCACCCCAATTCCTTCAAAAGCAAATACAGCAGTCCCAAAAAAGAGCGGGTATTTCTTCCAGCCAACCATACGAGGCAATTTCCGAGGATCCGCTATATCCTGAAGAGAACAAAACAGAACAGTCCTCTATAAAAAACAGACAATTTTGATAGGTACATTCCTCTTTATGAAAAGAAAATCAACATGTGCTGACAACGCAGTATACACTGTAATTTCCAATCCCTGGTTTCCCCCCACCAACAATTTTAGTCCTCTACACATAGTCACAACCACTTTCCATCCCCCACACAGACATTTCCATTTGTTACTGACATTAGAAATTTTCGCATTTAAAGCACGACACGGGTATATCTGAGCAAGCATAACTAAAAAGAACAGGAAAGCTCACAGCTCAAGCTTAATGCTTCAAGTCTGCAAGCTTAGGACTATTCAGAGAGTGCCTTCATACTTCACAGATCTGCTTCATAGCCATAAGGGACAGTGAAAAGAAAAAAATATATACTATTTTCCTTAAATATAAATTTTTTTTCTCATTCTTTCCTCAGTTTGGGCATTTACTTCTCCCTACCTCTAGTCCTAACAGATACCATTAACAAAGCTTATTTTTCTGCCTTCCTCTACCATTCCCCTCTTCCTCCCACTTTCTTAACACTCCAATGAAAGCATTCTAGGAGTACTCCAAACGTCCAGATATAATATTTGCAACTGTATTTACCAATTATATCTTCTTCACAAAATCATATGAAAGAGACACATAGAGGTTTCTAAACATATTTTTCTTTAATTGCCGATTCAATTTGTTCCATTACAAAATGTCTCCAAATTTCAGAAAAACAGCAACCTAGAAAGTGCAGTGACTATTCAACTTCTGAGATGAAAATCTGCAATATCAGATTCTTAAAGTATAAGCCTTAGAATTTCCTTATTGTATTAGAGAAGCACTAGAAATAAATATTGTTGAAACTCCTACTGCAAGAAGATAACTGGCCACAGATTATACACACATTATAGTATAAATTTCAGGTGTGACTTACAAAAATTCATATTATTTTTCACTGAAGAATTCAGAGTCCGTAAAAATCTATATTTTTATTATCTGAAGTGCCAGAGAATAAAGGTACAAGTGAAGATATAATATAATCCTTTCTCTTAAAGTAAAGCATGCCTCAAGTCYAAGGGTGCCTCTTACCTCAATAAACTACAATATAAAATCTGTTTGGAAATTGTCAATCAATATAAACGGGAGATGAGCTACGACAAGCAGCGAACAAAAGGTAACATACTGAAGTAATAATAAACATTTTATACTCACTCTAACAATATACTGGTAAATGATCACCAGGCTGATGGCCATCGACAGATTGGCAAGCAACGAAAGCACAGACAAGTTCTTAAGATCACGAATAAAGACCAAGAGGATGATAAACGGCAGAAAACACAGCATGTATATTCGTAAATCGGGAGTCCTCTTCTCAGAAGAACTGCTGGGAACACTGGCATTTATGGAAACAGTCCTGATTTCAAAAAATCCTTCACAGACCTGTTGGAAAATATTTATTTAAAAAAAAAAAAAAAAGCATTGATTGCACTGAATTTTTGTATATAGTTACATCACTAGCCCTTCAAGTTTACCTAAATAGAAAGGCACGTAAGCATTTTAGGTTTGATGTCTTTTATGCAGCTAGAGTTAGGTAAAATTAATCTAGACAAGATCATTTTAGGCATAAATATTAAAAGCTTGATTTTTTTAGGAGATTTAGGGGTAAGATGACTGTTATTGTTTAATTTCAGTGCCCAACAACCCAGTTGTCTTTATTTTAATTCAAATTATTTAACTTCACTCTTTTCTTAATCAACTTTGGCTTCACTTAAAAAAGGCAAGAGCTCTAAGGGTTTACACAGACCTGCATCCATTAAATCAATTTAAATTCCTAACTSCAAATAATTAGTAGGACACAATGTGAAAGTGTATTAGACATCCTGAATATCTATTACAGCAACTTAGCACTATTAATTTGTTAGCTTGAGGAAGGGGAGATAAGAGAACAAGCTGGAGATAGGGTTGGAAATCAAAGAATCTTTGGGAGCATGAAACTTTTAATGAGTTAGAAGGGGTTAGCTGAGAGTGTAAAATCTAGAGTATGGAAATTGTGTCATTTAAACTGGCAGTCTTATCAAACTCAGCTTTAAAAAGTCTAACAAAAATTCCACATCTCACCTTAGCTCATTTCAGACAATCCAGAAACTCAGGGGGCCAAATTTAGTTAAAAATCTTTATAAGAAGAAGGAATTTTTTGAGAAGAACCACTGAGAAAGAACCTACTACAACTGCACACAAACACTCTGACTCTCCTGCTGTTTTCAGGAAGTGCCTCAATGTGGAAGACAGTTACGCCAGGACAAGACACAGCAGATGTTATATTTAGCTGCCCCTCTCCCAATGGCAACACAAAGTTATCTGGAATATCCTCCAAGTCTGAGCTAACTTGGGCAAATCTGTTCACTTGGTCAAGGATCTGTGCTTGAAAAAATCATACAACAGAAAAAATGCTCTGCAGATCTTCCCATGGCTAAAAGCAAGGCAAAGATGTGTGACACAGAAATGTACATTTGTGCCTGGAGAATCATGGCTTCCTTTCATTATCTTTTCTACTAAAGTAAATTTGGCTTCTGAAGAACTTCAGTAAAATTTTACTATGCTCATACTCATGCTGAATATAAAAGAGAGAGAAAACCTGTGACACCTTATAAAGRCTACATCAAAAGTTGCAAAGCTAAATATCCAAAAGCTTAAAAAAGTTAAGACACTCGTGCAGTGTGTTCTTGATCCTCTTGTGCACACACATTAGCACGTGGCCATTAAACACATAACCACTGTTTCTTTCCCAAAACCCACACTACCTCAGCCAGGACTTCACAAGCTGGGACACAGCATTTCCTTCTCGTCTTTGCAGATGGTGCAGAGCTCAGCACATTGCTCAGCTTCCAATCTGAACACGTTACATGCATTTTGTCCTGACTGAATATGGGAGCTTCATAGATAACTCCCGCTCCCATGCAAGGAAATATTTTATATTTTAGAAGGCTAGTGTGCTCACTGAAGTCACTAGGCATGAAATCAGAAGTCACTTCAGCCATACAAGCATTAATTCAAGGGTTGGGTATGATGCCTGGAAGAGATTTCCTTACTGGAGTGCTTGATGTTGTCCCATTTACACATCTCAAGCACAGYGCCCACGGACTTCAGCAATATCCATGAAGACCAAAACCAGATTTGGAAGTTTACCACATGTCTGGTATCAAGCAACCAGAAAATGACTAATACACTATTAGACTGCAGAAAATTCAGTTCAAATGATTCACACATTTCATATAAAAATAGTGGCAGAAACGATTCAGTTTCTATAGTCTCTTTCTCTAGTCTCATTCTTTTGCCACCTACAGCCCCAAATTCTACAGACTCTTCAGTGTCTTGAGGGACCAAAACAGCAGCCTTTGAGCTGACAGCTTCCTGCCAATTCCTTCTTTCTTGAGCTCGCAGTAACAGCCAGTACAATACACACAGCCAGGTCTGCCACAAAACCAGTATGTGACCAGGCAGATAAAGACTACTTCACAATCCTGTAATTTGGCTTGAAAAGACCAAATAAATATTTCACAGAACATTTAACTCTGGTACATCATTATTATGCACTGCTCAACTTTGCAAACTCAACTGATTTTTTTTTAATTCTTTTTTCTAAGTTTATGTCTGGGTATAATTTCCTAAAGGCTTTTTTCTTTTATTTTTACAAAAATTGGAGGGGAAAMAAAAAAAGCCGTGGTTTTGCAGCATCCCAGCCAACACCTCGATAGGTCACCTTCAAGGCTGAAGTCTACAGAGCTGATAAAGTGCTCCCACAGAGCACAAACTTGTTGTCATGTTTCAGTTTCATCTGTGAACAATGAGAAATAGACACTTTCCAGAGAACTCTGCAGATGTTCACAAATAGCAGAGGAAGTCCAAGACTTAAGGTCTTACATTCCATGCTTTTCCCATCCAGTTTTGCCACCATCAGCCTTCAACTCTGTTTCAAATTCACCATTCTTCTCCAAATCTAGTCTCCTTACTTGCTCCACCAACCTTTGAGTTGAGTTTCTTTGCTGCCTTGGCAAACATTCAGTAAGAAAAGCTTTACTTGAAATGTACCATAGCTAACTGAATAAAGCATCCTGTAGCACAAGTACTCAGGAAACTCCTATAGAATGTAATCAACACCGTTATATTTCTATAGATCAGAAAAGTTACAACTGAAGCTACACTGGACATCTGTGAGCAAGAAAGGGACATCAAACATGTCAGGAYTCAGTTTTCCAGTCCCGTTCCCTCTGTTCATCTGGCTCATCCTTACTCAGGTTAGCAGAGATTTAAAGCTTCACCAATTTTTGTTCTTTGGTGCCCTCTACAGGGTAGATCTGTGCAATAAAGCTGCTGGGAAGAGGGCCCAATCTTCTCCAAGTGAAAAAGCACAGAGAGACTTTTAAATTTAAATAAGCTTCTGCGTGAGGCCTCTGCCTTGCTGGTAACCAATTCCTTCACTGGGGGCAAGGCTGAGCTTCTGCAGCTACCAGCTTTGCACAGGAGAAGATTTCATCAGTTTTTCAAAACCTTGAAATGCTCAGTTCTTGTTTTTTGTTTTTTTCATTTTTGTTTGTTTTTAAAGTCAAATTTGGTTGGCCAAAAATCCATTAGATAGGAAGGTCTGAACCTGCATTATGATGCATGTAACAAAAATTCTCACTTCAGAAGATCCATAAAAGAAATGACAGATGAAAACAGGATTTTCAGGTATTGAGATAAACTATGACATACAGGGACAGTGAGATTGTGTTTAAGGCTTTTTTGTTTGTTTTCATTTTTTTGCCCGAGACACAGATTACAGAATATCCAAATTCTCTCTATATATGTGTATTTTTAAATTTTATATATATTTTTATATATTTGCACACAAATTCTTAACATCTTGACAGCATCTTCTTCTGTAGACCTTGGAGTACTTTCTAAATACAAATACTTGTCTACGTGGGGAGAAAAAAAAAACACAGTATCTGTTATATGCAAATATCTATGAGGACACTCTTCTTCCTCATTAAAATAAAATAAACTATGCAAAGACATTCACTGGCTGGAATAACAGTCCACATGGACATTAAATGCTCAGTGATCTGCTTTACCTTACCTTACTCCTGGCCAACTTCACTAATACTAAATATATTAGCTTGCAAAAATGACTAATTATAGTATTTTTCTAATAATTAACATTCAATATATTTTAAAAGAACTAAAACATACTGAAACATGTTTGCAAACATTTTACATTACTTAGTATATTTAATAATATTTATATAAAATATAAAAAGGTATGAAATGCTATCCTGTTAGTAGTGATGTTTTATATTTTAATTAATAAAGCTCATGCTGTAATAAGCAGGTTTTAAACATTTATTCCATTTGCAGATGGAAAGTGAAACAATGTAGAAGAGAATTAAAATGCAGCTCTGAGACTGGCCAAAATCAATTCAGCAAGGACAAATAAAGGGTTCCATAGGCAAACAGAACTTATCTGCATAAATAAAAGAACTAAAAGAATTGCCTTGAACAATTGTGCAGGGAAAGATCAAGAGATCACAGTGGATCACAAGTCAATCATGCTCTTTTTATAATGAATTTTTAAATCATTAAAATCACAGATCACAGGGCAAAGAAGCCACAAACACTTACACAAGATCTGGACTCAGTTCACTTCGCACACTGCTCCTTTTTTTCCAAAAGCTCTTTTGTGGAAACCATGGCAGAACCTATTCTGTGCATCTCTCAACTTCACTTTTTAGGAGTAGTTCTTTTGAACTTCATAAAGAAAGGAAATAAAGTTTGGAGGAAAAACAAACTCAAATCATAATTGTTTTCATCTAGTATCTTTATGCCTTTACTCACTTGTTTCACATTTTCTGCCAAGAACACAACATAAACGCTACAAAATCCCAGCTGTGTTATTACTAGAAAAAAGTCGACAATATACCTGAGGAAGAGAAAAAAATATGTATGTTATACTTATGATCCAAACAATTAACTCACTTCCACATGATATAAACTACTACTCCTTCTAACACCAAGGAAAATGCTAGCTTCAAATGCCACATTAATCTCAGAAACACTGCAATGCAGGTTCCTCCTCTGGCAAAACAAGGTAGTTTTTTTAAGGTAACTCTAAGTGATTATCAAAGTTTCTCAGAAATGTATAAGGCAGTCACATATATAAATGCTGCATAAAATGTAATTTAAAGGCTTTGGGTTAGCAATGCAGTACAAATATAAAAAATAGACATATATATTCAGTGCACATATAACTTATGCCGCACTCCTTGAAGTCCTTTAGCACTTTAACACAGCCATTTTCCATGCAGACCAGAGAAGATGAAATGCCTCACACACACTAAGTTACTGAAGTGCCAGCAATGCAAGACAACAGCTTCCTAAGTGGTTCAGTATGAATGTATTTGGATATATTTCCAGACGTTTTATCTCACTGAAGAAAATTGTAAACTATGGTTCATATTGTTTTCGGGAAAGATCATCCACACTTGTGGCCTCAAGACAGACTGTAATAAAACTGTTTCGTTAAACACAGAGCAGAAAATTGCCTCCGAGAGCAGATTTTCTGCAGCYGAGTGTCTCTGGAAGCAGAATTGCCATTTGTAGCTTCTAATTCTTCGGTGCATTACAGTATTTGCATACTGTTTYATTAGAAACCAATTTTCCCTCTAATTGAGTTTGACTCCATTCAGATGAAGCAAGCCCAAAAGATCTTAAAAGATGAGTTAATTTTTTTTTTTTGGCCTAGTCATAGCCAAAACACATGACACAAGATGCTGCATCCCTGCAAGTAACAGGACAAAAGTACAGATTTGGCAAGTCAGGCAAGAGAAGAAAAAAAAAAAAAAAAACCACTTTAAAAATCGATATTAACTTTGAAAAACAAGCCTAAAGTTTTGGGTTTTATTACTGTGCAGTCATCCCATAACCATTTTAAACTCTGTAAACTGTCATACAGCAACAGATGGAAAAGATACAATTAGGGCCTTTATGAAAAGGGAGAGAGCATTTAGAGGAGACAATAAGCTATTAACAACTGCATGTCATTATTGCAAAATACAGTAAATATTACTCAATCATCTGCAATTCATATGTAAATAGGACCCAAAGAAGGCTTTGTTTCCCCTCAGAATAAACATATCAAAATCTTTTATGTTTGCAACGTCAACCTGTTTAAAGAGTGCAGTCTGATAAAGAGAAATATGTTTGTCATGCAAAAGAACTAAGAATTTAGATTACTTCAATCCAGTAGACAAGACTGAATGCACTTCTGGCTATAAGAGATCTCTTCCTTTAATACAAAACAGAATTCATTTTACCAAGGCAAGTTTACCTTCCCCAGGCAGCTCTTTTCTGAAGGGCAGTCAGAGGCCCCACTTCCATGGCATAACTGACTGTGTCACTGTAGCCTAGCGAGTATTTTTTCAACCTGAAAGAGAGGAGAAAGAACAGAGTTAACTAGAAATTATCACAGCCTGCTGTGATATCTAGCCATACCTAGAAAATGCCAGTATCATCCTCACAGGATTATAAAAAGAAACCATCTGCAATACCATCCTGCAGCAGCTGAAGCTCAGAGTCCCAGCTGGGTCGTCCCCTCAGGTAGCTCCATTCAGCACCCCATTAGTTACCCATTACCTCAGCAACACAGCATCAGGTTCCTACAGAAGAAGCTTCTTGGTAATCAGTCGTGTAGAATCAGATTGTTGTAACTTCAGGTTAAAAACCTAATCTCATAACTAAAAGTCACAAAGAACTTCAACGGCACCACAGATTTTGCAGGAAGAGCAGTTAGTTACTCATAACTGCTTCAGTGCTCTTGGCTTTGCATACATCTTCAAAGGTTATTCACAATTACAGAGAAAGAAGGGAGGACTCCGAATTACACAATCACTTCCTGGTAAAAATACACCATTAAAGTGAAAGTTTTCCCTGCTACACGGACAAGAATAGTTTTTCATTTCAGATTAAATAAACTTTACTTTTAAAGCATGGGAGCCTGCTCCTTAGCACCTGAACAAGATAAAAATGGTTAATGAAAATCACTATTAACTGGAAGACTCCATAAGGCAATTCCACCCCCTCGTACTGCACGTCTCCCTTGGAGCAGTGTCCAACATCCATCTCCCCACTAGCATCCCTTAGCACATTTCATCAGCACCATAATTGTGAGGAGCAGAGTTTCCACAATCCAAAGAGTCAGAGCTCACACATTAATATGAAAAACATTAGCAGTAATTCATAGTTCCTTCTTTATTGCTATAAAGTACCTCTAAACCAGCTATTTATACTTTGAATACTTAGGAAAGCTCTGAAATACAGAAGCTATGAAGAGGCTATGAGTACACAGAAATGGAAGAGTACTACAGAAAATATTTTGCACTCATTATGCCATTTTCTAATTTAAACACCTGCCACAACTAAACAATTCTTATCTCACTTAACAGCATTGTCAAAAACACATTCACAAAGATGGACTAYAGAGCAGAAAGCCTATGTAGAAATTCAATGCTTTTCCAGGATATCACAGGCATCGTCTCCATATAGGCTTTAAAAATGATTCATTCCAAACACTAGCAACATAAAATAATTTTCTATCTGGTGGTTTTGAAAAGTAAATTGGAAGGAGTAACCCAAAGCACAAAAATAAGCAAGCAAAAAATAATTTTAAAAGGTGCAGACGCTCACGGAGTGAACTCATCTTTTAAGTGAACACGGAGTGAACTACAGACACCTCGTGATTGAAACTGCAGTGAGAAAGACCTGGGTATTTCCCAGTTAAGACAGGGAACAGGCTACCAGACAAGTTAAACCTAGCTTTGTGTATGAGTAGTGAAGGAAATGTTTTTTCAATGTATGCAAATAGTGTTGCTCAAAGTACAGCTATCATTTATAGTTGCACCGTAAGAATTTAAGTGTTCCTTCTCTGAGGCACAGGAGTGATGTGGAGAAACCACCAAGACATTCTGTAGACTGAAAACTAAAACTGGAAAGAAGAAAGAAAAAATAATATTCAAATCCTGAAAACTAAAACTAGAAAGAAGAAAAATAATATTCAAATACTGATCAACTGAATAGTTTCATATTTACCTTTGGCACAGATTGTGGCTGCAACGCACCAAGATGTGCATACAATGAACTGATATAACTCCTATGAACACAAGGCTGATGGGTCCAATCTGGTGTAGAAAAGAAAAGGAGGACATGGGATGCATAAATACCTGAAGCCATGAAGCAGAATCTTTCATGAAAATATGCTAGGAAAAATCTTAATATGCAATTTCACATTTTAGCAAATAAATGCATTTTAAGAACTAATAAATGCAACTGACTCTTTTTTTCCTCAGAGGAAGATTTGCTGCCAATGTTTTATGGCCTTAACTTACTTTGAACTAACTTGTTTGATAGAGGATTTTTCAGAGGTGATGATGAGTAAATTGCAAAAGGGCAAGARAACTTCACTCCTATAAACATGTCATTATGATATTTGCAAAGAAAATAYTGGCAAGAGGGAAGATTGCATATTTTACACAACTCTAACCAGTAGTTTGAATCACTTTACCATCAACATTGCCACTTCAAAAGTTTCTTTCCATTATATTACTGTGTTTGATGATGCAATTTAAATAAACAAACATAGTTGCCAGATCAGTATTTTTGACTGCTACAAGTTACAGATTATAGTCAAGTTAAATACGTGTTTTAGAGAATAGGTTTGACCAAGGTTTTCACAACAAGTACCTGCTCCTCTATGACACTGTCTCAGGAAAGYCACTGTTTGCTACCTGGTGTAGACTAGATTGTGCTACGCCCTGCACCCCAAAAGCACAAGGCTGATTCAACRAGGTAACTGGGGCTCCCAGGACACACAATCCTGATACAGTGACGTGCAGCCAAAGGTAAAACAAACCCAAACGACAATTCCCATGAAACACCATRGAAGTCTGAGGTCAAATCTTTTATCAGACAAAGTTTTTGTTTTCCACCGAAAAATGGTTTGATAAGATAAAGCATGTTACATAGTCACTGCAGACTGAAGCAGTGTTCAGGGTTCAGGCAAGTGGCTGTCAAGCTTTATAGGTCATTTTTGCCACCTATGGAAAATAAACTGATTTCTTACCACAATGCCAGCATTTTTTATTGCAAGGGGAAGACCTAGAAGCCCAGTTCCAATGTTTCCTTTGAGAAGGTGGGTTAGTGTTTGTATAAACCTGAGAATAAAAATATAAGAAGTCACAGGAGAAATACACTCAAGAAATCACAGGAGAAATACACTCAAGAAGTCACAGGAGAAATACACTCAAGAAGTCACAGGAGAAATACACTCACATTGTTTAAAAAAAATATCCTATAGTTTATTAGCACACAAGGATAATTTGTGAGCTTTATCTTCTAAGGTGGTCTGGTACATTCAAAGGCTATTTTTATTAATTTCTAGATGTGAGCTCCTTCAGCTGGAATATACAAGTCTGATCTTTCCACCAGCTTGGGAACGGCCAGATTCTCTGGGCAATTTTACTGCCTTTCTGCCTCAAAAACAGACCAAATTATAAGGTTTGCCAATGCTACTTTAAAATCATTGACATTCCAAACAAATTACAAATCACAGTTCTGACAACCAAGAACTTTACCGAAAAGTTAAACTTCCCAAGATCTTCAAACTAAATTTTAACACACAGATATTTCCAAAGTCTCCTCAAGTCTCTTTCTTAAAATATAAAATTATTCAAAAATCTCCTTAAATACTACTTGAATTTTGGGTGACCTTATGACTTGGCACATAAATGCCTTGGAATATTTTGTGACGAGCACACACATAGTTTCTGCAGAACACAGAACATACTCAGAAAGGACTGCTCTTCAGCAGCAAAAATCCTATGGAAAGTCCTGAAGTAAAACCACGAAATTACACTGTACTGTGGATTCAAGCACTTTCCTTAAGGGTTCAGTAAACTACTCAAAAGGAACAAATTCAAATAATAAATTTTTACAAGCTGATACTTAATAGTAATACACACGTGATGCCTTCTTCGTTGTCCTGCTGGTAATGCTTCTCAGCTGGTGACAGGCTACGTTCATGCTCCTCATCCGAATTTTGGTCTTCAATTAAAGGCTTCATCACCTCCATATCTACAAAACGAAGTCAAAATAAATTTGGCATTATAAACAAATCTAGAGTTGGGAAGTAAAACAACTCCAGTACTTCAGCACACGATGCAATTTACCTGTGAAACTAACTATAAATCTGAGCTGGACTATAAACCCTGCACAAATACGCATAGAAAATACCCTCTCTTTCAAGGGGAACATGTTCTCATTATGCGGACTGATGTAGCAACCAAAATTGAATTTTTCCATTAGCAAGCARCATTTTTCACTGTCACAATTTTCATGCTTTAGATTAATTTGCAAGCTAATAAAGCACACAGCAAAACAGAAACTTCATCCATTGCTACAAAAGGTTGAGATTCATCTTACCTGCTTTTAATGCATTAAAAAMATAGCTAAGTCCATTAAATGTCTGTGAATATCTTGTCACTGAGGTGACAAAGCATTTAAGTGACAAAACGGGTAACTTGCATTTTTAAAGTTCATACTGGGGCATGAAACYGCCAGATATAACTTTTGCTTCATGTGTTATTAGGATCAGTTCAGTAAAAATAAAGATTTCAATTTGAAAATACATATGCATAAAAACAAGACATACAAAACCCTGAAAATTACCCATTCAGCAAATTGCTCCTGTATTTAAGGAGCCATTAGAGATGTCTAACTGGAGAGCAGGGCCCTGAGGCCAACCATAAGCAAGAGGAACTTATAAAGAACAACTGTAAAACACATGTTCCTATAAAGCAGGAGGCGCCTTASCCAGGCAGTTAAGATTAAATGGATGCAGATCAAGCCTCCTAAAGACAGCAAAGGGTCATATGAAATTAGGGTAGATAAAACTGAAAGCCACTAGCAAAAGCACTTGATCAAGGAAAAAGATTCCCAGRGGGTTGCAGCATCGGGGAGGGGGTCACACAGCCAAGAAGTGCAGTGTGAAGCAAACCTCTACAGGAATCCTATCTGACCTGTGATAAACTAAATTAAAAGTATTTGCCCACTTTTGGAAGCCCGGTCCTTCTGAGCCAGGAAATACTGAAGTAAATATCTCTGGCAAGCAAATCCTAATTTCAGTCCTCTGGGCCTGCCCGGAGATCACCTGTGAGCAAGGCAGAAGAGAAACACTTCTTCATCTCCGTTTTCAGAGGCAACAGAAAGATGTCATCTCCTCACAGCAAAGCACATCTCAGTTTTCACAGATTCACAGATTCACAGAATATTTAAGGTTGGAAGGGACCTCTACAGATCATCTAGTCCAACCTTCCTGCTCAAGCAGGCACACCTA
>NW_020456243.1:1674405-1682859 GCF_003342845.1 Nothoprocta perdicaria | reverse complement strand
ATCCACCGCACCGTGCGCCGTTTTCAGGAGGGACAGCTACATTTTGAACTTTTGACCTAAGAGCTGGTTTKGGCACCACCACAGTGTTGATAACTGCAATGTCTACACACCTGCTGAAATGCAAATCAAGAAAAGTCTTTGCTCTAATGAGTTTAGAGCCTATAAAGACAGAAGCGACCTATGTACTGGCAGGAACATGCAGCAAGGACCACATGTTTAATCATGTTTACCACATGTTTAATATGGTAAACCATATGTTTAATCAGTTGGGACTASAGACACCCAGTTTGTGGTATTTCCACAAGCAGCAGCAGGACTAGAACCTGCAAAGATAATAGCCCAGGCTTTGTTTTTGGCTATCCATAACATTTACGCTATCACTGTGTTTAGTGAAACCACCCTCTTTTGGAGATTTGTACAGATTTCCAAAGCAATTCTAGTAAAATCTTCACTTGTCCTAGCTGCCAGTGTTTCACTGGCCCCARCCAAGGACGTTACCTATTTATTTGTGTGAAAGCAGCAGCAAAATTCACTGCAAGATGCACCAGGTAATTCTTCTGGGTTGTAACATTTCTGCTTTAGGAGGAAAACCCAAGAGCAGCTATTTAGAAATCGATGAACAGCATCTCTGTAAACTCCAGAGAATGAATGGCTTCTTCCCTGTGTTTACTACACAGAAATATAATTCAGTCTTTCTCTTTTCCACTTCGCCAATACACAATAAATAGAACAAAACAGTCTACTACATAAGAGGCAAYTTGCCTTTAGGATCTTAAAGCTTGACCATCCATGGTCACTACAATCGCAGCTGCCCTGCTTATTCAGGAGTAGCAGAACCAGCAAAGCACTTCCCCTGGTWGGCTGATTCAGCACCTACATCCAAAAAATTATCCTCCATGTACTCCAGAAACTTCTTGAATTCCCTTCCAGCAAGTACCAGAAGGCAGAAGTCTCCCATGAGAACCAAGATCTTCTTCTAACTGCTTAAAGAAAGCTTCATCCACCTCTYTGTCCTGCCTGGACAGTCCATAGAAGTCACTCACCATTTCAGCCTCCTGGCTGGCCTCCTCTATGAGTTCAACCCATCAGCTCATTTGTCAAATACAGCAATTGATTGATTTGTTAAAATTTCGTTATTCCCYCTCCCCCGCCTTAAGAATTATTGGAATAGAGGGAAGACAGATATTTGACATGGAGCATTCAGGAAAACAGGATCTCTGACGTGTAAAATGGAGGAGAGGCTGGTTCTGTTTCCAGAATGAATTATCATACAAAAAAGAAGTCCTCTTCCTCACCTATGGGACTGAATGCTTGACCATAACCCCCTTGTTGTTCCTTTTTTTCCTCTTGGTTGACTTACTTGACATACATTAATGAGGGAAATCATGACAGTAATGAAAAAGCAAGCATTCAGAAAGAGGCAGTGAAAATGATCCCACTGGAAGATTTCACCTCTAATTCATYCCTCAAAGCTCCCCCTTTTCTCTAACGGATCATCCCAATGACTCTGCTCCTACCTCTCCATCCTTCATGTCCCATATATTGTCTCTATATATTTAAATTGTGTGTATCATGCTTAGTACATGAACTGTTATGGGAAATGCTGCTTTGCTACTTGCAATATCGCAAACTACTGTTCTTTTTTTAGGACACACAGCAGGATATTCCTGTAGTAAACTAGTTATCTGCTAGATGCTACTGGTAACGGTAAGCTTGAGTTTTAAGGAGATGCCTAAATGAGTATGATGTGGTTTTTAAGAAAGATCTTTCACGTAAAAACATCAACACCATAAGGAAAAAGTCAATAGGTTAAGAAAGGAATRGACACCAACCGGCAACAATCTCTTCCTTCTCTGCTGTTATGTTACCTAGAAAACCAGCAGGTTGGCCAAAGCTGGGGACACTTCACCCCATGAARCAGAAAGGCTCAAACTGATTTACTYGCTTGTTTATTCCTCTTTATCGAGGTCCTCTGATCTCTTGATGGCATCTTCCCCACAGCGAAGATTTGATGCCAGCCAAAAACCCAGCACTGGTTTTTACCAGGCAGCTGGGGCTGCATCGGAGCCAGCATCAAACAAGAGGGGCAGAGAAGAAAAAGCAGCCCAAACAATTCAGTGAGATAAAGAAACCAAACATCACGCCAGGCAGCAGCGGCAACAACGCAGAAAACTCCAAAGCCAATCCGTATTCAGGTCTTTATAACTGAACTCTGAAATCCATTCCATACAGTGATTTTAACCACTGATAAAACATCCAAGTCTCCCATTTAGGTGCTATTTTCTCCTTAAACTGGCAACAAATCATGAGGCAAACTACACTGACCCAAAAGAAAAACAATCCAAAAACTGTCCAAAGAGACATTATATGCAAAGATTTTTTTTTTGTATTCCCTGACTATAGTCAATACATGAGTATATAATAAAATATGCAGCCTTTCAACAAAGATTTGCTTGAGGTTAACTTATTTTCTTCTTTTACTACTACTGCTTTCTGTTTTGTTTCATTTCCTGGCTTATCACACTTACCTGTTCTCAGCTGCTGCTTTGAATTCCAAGAAACCACCTTGAGTTCCATACATATATTTTGAATATAAGAGCCTACATTAAACCCTCTATCTGAAACTTCTGGGTTTATCTCACCCCATTCTGTACTTATCTCATCCCACCTTAATGCTGCAACAAAACAGCATTGAACAGAGCTTCTTTATATCTCCTGGTGGGGCTAGAGCATAATCTCCCTCCACAAAGATTATTTCTGAGTAAAAAGTCCAAATATCTGTATCTGCTCAGCATAATGCAGATGGACACCATATTCCTAGATGTTAATACCAGAATTCATTTCCACAATAATATTCTTTGGTAAAGTAAATATCCTTTGAGCAGATTTAGGATAACAGGAATGCAACCTCCTATTCCAAACAGCGTCCAGACAATCCATCTGGAGATTCCCATCCTTGGTTTGGGCACTGCACAAGCCATCTGTTTCTYCTGCACTGTTTTACACTTTAAGATAGTATCTTTTTTAACATCTGCTAGTAATACAGAATCACAGAATGGCTGAGGTTGGAAGGGACCTCTAGAAGACCATCTAGTCCAACCCCCTGCTCCAGCAGGGACACCCAGAGCACGGGGCACAGGGTGGCAGCCAGGCGGGTTTGGAAGACCTCCAGAGAAGGAGACTCTACAACGTCCCTGGGAAGCCTGTGCCAGGGCTCTGGCACCCTCACAGTAAAAAAGTTCTTCTTCACATGGAGATGGAACTGGCTGTGTTTCAGCTTGCACACATTACCCCTTGTCCTGTCACTGGCCACCACTGAGAAGAGCTTGGCCCCTTCCTCCCTACAGTCACCTTTCATGTATTTACATCTATTGATCATATCCCCCTCCCAACCTTCTCTTCTCCAGGCTAAACAGACCCAGCTCACTTAATCTTTCCTCCTAAGATAGATGCTAAAGTCCCACAGTCATCTCTTTTGCCCTCCGCTGGACCCTCTCTAGAAGCTCCATGTTCCTCATACTGGGGAGCCCAGAACTGCACCCAATACTCCAGGTGTGACCTCACCAGAGCTGATGAAAGAGGCAGGATCCCCTCCCTTGACCTGTTGGGAACATCCTCCTCATACAGCCAGGATCCCATTGGCCGCCTTGACCACCAGGGCACTGCTCACTCATGGTTAACTTGGTGTCCAYCAGGACTCCCAGGTCCTTCTCTTTGGAGCTACTCTCCAGCAGGTCAACCCCTAATCTGTACTGGTGCCTGCGGTTATTCCTCCCCAGGTGCTGGACCCTGCACTTCTCCTTGTTGAACCTCATGAGGTTCCTCTCAGCCCAACTCTCCAGCCTGTCCAGGTCCCTCTGGATGGCAGCACAGCCCTCCGGAGTGTCGGCCCCTCCACCCAGCTTGGTGTCATCTGCAAACTTGCTCGAGATGCCCTCTATGCCCCTGCTCAAGTCTCTTCTGCACACAGAASCACCATGGCTTTAAAATTCCAATCTCATCTCAGACTTTTTGGGACATGCTCTTCTGGACTCACATGGCTGCCTCCAGAGAATCTGCCATTTCCAAATTCACTTATACGATTCAGGAAGACTCATAAAACTGCCAAAAACTTCAAGGGAAGTCTTGACTCTACAGAACTGCACCCAGCTTCACARTAGTTCTCAACATATTTTCTTATTCATAGATAGAATGGTATCTAACTATATTTACCATGGTGGTTTCAATATTTGTTACCAAATCCTGGAAAACATACAAGTTATTTTCTCAGTATTTATTTTTCCACAGCAGTCAGCTGTTTTATAAGAGGTATTTATGTACCACATCTCAGTTTCATACTGAATTACAGTATACATATTGAAACCCAGCTGACAGTTGTGAGCTACCACTGCCACTAACAGAAAAGCAATGCATCATTAAGAAGTATTTACTGTGAAAAGCAGGTTTAAGTTCTATTTGCAAAGTGGCTCAATGTACAAGAGAGCATTTTATATAAAATTTGAGTCTCAGTAGCATGGAACCTCCTATTCCAGAGGAGGAGCCATTATTTAGTAGTTGCTGTGTGCAAGAAGTGGTAATTTTTTTGCATATACTACATTCTATTACACTACCTATTTTCTGCTTTCAATTCACTTCAACTTAACCCATCCAACAACATTAGATTACAGGTGTAATGAAGACCTGGATGTCCAATTAAAAGAATAGCAGGATATTAGAAAATTCTTTAAACATGTTCCTTTCAAATGCTGCTAAGTAAAGGAGCCMAAGGGACAAATGTCACCAGAGTCCCCTCGCATGGACTTGCTTCACCTGAAGACTCCTGCAACAGCCCTTCTGGAGAGAAAGAAGAGATTCCCTTCCCCACATTCCCCAAAAGACAAGTCTGCTTGACCACAGAGGGGAAAAACAGAGGGAGTTCCCCCAAAACACGTACTATAAAACCTTTTAAAGCTCCATTATATTAAAACAGCCACACGTGTTTATTTTCACACATACAATCTGCTTACCCACATGCATCGTGCAGGATTTCTACACGCAACTGATTTGGTTGATATTTGCTTGCTACACTTTCATAAAAGGCAAAATTTCTAAAATGCTGGTAAAAACGCCGAGGTCAGTGCCATCAGTTTTTCTCTGACCTGTTAAGCAAAACTGTACACAGCTGGGCACAGTAGGTGGCTTAATGATTTTCTAGACTGGCCCTACGTAAGGGGTATTTACTTTAACCCAGTTATTATCTAGGCATCTACTAGGCATCTACTAGGCACACGTGACTGGAAACTATTTTTAAAAACGAGATGAAAAGCAAATAATTTGAGATTGATTTAATAATATAAACAATAAAGAAAAAATATTGCTAAATATACCTCYGTATATGGCACAAATTAATTTGTCCTTTTATAAATCACAAGAGGTTGTGAGAAATTTTGTCTACAGGTAGAGACTACATATCTTGCTTCTAAAGCACATCATTTATCTGCAAAGTAGAGTAAAAATCCAGTAAAAACACAAATGTAAAGGTTAGTCTTTGAAGAACTGAAATTTAAGAGCTAAAATTTGATTTTAGGCCAAGCGCACAGTGGAATGCTATATGCCTGTAAAACTCCGCAGAACAGCAGCCACTTTAAAGACTACATCTATTTAAGTAGATTTYTTCTTGTGGGACCAGTATATAACCATAACAGTATCTTGCAATCTCTTCATATATTCATTAACACACCACTCATGAGCAACAGATAGTGAGGAAAAGGAAATAGAGAAAATCAGTTATTTCTGGAGACTAAGAAATAACTAAAATGAGAACCTCAAATGCCTACTTCCTACGTCTGTCCCAAAGCCAGCAGTTCATAGATGTTATTCTACCATAATAATTCATTTGAGAAGAAATTTCGCTAAAATCACATCAATGGGGCATTGATGTTTCTGGGCACCTGCTCCACAAAGCAGGCCAGAACTCACCTAATCCCACTCACTACCAACAATCCAGCCCCCTGTCACAGTTCTCTGAAAAAAACTGCATTATCTCTCCTGGTTCAGCACAATTAAGAATTTTGACACAATTCACGTTTTGTCATCCTTTTGTTTTTATTTAACCAAAGCACCAACCATTTTCCATCACTCTCTCTCCTTCAGCCAAGACTCTTTGCTTTGTGCTGCCCCAACATTTCTTATCAGATCAAATGACGTCTTCAGATTTAAGTTACTTAAATATTTGTCACTGTTTCTGCTTTCTTTTGTGAATGTCCATGTAAGAAAGGTGTCAAGGTGTCAACAAACACAGCTACCAATGACAAGCCAACACAAAGTGCATTTCTTCCACTTCTCCCAAAATTACAACTGCAATGTTAAAACCAACTCATTAATCCACTAGAGATACAAATGACTAACCTATCACAGCTATAAATCATACTATAGTGATGCATAAAAGGTCTTAGAGAAGTCCRAAGTATTTTAATCACTAGTCAATTCCAGCTTCAATACTAGAGAATAAAATTGTAATGCTTTGTTTTTATAATCATTACTTTCATTCTTCTATACTAACGTTTATTTTCTTAAACCTTAGAATTTGCCCCTTTCTCATTAGTGTTTATGGATTTACTTCCAAAGAAATCTTTGACCTGTTATTAAATTCACTTAATTGTACAGCTGTATGTAGCACATTAAAGTAAATCTTTGGTTAGAACGCTCTGTAAGTTATTTCRGTTTTCTTTGAAAATATGTTTTATCTGCAGGACTCTGTCTGTTCACTTTACCTCTCCTCAGGCCTTGGGTCTAACCCACAGCTTATACTAAAACCTGATGTATGCTGGGAGCCATTAGGCTAAAGCAAGAGCTTTGATTCTGAGCACATTCTCAGCAAATCAATACAAGTGCTCAAGTAATTAACACTTTAAAAACTAGCTGGACTTCTCCACAGCACAAGGAACAAAATGAATCCATCATTCTCATTTTACAGGTGAAATAGGAACAAAGATAAAGCAATGAGCCATGACTGAAGAGCAAGTTAAAGGCAAAAGTGGTACTAAAAATAAAGATAAATCCAATTTCCCTTTGTTCCTTCACAGAAGGCTACCTCTGAGACAAGCTGTCATCTAAAAACTGATTTGAAAATATAAGCAGTATAATCTGTTTTTTTCCTTGAGGGTTACGGAATTAGCGTAAGCTAAAAGGAAGACCTGAATTTGACATGTAAATAACAACGGGGACAGGATAAAACTTACAATTGTTCATATCAGCTGCACTGAGTGTATGGAAGAGGGAAAACACAGATCTTGTTGGAATACTACTCTAGTATGTATATTCGTATAAATACTTTGAAAAAAGGCATGAATTGAAGGAGGCTCCATAAAGAGTGCATCACGCGGCCACAGCTTCTGCACAAGAACATGCAAACAAGGCCACAGGTATTGCAGAACCTTCACTGTCCTGGAAAACACGTTTATTAAATACAAGGTGACCCAGTACCTTGGTAATAGGCTCATTTTCATAYGTAACTGTTTGGACTGCTGTATAGAAGGGAAACCAGAACCACACAGGTTTGCTGTGGCCTGCGATGCGGTTTAATGMTAACAGGCTTGCACATGTTGTACACGACCAGTCTGCTGGGATGCCTTCACCCATGCCCAGAGCCCTCCTCACCAAACCAAGCCTAGGGCTGCTCTTCACAGGCCGAGATTAGGAGCGTGGCTCCGAACACCACACAGACTGTCCTGATGTTACCCAGACTGTAGCTGACTGCACACGGGTATCAGGCAACAACATCACTCCATTTACCATCTTCAAGCTGTGGAGAAGGTCCTCAACCCAGTGTTGTAAACCCAGACTCTGTGTTTCTCCCCTCCCCAAACTTTACTCTGTGAAGAACTTATTTAAACAGCACTTTTCTCCAAGCACACATGAATCTCCGCCACGTGCTCCCATAACTGCCTAAGTTATGGGTCAACAGTAAGCGACCATGAATGGTCCTGCAGGGGATGCCGGTACGGAGTGAAAACGCTGGATCTTTCCCTTCGTTCAAGGAAGATCTAAGATGTAACCCTATTCAATCATATGCAAATCACCTCCCTTTTTAACTGCGTATCAGAGGCAGAAGAAGGCAAAAGCCTCACCCCCCAAAATATGCTATTTTTCACAAAGGAAAGCTAAAAAGAAAAAATCGCTTATTTTAAAACAAGCCAGTATTACCCCAAGCACAGAGAGTCCTTGGCGATTTATGCTCCCCTTTCCGAGAAATAGGAGGAAAGCACTCCCTGGGGACATAACCAGGAAGTGTACGTGTATATATATGTATGTAGATGTATGTGTGATATATAGATATATAAGYACCCGCGCAGCCGGTGCCGCCCCCAGGAGCGGCGGGCAGGACCCACCCCCCGCGCCGCGTGTGATGGTTCCGCCCGCCCGCCCCGCTCCAGGCGCATCCCCCCCCGGGCCGAACCACCGCGCCGCGCGCGC
>NW_020456243.1:1672516-1674235 GCF_003342845.1 Nothoprocta perdicaria | reverse complement strand
GCCGCTGTGGAGCCGGCCGGCGCCGGGAGCGCCCGCGCATGCGCCGCGCGGCCCAGACCCGTAGACGCGGCCCGGATGGAAGCGACGGGCAGCGCGAGGCCTCCGCGCGTGCGGGCGGCGATGGCGGCGCGTGCCGTGCCGTGCCGTGGCGTCCCGCTCCGCGCCCCTTCCCGTGCACCCTGAGCGGCGCATCGCCCGTCCGGCCATCAGACGTTATAAATCCTGTCATTCCCTCCACTGATGTGGAAACTTGAGTGTATCTTGTCACCCTTGCCCAGTTTCGTTGTCACTATTATGAATTTCTTTTCATACCAATATCTTACTTTCCTTACTCCTGAAGGTCCTCTTCCGCCTGCTCCTGGCTTTGCATTCCCCTGGCACAAATACTGAGCACACCCCAAACTGTCATAAATAGTCAACATCTCAATGGCCAATATTCTTTAAAAAATATATATACACACATATATATGTACTGGTGTACTAAGTGATTCTTAAATTTTTAGAGGAAAAAAACATATAAACTTTTGATATATACTGAATGAAGGACTACTTCATTACACCTTTTGCTAGGAAGCAGGTTTGCGTTGGAAGGTTTCGGAAGAAGGTTTGGAAATTGGTTTTCCTTGTCATTCCACAAGGCCTGTAGCTGCGGACGGCCGCCACGCTGCTGGTGTAGCAAGCTGAGAACACAGATCGTAAAAAAGCAGGTTCTGCAGCTGTCCTTGGAACAACAAAACTTGTCAAGGTTGGTGGCCACAGCTTTGATGCACGTGGAAATCTTAGACGGTGCCCACTGGAATCTGAAAAATACAGCTCTTGAGCGAAAAGAGGGTTAAGGTCTGGTGTGTGTTGACTCTGATGAAGAATAAATGTGGCTACAGAAGATGATGCATTTGTCAAAAGTGCTGCTGATGATTCATACTCTATATAGAAATTCTTAGCACAGTTCAAGTATCAAAAGCAAATCAGAGACCACAAGGATTTTTCCCAGCTTGAATCATTATGTGGCTAAAACTTTTTTTTTCTGTCACTTAATGAAAATTACAGATCCATATTTGTATGTGGTTCTGCGTAAACTGAGGTTTATCGGTCTATTCAGGTGCACTTTTGGTATTTAATTTGATGTATTCTCAGCTTCCTTTTTGTACTGTTCAAAGTCAAAGTACAGCATCCCTTCTGCATGTAGGTCATTTGGAAAAATAATACAAATGTTTAGATACTTCAGGGTCTTTGTCAGTTCTTACATTATTTGTCTTAGATGTTTAGGAGAGAAAGACATGGAGAACATGCTAAATTCAGGGAATCCCACACGAAAGGAGATAATAGAATAATTTGGAAGGTGTCTCAGGTTTGTAACATGTTTCCACATTATCCTGCTGACTGCACCAATGTTAGACAGCAGTGCATGAATTTGCAGGGTGGCTAGAAGGTGAACTCTGCACTTCTGCTCTGAACACTTGTATGAGCCGACATTTGCTTGTGAGAATATTTAGGAGTCTAAATCATTGCACATGGCTGAGAGTGCAGCTCGTGACATCCATGTCACGGGGAGGTGGATTAGGAATTGGCTCAGTGGCAGGGTGCAGAGAGTGGTAGTCAGTGGCGCTGAGTCCAGCTGGAGGCCTGTACTTAGTGGTGTCCCCCAGGGGTCGGTCCTCGGTCCGGTCCTGTTCAACTTATTCATTAACGACCTGGATGAAGGGCTGGAGTGCTCCCTCA
>NW_020456243.1:1549330-1671621 GCF_003342845.1 Nothoprocta perdicaria | reverse complement strand
TCTGAGGTCCCTTCCAACCTTCGGCATTCTATGATTCTGTGATTCTATGTCCAACTTACAGTCACTTGTATCATGTAGCAGCATATTTGTCTAAGCTTTCTGGGGTGTTTCCACACTTCTTAATAAAAGAGAAAGGGAGGGTCTTAATTTGTGACCCTCTTCTGGACCTCTCTCAAGCTTCTCCAAAACTACAACCAAGTAGATGACAAGTAAGGGAAGCAGACCATACTGTTGCAAGACAAAAGCCTCCCTTTCTAATAAGGAGTTCTATTATTCATAGTTTTCACAGCTAGACATAACACACGAGCCCAGATCTCTCTCAAATTCACCAGCTGTGCCACCAAAAGGCATGGCCACCAGCAAAGCCCTCCGGTGGCTGTCAGCCACCCTTACACTTCTGCAATTGAGGCCTGCTTTGGGAACTAGCATAGCCTGTGGCATAAAGTATGACTTTCAGAGTCAGCTCTAATTTAAGAAAAGCTCCAGAGAGCTACAGCTCCGAGCAACTCAGCATCCTCGTGGCAGCCGGCGCTGCGGGGACTCCTTTCATCCCTCCCGCGGGAATTCTCCCTTCGCCAGCTGCAAGGCTTTCACAGCCTCGTGCTCCTCTGAAGTGCTGTTCAAAGTGGAGTGCGGAGGGCGAGGATCTGCCTTACTAAGCYTCCAGAAGTGAAACTAGTTGCAGGATACTGTAAAACTGTAGCCACTTAGTGATTAGAGATGTTATTGAGGATATCCTTAAAAGCTGCAAGAAATGTTCATAGTGAAATAGCTACATAGGTCGTTTCCAGTTAACAATAACAAATAACACATCCTGGAAAGAGCCAGCAGGCCTTAGGARATCTATAATCATCAGGCAATTGAGCACTGGGCTAAGTACATCTATAGGATTTTCCAGAATCAGTTTATGGTTCCGAAATTCACAATTACTCTGTAAGTACAAGCACTTGCAGCAGTATCGATTTGTTCAGTGAACGTGATGATGTTTGTGTCCAGCTCTTTTTCATCAGCTCCTAGCTTTATATAAGGTCCTCTGAAAACTTAAAAGTCTACAATGTGGCGTTATTTTAGAAATTTAAGTCAGCTGCTCATTTTCAGGAAGAATTTGGAAGCTGTCCTTCCCTCCATGGAAGCTGCCCTGCTAAGCAGGGCAGGAATTAATCACGCTTRGTGTCTACATAGCCAGACCCAACGCGAGTGATACAGGGAATGGCTCGTGGCCTTTTTCTCCCTGCATAATATAATCAAATTGCAAGCAAGCAAAGCAGCATTGTACCGCTGCAGTGTGGTCACTATAATGTRGAATGGCCACTGTTTCTTGTCCCTTCATCCCATCTGCCTCAGCATAGTGTCCTGACCAGTTTTACATTAATGTAAATTAATGTACAGACATTAATCTACAGATATACAGACATTAATGACTAGTGTGACAKGAAGTTAACCCTCAGGAAATCTATAAAGCCACATGGAAGCAAATTTATTATATATAAAAATAATCAAAAGTCATCCAAGGTATGTAAGAAGTACTAGTATCCAGAACACAACAAATGGAAGGGGATAAGTGGAGAGAAGGAGAAAACACACATCCTTTTCATTTATAGGCAGCCCATTTTATATAGGAGATGTCAGTGTCCCAAATGAGCAGCATCCTTCCAGCTTTCAGGATGAACACAGCCAAGCAGGGTTTTCCTTTCACAGCGAGGCAGTGCTAGACTGTAATTAGAAACAAATCTTACCGCATCTTGACAGAAAAAAAGCTCTCCCTAAAGCTCCAATTCTCTGTGGGCTACATAGTGTTGGCTTTTGAATGTCAGTTGCTTGAAGCTGTGGGTCCCAAGCCGCAGAAGTAGAGCATTTAGCAGAACAAAAAATGCAGTAATAGCTATTGCCTTACTTCTTCTGGAGCAGTTGTCTTCCATGGCATTTACCTTATCAATACACTTAACTCCTGCTCTCCTGCTTAAACATTCGTTCTCTTTTTCACTTTGAACTTTAAAAAGAAAATGCAGAGTTCTGAGCATATCCATCTTTTACAAGTGCTGTAAATTTAGACCAAGGTAAATAATAATAATTCCTGTCCATTTAATGATAAATATTATGCATAACTCTGGACTTCTAACAAYAGAATAGAAAAATGATACACAAGGTAGTTCCAGTTATTTACAGTTGCAGTCTTGCACATAATGTAAAAAGAAAATGATACTATTATTTTCATCCCTCTTTTCTTTTTACTGCTGTTATTCCGCATTGAGGGTCCAGCGGAGAGCAACAAAAATGATCAGGGGACTGGAACATCTCTCATATGAGGAGAGACTGAGTGAGTTGGGCCTGTTCAGCTTGGAGAAGAGAAGGCTGAGGGAAGATCTGATTAACATATATAAGTTCATGAAGGGAGAATGTAGGGAGGAAGGGACCAAGCTGGTGGCCAGTGATAGGACAAGGGGCAATGGGTGCAAGCTGAAACACAGGAAGTTCCATCTCCACATGAGGAGGAACTTCTTTGCTGTGAACGTGACAAAGCCCTGGAACAGGCTGCCCAGGGAGGTTGTGGAGTCTCCTTCTCTGGAGATCTTCCCAACCCACCTGGCTGCCACCCTGTGCCCYGTGCTCTGGGTGTCCCTGCTGCAGCAGGGGGTTGGACTGGATGAGCTCTAGAGGTCCCTTCCAACCTTGAACATTCTGTGATTCTGTGATTTCCATATTTCTCACATTTCTTGTCTGAGCTTAGGGTCTGAGATGAGTCTGATGTCACAAAAACAATGATTAGTTGAAGGTGGAATTACCAAGAGGGACTGAGGTGGACGACAGCTGATTCTTGATAGAAGCTTTTGATGCTCCAAGTAAAGTCTCTGTCTTAGCTGATTTGCAACAAAGGATTGTGGATGGACTTGATGATCTTGAAGATCTTTTCCAACCATAATGATTCTATGATTATGTACAATTTAAAAATTTAAAAATGTATTTGGAAATCCACTAATTTATATTGCTAGTTTATGTTCTAAATAGTTCTTTGGTTCTATGTCTATACCAGCAAACATGTTCGACTGTGGGTACATGTACTATTCCCTGATCCTCTATTTTAAATTGTAATCAAACCTGAACTTTCCATGATTATGAGCTGAGCTAACCTGCAGCCTCAYGGACCATTCCTAGTAGGGAGACTCCATGTCTATCCCATTTTGGAGGGTCATGGACTTTAGTCAAATGGACATCAGTTATGTTTTATTGTGTGACTTGAGGGTTAAAAATAGAAAAGGCCCTGATGTGCTTTGATTACTGGTATGAATTTTGTTCACTGTGTGGCTGCATTGAGCAGAGTGTCAGTGGTGCTTCCCGAAGGAGCCAAGAAGTTGCAGTGTCTCCCTTGCCTGTGTCTGGAAGAAAGGCAAAAGATGGACAAGGTGTGAGAGGAAGGAGTTTCTTGCTTTAATTCTGGCCATTGTGTTTTTTCTGTGTACAGAAATCTCGTGAATTGTGTCAGTAATTACTGGGTAACTGGCCTGACCTGGCAGGAACACYGAAGAGGAGGTCAGAATCTCCCAAATCCAGCTCTTGCTACCACTGCCCAGTTGCAGTGTCCGTAGTGCCTCTTTCTGGCAATACCATGCCACAAGATTTAGTAGCAGCCAGACTSAGCCCACTAGTGAAAATAGGGTAAAAATAGGTATTTTTACCTTGGTAAATACCWATTTTTACCCTATTTTCACTAGTGGCCTGCACAGATAAAAGATATTGATATGAAAACAAAAATACCAGCCACTGACATTTACCAGTGCTAATTCTGGTAGCTCCAGCAGATTAAATCTTTTAAGGAAAGTATAGGTGTGATTTCTACTCAGTTCCACCAATCTGGGTCAATTCGCCCTCTCTACAATAGAGCTCATAGTTATTAGCAGGTCGATAGCATTTCACAAATGGAAGGGGTGTGTAGATTGTTCCCTTATTCAGCACAAACAGATTTGCTCTTAAAGGGTCATTCAGGCCGAGGAGGCAGCCTGAGAAAAGGGGAGGCTCCCAGAAAAAAGGCTGCCACGTCTCAGGAAAGCAGGGAAGAGGGTCATGTGAGCTAGGCCTTATTGCTGTGTTTTTATACCAGGCATGCAATAGTTTGTGAAGTTTTGTCCAGAAATATTATTATTTTTTGCTACTAAAAGGCAAACTGAGGGAGAGGGAGAGGAAAGAGGAAAGACCAAACATCCCTGGCTAAGAGACCATCCTGGASAAATCCTTTCTCCTCTGCACAAATAATAAAACTTGCTAACGAACCACACGGAGAGATCAAAAGGTACCTCACTTCCCATTTTAAAACGATATGGGGAATTTTAAATTATATTTAGTTTTCCCTGAAGACTTTCAATTTTGCAATGAGAAAAGGGAGGYGACAGCAGATTTTCATTGAGGATTGGCGAAGAGCATTGATGTAATGAAGGTACCTGTGAATTCCTACCTAGATTTCACAAATGTGTGTGAAGAACAGCAGCAACTTTGGGATATCTCTTTATAAGCCAACTAGACCAACTCTTGCTGCTATAAACTTACTGTAATTGGAAGACTACATTTAGCTAGATATGAATCCAAGATATTTCATCTCATCCAGGTGAAATAATACTGAGAAATTCCTCTTCTTCCAGTCCTCTACCACACACTTTCCTACAAGAAAAGCAGAGGTGAATAAGCAGAGGAGAGGGAATAGGAAACTCTTTTCCCTGCGAGTTTGTAGCCTGCATTTGTATAACCATTCTCACTGATGTACTCACATGCAAAAAAAAAAAAATCCTGTTTTCTGTTTTTATTTTAGGCAAAACAAACAGGATTTTGAAGCCTCATCAGGGCCACAGTCTACAGTTGTATTTACCTCCAATGTGCACAGACATAGCTTTCAGGGAGGATTCATTTGGTTTGGAAGGCCATCAGATTTAAAAATTACATTGTCATCAGTTCTCTGCTCCCTCCAAACAAAACATTTTAAAACTTTGATAGACATTTGATTTTTAAAGCACTTGAAGAAAGAAGTTGGATCAATCGGATTAATGCGATCTCAGATAAATCTGATGTGATCAGACATAGCAAACTTATAGTTTCAATAAGCCTTATCTCCTCTCTRTCACCGAAGGTCTTTACTTGCTTTGGTGGATTTAATTTATATTTAAAAGAAATAGTATAAATCATATCCTTTCTTTTTAAGTAAAGAACAGTTTAGTYTGTTATACCTCTATAGATATATATATCTATCTTTATATATATCTCTATACCAAGAGTAAAAGGAATAAAGGGGCACCTSTCCAAAAATAAAAGCCTTCAAAAACATCTTTGCCTGTACTTCTATCACAGAATCCCAGAATGGTTGAGGTGGGAAGGGACCTCTRGAGATCATTCAGCCCAATCCCCCTGCTCCAGCAGGGACACCCAGAGCASGGGGCACAGGGTGGCAGCCAGGCGGGTTTGGAAGATCTCCAGAGAAGGAGACTCCACARCSTCCCTGGGCAGCCTGTTCCAGGGCTCTGGCACCCTCACTGGAAAGTTCTTCCTCACCTGGAGTTAGAACTTCCTCTGTTTCAACTTGTACCCATTTCCCCTTGTCCTGTCGTTAGTCACCACTGAGAAGAGTTTGGCCTCATCCTCCCTACATTCTCYCCTGAGGTATTTATACATGTTAATCATATCCCCTCTCAGTCTTCTTTTCTCCAGGCTAAACAGGCCCAGCTCACTCCGTCTTTCCTCATATGAGAGATGTTCCATTCCCTTAATCATCTTTGTTGCCCTCCGCTGGACCCTCTCTAGAAGCTCCACATCCCTCTTGTGRTGGGAAGGCCAGAACTGCACACAATACTCCATCCAGGTGTGACCTCAGATCTCATATGAACCAAAGCAAATCTTCCTTCAAAAGGAAGACTTCTCTTAGAGCCAAAATCATTGTGACCAACCATCCTGGATTTAAAAAAACACTGCAGAGGAGCCCAGATTGGTAACAAGGGCACATATGCTACATAAATATGCTACATAAAATATGCTACATAAAATATTCAGTCTGGTTTTGTTCTTCTGTGCTGCCATCCATCCAAGTCTCCCCACAGGCAGCGGGGCAGAGCTGCACCTTGGCAGAGCATTTGCAGACAAACTGTCCTTGCAGCAGGATGACTGAGAATTGCTTTTCTACACACCCATGTCTTAAATYTTCAAAAATAACTCCATGGCAAAAATCTTAGGCTTCCCGCTCCTACCCCAATATTCAATTCCTCAGATTTCTACACATGCAGAGACACATCCTCTACTGTTATTTCTAGCTCCTCCTAATAGACACAGGGCCATAGGAACCAAAATTCTCTTGCTTTTCAGGGATGTGCAAATTGCCTGGCTAATGGATTCAGTATCTGTATCAGTATCAGTATCTGTATCAATCTTTATCTGTATCAATCTGTATCAGTATTCAGTATCTGTATCAGTATTCAGTATCCATCCTGACAGACAACACCATTTCTCACAATATCAGGCTAAAATATAGTCAGTCTTTGCAGCAAGCCCCTAATGTTATAATTTGGTATCTGTCTGTTAAGGAGGTACCAGCCAATGCAAAGGGAGGGAACTGCTCTTCCAAAGAAGGCTCTGTCACCATCGAGAGTCTCAATTTTGGAAATAAACATTTTTAGAAGGAAACATAGCTAAAATACTGATAGCATTTTGGTTTTTAAAATATGTCTTCTTTTCTTTCTCTTTTGCAAAAGACTTTTTTTATGAGACTTTGCACATTTACCCACCTTTTAGGTAGTCATTTGTAGGGAGGAGATGAAAAGACGAGAATTTCATTGACATGGTGTGAAGACGTTGACATTGCTGCTGTCGTTGACAATGTTTTCCTSAAGCCAAAGCCTGATAAATGTGCAAAAGGAGAAAGGAAAGAGCAGCAAAGGTGCAGAACTCGAYGTTAGGCAGCAGTGGGAGCAGCCACGTGCGAGGGCAGGTGAGGGACAGCCGTGGGACAGGGCCTGGGGGGCTGAGCATCGCAGGGCTGTGTCACGTGCCCCCATCAGCACATCCTGGACTTCGTTTCAAATAGTTAGATTTCATTTTCTTTTAACTATCACCACTTTTTACAAATAATTTTATGCCACAGGATGAATCAAATTTCTATTATCTTAGCTAAAGCTAAACTATAAGGAGCCGCATAACACTACAACAAATTCACAGGCTTTTTCTTATTAAAATGTACCCTCAATTTGCTTGAAGATATTTCTGCTTTTTTTTCAGAGTATTATTATAGCAAAATCTTAATAGGATTCTTCTGCACTGAGGAAGAAAGGAAGCTCCATTATATGCCACTTAAAGAGTGGAAATAAAAAGAGAATAAATAGAGAAAAGAGCTTCAAAGAGCTGAAATACAGAGGGAAAAAACAGCTTGCCTAAGGCCACATGGGCAGCCTGTCCCTGAACTTCACTCTCTTAACACTTACYCTAAAACCACCTCCATAAGGCTCCATAAAAGCTTTTGGCAGCAGCGTTTTCAGGAGAGCTCATGTAGATGAGCTCATGTGAAAGATGCTCCTTCCCCTCAGTGCTGCAGATGGAAATGGAGGGTTTCCCATCACAAAACCCCTGACAGCCAAAGATCTACCCTGGTCCCTTCAGCCCCGTGGAGCCTCCTAGCAGCTCTCCCATATAGTGGCTACGTCCCCATGTCCCCAGACTTTTTATCTTTTTTTTTTTTTAATAAATTTATTGAGCAATCACCTTGCCTGCCTGCCACTGGCTATTTTATGCAGAAAACCCAATTAGACTGTGGGGTTTTTTTCTATATTTGCTTTTGTGTTCATGATTCATTTACAGATAAGAGAGTGAAAAAAAGTCCCTGAGACCTTGAGGTCCCCATAGGCAAATTAGGAAGTTCTCTCCCTCTTGCAGTGTCTATCTGTCAGTTTGAAACAGTTAAATGAATATGTACTGAACAGTTAAATAGAATAACTTCAGTGGGCACTAAGGTGGTAGCCCACATCCTCAGAATTTTAAGAGCTTTGTTATGTATTTATAAAAATAACTATTCAAATATTATAATAATATTAGTTTCTCCAGAAATTCTTTGTAGGTCACTTCAAGCATGCAACTTTTCTTAGACAATCTTTATCTGAAAGTATTATTCATTGACCCTGCAGAGTACAGGATACAAGCAGAGAGCTATCACATGGAAGAATAACTAGTAACTTCATTTTGACTAGTTCGTCCAACTTATCTGTTTCTGTATTTTATTCTCTGTTTAAGCATAGTTCAGAATTCATATCTKCTGGGATATTTTGTATTACCAGCATTTCCTGTATTAGGAATAACAGTAAATTAAACAATGCAGTCTTAGACACTGGCAAGCAGCTATGAAATGGTTAGTGTGGTCTCTGCGATGCCTCAGACTTTTCTAAACCATTTCCAGACATAATCCATGATTTCGCACAGCCACATACCCTTCCCAATTCAGTAGTCACTGCATTTTGGAGAGAAAACAAAGGTTGAAGGTCAGCACTGGTGCCAGAGAATGCATTTAATGCAGTGCTACTGACACTGCCTTTGGYTACGTTCACACTGCTGAAGAAAATCAAAGGCAGAATAAAAGCTTAAATGATGTTCCTTATTTTCCACATGAGCTCGCTGCTTGCTGTTAGCACTAATCCGTGGGTACTYATGCCATTTATCTTTGTGGCCAGCAATCAGTCCCTGATCCTCTTGTACCACCAGCAAAACACAAGGCTTGTTAAAGGAAGCACAAGTAAACACAGAGGGGAGGATTTCCTCCCTGGAAGAGTCTGTGAATGCAAGAACTGGCCTGCTTTTTTTTTCTTTTTTTTTTCCCTACATGTATCAGTTGGTCTAATAAAGGTTATTACCTTTYTGTACAAGCACTGCCTTTTCCAATGTCAAGTGTTTTCAGTGCTAGGCTCCAAGTCTAGCTAAGAATCACACAGTGCTGCCAGCAGGATGCCCAGCTTTCCTTGCAGTTCARGATCTGCTGTGAATGAATGAAGAAATCAGTAAATAAGCACGAGTGTTGACTAGTTCTTGCCACTTGCGTTGTTCCATGGTTGAAATGACCTCAATTCTCTGAAAAAAATCCCATTCAGCTCAAATCATAAACTCCATATTCATTTGCCATGAGTTTAGATGAAGACTTTCTCTGCACATTGCATCTCCAATTCTGTTAGAAAACCTGGTAGATATGAACCTGATGGCCTTCTGAGACCTGATAGCCTTCTACATTGGGATGACAGGCTGGATGGATGATGGGAGAGCCATGGATGTTGTCTACTTTGACTTCATCAAGGCTTTTGACACCGTCTCCCATAACATCCTCATAGGAAAGCTAAAGTGTGGATTGGATGGGTGGACAGTGATATGGATTAAGAACTGKCTGGATGGCAGAGCTCAGAGGGTGGTGATAAATGAGGCCGAGTCCAGTTGGAGGCCTGTGGCCAGTGGTGTCCCCCAGTGCTTGTTCATCAATGACCTGGACGAGGGCTCGGAGTGCACCCTGAGCAAGTTTGCAGATGACACCAAGCTGGGTGGAGTGGCCGACACTCCGGAGGGCTGTGCTGCCATCCAGAGGGACCTGGACAGGCTGGAGAGTTGGGCTGAGAGGAACCTCATGAGGTTCAACAAGGACAAGTGCAGGGTCCTGCACCTGGGCAGGAATAACCCCAGGCACCAGTACAGATTAGGAGTTGACCTGCTGGAGAGTAGCTCCAAAGAGAAGGACCTGGGAGCCCTGGTGGACACCAAGTTAACGATGAGTGAGCAGTGCCCTGGTGGTCAAGAAGGCCAATGGGATCCTGGCTGCATGAGGGGGATGTTCCCAGCAGGTCAAGGGAGGGGATCCTGCCCCTTTGATCAGCTCTGGTGAGGCCGCACCTGGAGTATTGGGTGCAGTTCTGGGCTCCCCAGTATAAGAGGGACGTGGAGCTACTGGAGAGGGTCCAGCTGCACAAACAGTTAAAACTGATCCTTACTGCTTTTATAACCTTTATTCTTTYTAACATATCACATTATCTAAGAGATCTAATAGCAGTTTGATCCAAGGACTTTTCAAGATAATGGGATCCTTTCTACAAATTCAATTAGTTTAGTGTTAACCTCAAAAAGCACCAGACCCAAAAGATTGAAGTATTAATATGAACAGACCAGTGAATTCATGCAGAATCTGTACTTATTTGAGCTTAGCCATTTTTAAAAATAAAGCTACAAGTAAATATGTGTAGAACTAATCTTTTGAGCCAGTTAATTTAGCAGTAATTTCCCACATTGAAACTAATGAGATCCCATTGGAAAAAAAATATTAAAAGCAATCACAGAAGCATAATAAAACAAGTTTGTGAAAATAACACACAAACATAACAAATGTCAACCAGGTTTGTTCAGTAAGTGATAATCCAGGCAGGGTCCCCAGATAAAATGTCCTTAGAGCCCAGAGATTTTTAAATCTCTTTTTCTCTTATGGACGTACTGATGTGTCTACAGATTTGTGTCCCTTGTAGCAGTCAAAGGCCAGCTCTAGGTGCCAAGAAAAGATGATTTATGAATTAAAAAAAAAAAAAAATTAACTCTTAAAAATAGATTTTTTTTTAACTTTACGTTGCCTTCTTGGAATCATTGTCACTGTAGACACRGGAGACTATTTCTGTAGAATAGTGAGATGCTTATAGGTCCATCTACTGAGGGAAAGCTRGGAGGCAGAAAGACTTCATGGTTTTAAGTTCCACCTTAAATAAGTAAGCAAAATATTATCACTGCTAGTWATTAAAGTTAGAGAGTAGCAGACTGAGAAGAAAGAACAGAAATATGGGAAACCTTTGAAAGTGAAGCTGAGTCCTGGTGTCAATCACACAAGTGATTCAGAGTTTGGGCAATGTTTGGAGAATATTCCACAAGGAAGCATTCCATATGGAAACCATATGGTTTCCAGAGCTGATTTTTATGTGAACACAATGTAATTAATTGATGTTGTAGTTCAGACATTGAGCATCAGCTATTTTCATGTTAGTGCAGCACTGTGCAGGAAAAACAAAATTCTGCTTCTCTGGCCTAACATCCTCACAGTCAGAACTCAATGAATGGAGATCAAGTGAGATCAAGATTTTCACATAAACACTGAATATGTTTCCATACAAGCCCATATAAGCAAGCTAGAGGGATGGAAGAAGTGTAAAGTACTATTTTCTGCTGCAGAATTATTGAGTCTTTTGTTGAGCTGAACCAACTACCTTTGCTGTCTTCTGGAGATTGCAGAGTTTGGTTTTAAAATCTGCATGAGAAAAAGAGAGACTTTGTATTAAAACAGAGAACTCATCGACACAGAGAACTCAAGCACAAACTGTGTGTTTGCAATGATGTTATGTCAAAAATAGAAAAATAGCTGTGATAAGCAGCATCTGAAGAACTACACACATGTTTGAAAAAGCCTCCTTYGATTACCCACATATTCTGCAAAGAACATCTGTTTATTGGACCTCAACACTTCCTTGTCTCGAGCTGCTCGATCCCAAACTAAGGGCAGGTAGACAAGTAGACAGAGTTAATGGGTAGGCAAGTAACAGTACGAATTAGCTGAAAAATATTTTATTCCATCAGTCAGCCAGAAACATGTACATCCATCTAGGTCATAAAATACTCTCAAACAAACAAACAAACAAACAAAAAAGCACTTTTGAGGCATTGTCTAATCCTGGTATCAGTTCCCATTCAGTAACTGGTTCGCAGGAGCTGGATCACAGAATCACAGAATCACAGGATGGTTGAGGTTGGAAGCAACCTCTAGAGATCATCTAGTCCAACCCCCTGCTCCAGCAGGGACACCCAGAGCACGGGGCACAGGGTGGCAGCCAGGCGGCTTTGGAAGATCTGCAGAGAAGGAGACTCCACARCCTCCCTGGGCAGCCTSTTCCAGGGCTCTGTCACCCAGTAATAGGTGTATTTGGATATAGTTATGCTTGTTTACACCTCACAGAGTCATTACAGTCACASTTGCTTTTGCAAGAGTTGGTTGCTTTGCCATTTAATCATCAATAAAAATCGCACTGTGTCTTTATCCAAGTACTTTGTTGGCCACGGAAGAAGAGTCATTTCTAAGCAGAGAGAAAATAATCCTTAAATACTCCAGATAGAAACCTGTGTAAGAGGAGGACAAATTCATAACCTGTTTATGATATGTAGAGGCCTTGAGGCTGTTGGGAAGCGGAGAGCTAAGCCATTATCTGGTTGTAGGGAGTCTGAAGGCAGCTCTACAGCTGCAAAAACAGGAGCCTTACCTGGCGGTGAAGAGCAACTGAGGCATTTGGAGGCAGCCCTGCCAGAAGTCACGACGCCAACCCAAACACAACCCACCTCTAAGTCAGTTTGGAGGTCAAACCTGAGGCGAAGGAGAGGAAGACGATGAAGGCAGGAGCCTCATAACAAGACCAGAGAGCCCCACTGATGGGCGCGCATGCGCACACTGGGGAAAGTTGYCCAACGAAAATGGTGGAGTTTTGCCCGCCCTCTGGTCGCCTCCTGACACGTACTGGCCTTATGTGGAGGGATGAACTAGATATAAAAAATAATTGTGAATCAGAGGTGGGGAGAGACTCCAACCGAGACCTAGGTTGTCTCTGCGGGGATGCCCACGAGCTTGGGGCCCGCCAGCCACCTCTCATCCATCGGGGTGGGGAACGATCGGTCTCGCTATCCTGCTGGCCAGTATCCTCTCRTAAGTCGTTGCTCCGTAGCTGCCTTGGTTTYGCAGGGAGTTGCTAAGTAGTTGTCCTGCTTTAGCAGCCTGTTAGTGTGAGTTGTCCCAAATAAGCCAAGCGGTTGACTTTGCTCTCAGTGCGTGTACTGTCAATTGCCGAACCCTGAACCCATCCGGAACAAGAGCACACATGTTTAAGCACTATTTCAGCACTACAAGACAAGATAGTAACAGCACAAAGATAGTGCTTCCAAAACATATGTTTAGATACTTTGCTGAAAGAATATTAGTTGGAGTTTCCAATGGCATTTGTTTAGACAAATGACATTCACTTAAACCAGCATGAGTTTGCATCTATTTAAAGATGAAGCTTTATTTTGTGATTACTAATTGCTTGCGTTAACGTTAAATCACTTCTAGGCCAGAATCTTTAGCAATATCATAATAGGTTTAATCCATTTAAGATGAAGATATAACCAAGCAATAAACAGACCTTTTTGGCTGTAGTTGATATGGCAGCTTGGTAATGTACYCCTCCTTGAGGAGTTAATTGATAACAAATAGGACTAATGAAATAGCATAATTGYTCCCGTTACAGGAGTTAAACTGTACAGTTTAGAGCAAAATGGCAAATGCCTCATGTGGAGGAAAACAGCTGCTAACAGCAGTGCTCGGTGGTAACATTTGGTGACAGCACTAAGCAAATTGCTAAGGGCCCAGTGCTACTGTCAGCCAGCCCGTGTGATTGCAATATCATAGGGGTAAATGAAAATTTATCCAAATGTGGTAATGCGATGCAGGTGGTGAACCAAGCCATAGCAAAAATGCTCCCAAGTCAATAGAAGATGTTCTATTTTTTTATGATTCTTTTTCTGCAGAATGGAGAATAGAAGATTCGAGGGGACCATTTGGGCTGTCTGCTGTCACAGGAAGCTCATCATATAAAGCAGTTTACAAACTCATAAAGGTCTGTCATAGCCTCCTTAGATTTCTTTTCCTCTCTATCCAACTGGAGAATTGCTGCAACATGGTAAGTGGGAAGAGTCAGCTAGGCTGAAAATCTACCTCTTAGACTGTATTTCTTTGATTCACATTTTACTGAATTCACATTTTACTGATTCACACATTTACTGATTCACATTTTACTCCRTTAACAAAGGCACCCCAGCATCACCACTTCTAAAACACAAAGCTCAAAAAAAATGGTCATGAATATAGCCACAACACYTGAACACTGAGTCCCATAACACTCTGAGATCCTGTAAAAGAGTCTTTTATTTTTAAGATAAAGAATATGAGGCACCGTCAGACTGTGTGACTTGCTCCAGCTCACACAGCAGTGTCAGATTTCAGCAAACCGTTGAGGAGAGGAGAGAGGAAATTCTGGAGTTGTGACTACTAGACAACACTTCTCAGGATAACATGTTCTCTGTTTTCTCAAAATGCTTTACGAATGTGGATAACCATGGAAATAAAACCCCGTGTGGGAGAGCACGGAARTATTAGACTAACAGATCTTGAGTTAAAAGCTGCTCAGCTGATGGTATCCAGCAGAGTCACTTTAACTCTGTGGAGACATACTCTTGACTTGGAAAAGTAACTCATGCCTTGAATCAATTAAGTCAATGGAAATAGATAAAGCAATATTACCTACAGTAATGCAACATCGCTTCAGTTTCACACATAAGCAAGGGAAAAAAATGCTGGTTCTTCATAAAGAAGATCCAGAAGTTTCAGGGTTTTTTTTTWAAAAAGGGGGGAGAACCAATTTATATTTTAATTCAAAATATCTTTTCCAGGAATGTGAATATGGTGTATTTAGCATGCAGCATAGATCTTTTTTTCCTGATTCTGATTCCTTTGGATGTTTTATTTTGTTGAGTTCCATTAACTTTGCTGAAATCATTTCTTGCAGATTCACAGTACTGTTGGAATCTGTATGAGCACCTTTCAAATGCAGTCACGCTTTGCAAGAATTTATGCACTTATTTATACACTTGCCCATTAAGAATTTATACATTCACTTTACAAGAATTTATTCCCTGTCTCCAAGTTCTGACTGGAAAGACAGTGCTGAGTTCTTGAATCACATTCAGATGTGAAACACCAAAACTGTCAATGTAGTATTTATGGCTAGCAAGAAATAAGACTTCATTGAGCATTCACATAGTGCTTCACTCTCCTCTTTTTCTAAATAGAATATTAAACAGAAGCGCAGTTTATCCAAAGCTTTTTCTTTTTGCATTGTAAGTGGAACACATCATTTAAAAAAAAAAAAAAAAAAAGCTTAATGAGTAATCTTCAGTAAAAAGCTTCAACTTCTCAAACATATTAATATATCACATATCAAAACTGATACTCCCCTTCCCAGCCCTTCCCAGCCTGCTTCTCCCTCCTGGAACTACGTATAACCCCTATGGTCTGCTTCTGCACTGGGTCCATGCTGTAGCCTTCCTAGCCCAGGAGCCTGTCCTCCCTGCTGGCACGTGGGCTCCTGCAGTGTGACATGTCCCCCAGTCCATGACATGTCCCACAGAGCAGAGAGACAGGGATGTTGGGAATATCTTGTGGATCAGCGGCACTTGACGCTTGGCATTGCCTATGGCACTGTTCTTCACCAGGTGCTTCCCTGCCTGCCACCCTCACCCTGGGAGGAAGTTGTGGTTAAGTGTTAAATTCAGCTCGTTCTGTGATTTCAGCTAATTTACAGTCTTTATGGGCTCAAATCCAAGCACTGATCTTCACTAAAAATAATTGTGTTCAGTTGTCTGGAAAAAGCAAATGAAGGGTGAATTTAACTCATGCTGTACTTTCTCTTGCAAAACTTTTTTTTTTCCCATCAATTAACTTCAAAATTTCAATTTGCAGACAGTATATCCCCTGAGATGTTGTGTGGTGCTTACGGTGCGTTTATGTGCATTTGCACATATTCATGCTTAAAGACCACCGTATAAAGATGAACTAGCAAATACACAACCAAATTTCAGACACAATAAATGAGCTAAACATTTCCCAGGGGTGATCCACAGAGATTGCCTCGCTGTCACAGTTTGCAGGTTACATAGCACATGATCCAGCTCCATCTCAATCCACTCAGCCCACGGCCATTGCAGTGCCTTGGACATCTCTTCTCTGTGATGGAGGACAYAGCTCCTGTGCTGCCTTTGTTCACAAGACTTACCCTGCTCCTCGCAAGAGGGAACCTCTCCTCACATTCCAGCCTGCTATGAAAAAAGTACTTTTTCAGGAATTCTAAGTATAGTAAACCTGACACAGGAATGTGCTTTGGGRAAAACATTCCTTCGCTAAGTCTATGACACACTTCCTAGTAGAAAGTTACTGGGACCATTTTTTCAAATTGAATTGGCCAAATATATCTTGGGTTTATGACAGAATAGGTCAATTTATGCTCAATGAACTGGTCTTCCAACAACAGAATATCTGCAATGGGTAGTGGGATATGTTACAATAACCTWGACTTTTGCATCTGCTTGGAGTCATGTGAGTCYCCATCCCTGGAGATGTTCAAAACCCAACTGGACACAGTGCTGAGCAACCTGCTCTAGGTTACCCTGCCTGAGCAGGAGGTTGGACCGGGTGGATCTCCAGGGCTCCCTTCCCACCTTGCCAGTCAGAGTCTGATTCTGTGAGGCTTCTTGCTCCTCTGATATCTCCTTCCACACTCCAGAAATATTTTCAAAAGTAACATCTGTGAACAGAAGATATTCTGTTTAACCCTTTCAAAATTTAAATGTGCAAAATCAATCATCTTTTAAAGAAGATTAAGAAAAACGTCCACTGATTAAGCCAGAGTCCTATTGATATGCCAGATTAAAACTTATTATTATAAGTAATAATATAAGTAAAGTAAAAGTATAAGTAAAAACTTATTATTATAAGTAATAATATAAATAATTAAATACTCTCTGATTATTGCACCTATGGCATTTATTTAATAGCAGAAGATAACTCCAACTTGTACACTTGGAAAATAGCCACTAACTTCCCTGAYTGACTAGAAAAGTTTGAATAAATGAACAGAAGTGAATTTCTAACTATATATTTAGTATATTTGGAAAACTGCATCTAAAAAATAAATTTTAAAATTCTTGTGGAATGATAAATAAGCATTCMAAATATATGAATATCAGATTGAATATTATTTATCTAATAAGGAGAATTTTTTGTATTTTTGCATATTAATTATTCAATTTAATGTCTCTGCAACATAGGCTGCTTGCACATTTCAGTTTTCAGTTCTTGTTTCCCTTATGGAGAACAATGTGTTCATTACAACATTTATCATATACTCTCATGTCTTTCTGTGTTCAGCAAGGGTGCAGTCTGAACTGACTGTGTTTTAGTTTCTATTTAGTTATACAAAATATTTTCCCTGAGATGATAAATCAGATTATTCCACTATGGAGGCTTAAACATGAATCAATTGCAAAGGAGTTTCCCTGGGGACAGAGGAAAGGAGAGTTACAATCACTAATTGCATTTCCAAATATATCTCATAGTTGCCTAACAGATTGTAAAGAATTCCAATATGTTTTCTAAATAAATAAATAAATAAATAAAGCTTCACAAAAATTAAATCTTATTGACCAAAGCTAACAGATGGATAATACAGATGCTGTCAGGAGTCTGCCAATATGGGCAATGTCATTTCTTTCCTGGCTATTCACCCTCCTGCTTAAACGTAGCAGTGGGCAGCAGTTAAAATATTTCTGTCTGACTTCAGAAAAATGCTCTTTTCCTGCCAACTATTTATTGCCCATATTTAAAGGAGGACAGAAAAAAAGATATTGACCTGGGCTAGCAAGCGTGCTTAGCTGGCACAGAGGAGGGGCCTGATGCGCACAAGGCACAGGTCCTTTCATGGGCCATAAACTGGCAGAGCTCAAGCCGAGCAGAGCGCCCAGCATAATGTGATGAATTCTGCATAGGTCAGACAACTTTGGCCTGACAGAGTAGTAATTTGCAGTAGAAGTAGTAATTTGTAGTTTCAGCAAATGCTAKCTCAGGGCTACCAGCCAGAGCACCTTGCCAGAACCTGCAGCATAGCCCACAGCCTCATGGAATAAAGCATCATTTTATGATCCAGCTAGGGAATATTTGTGAATAATTTTTCATCTTCTGAAGAGGACAAGGGAGTGCCTTCAGTCTGCTTCCACCATACACGTACTTCAGTGTCCACATACACAAGMTGAGGATCATCTGTCCTCGTCCTTCCACCTGCTTTGCCTTTCCACCTCTGACTGTAGCCCAGGTAACCCATCAAGGCCTAAAAAAGACTCACTTGCTTATCAATTATTGCCTTCTAAAATAAAATCATAAACCTAATCCTATGGCTAGGTAGCCAGTCAAGGAGAAGTGAACAAATAACAATATGAGGTACAGAAATGAGTACTGGGTTATAATGGAGAAGTTTGGTGGCCACATCTTTTGTTTCAGGAATTCTGCAGGAGATAGAAAGTCAGAGAAGTTCAGGTAAAGCCTGAGAAATATTTTGAGGTAGCAGCAAAGAAATGCTATTCCTTCCCCTCTAGTGATACTTTCTTATCCTTATTTTTTTCTCCTCTTTCTTTATCCTCACTTCAGGTGAGTACAAGATAGATATAATTGGTAACCTTTACCTACAAGTGAGTTACTGTGATTGTAATAAAATTGACAACATGTGAAACTGTTTAAGTCCATCCTTTGGAGCCTCTTAGTTTAATCTTGAAAATGTAATGCAGTGCCATAGAGAGACTTCTGGGGAGYTCTCTGAGGAGCCAGTTCTGAGCAAGGTAGCTCAGGGATGGAAGGCTATGTAGCTACAGAGCGATGGACAAAACTGTCCCAGCACTATAGACTGCCACACACAACCCATTTACTTCAGCTTCAAGGTAATATTGGACAAGAACTTGCAAATATGAAAAAAGTGAGAAAAGCTCCAAATACTGTGATAACTTCTTAGTTATTGGGAAAGTCTAGAACATTCAAGGAAGGATGGAGAAGACAGTCTCAGCAGGGTTCTTACTCTTAAAAGCAACAGTGACCCAGGGTGACTGCAATACAAGCTTCCAACTCCTCTTGCTAACACAACAATGGACAGCAGCTCTCTCTCCTTCTCTTTCTGTTCAGGTAGTGTTACACAGATGCTACTCACATCTTTGGGTTATTGAACCACACTGACACGGCTGTTCSCATGCTCTTAGCTAGAACTGTGCTGATTCTGGAATCCAAACTCATTGAAAGAGAGCTTGACTGTCCCTGCACTGATACTTCTCCAAGCTTGGTCTATATCTATGGATACATGCTATAAAGCATCTGACTAATGACTGATTATGATGAGGAGGGGGACAAAATACTATCCATTGGGAAAAAAATATATACATAGACTATTTCTGGCTAATAATAACATCAAAGTGAATGGCAACATGGAGCTGAATGTTAAATAAGAAACYGCACTGCATGTCACAGATGAAGTTGGTTTTGCTTTTGTAGAGCTACCAGGAGGGCAGAGAGAAAATAATTGCACTCTGTGAACATGCAATTATTTCCTCTTTTATAAAGTCCTACGTGCTGCTAGCAATGATCTGCTAGGTTGCATTACAGACAAGTAAATGAACAGTTTGTACTCTAAAAAATGTAAGAGAAGACAAGATTTGTTCATTAAGTGGATATAGACTCCTACTATTTGCAGTGAAGTGTGGAAATGATGAGTTTGGGCTCCACACTGTGCTGTGAATTTCACCCAAGTTGACCTGGTGAGCTGCTTTGGATAAGGTTAGGAAGCTGTGAAATTTACCATTTGAGAAATTGTTCTTATCACAAATCATCGCACAAGGAAACAGCCATATAGCTTTCTATGCAAGCATATATGCAGGGGAGGGGCTGGCAATTGCTCCCAAATGGCCAGAATTTCCCAGCCACTTAGCCATGAACTGCTTTGTTAACTGCCCTTAGTGGTCAGCATTGCTAACTACAAGGGAAGATTACAGGTGTCTAGMGGAGCCAAAACTATGTTCAATCCCAAACTTATCCATTAAGGGGAACTCAGTTTCTCATGACAGAACTGAAATGCTATCAGTAGAAGTACCTCCATTTATCTGAGCAATGACGTTAGTTCTTTTGTTCTGGATCCTTTGAACCTCATAGCCTCTTTTAACATTTCACCTCCTACACTATAAATGACTGCCAGCAATCATGTTAGCCTGCTTACATTTCGCTATAAAATGTCAGTTACATAAGCTTGTGTGGAAGATATAGGCACAGGGGGTCGCTGAACGTCCCTGCTCACAGCTGTATCTCTTCCCACCGACCCTTTTACTCACATCCAGCTCGTGGTCCTCTGTCCTTCAGCATCATAGACCTCCAAACTATCAGTCAAGCATTTTTGTGAGCAAATAATGCATCCAAAACATATATTTAATGCTTGGAAAAAGATGAAAAAGATCATCATGAAAAAATAGGACATACTAGATTGAGGAAAAGCACCCATATGCCTGCTCAGCTTGAGATATGTCAGTAAAAGAACTGAACTTGCATGAACAACAATGAACAAATCTAAGAACAATTCCACCTTATCTACAGTTAACCATTCCATGCATGTTCCAAAGAGAAACAAAAATACACAGTGAAATTGTTCACCACTTTGTGTTGAAAGTCCAACCACAAAAGTTAGGGGCTTACATCACCTAGTCCCTCAATAATAATCATTAATATGTGTTCCTTATCAAGTATTGAAAAAATCTTACAGCGCTGYGAATTTAGCTTTGAACCAGAGACTGTTGGGTTATTTTAGACATTGTTTTCGCTTATCTGAATATTTTCAACAGACTTTCTATTTCAATATGCTTGTCAGAAATACTTTTTTCCAGTAAATTACACAGCTGCTCTTTATCAAAAAAAGGCTTGTACGTAATTCAGAAAAGCAAAATCTAAAGCACCCATTTATAGTAACACAGAATCACGCGACTGGAAGGTGCGGGAAGGACTGGAGTTCACCTATCTTGTTCTTGCAGTCTTTCAGTGAAAGCAGTTCCACAGCCTCCCAGGCAATGTATTCCAGTGCCTCACCACCTTGATGGCTAGCAAGGCTTTCTTCATCTTCAGTCTGAATTTTCCACGAAGAAATGCAAATATTTTGCTTCTTTTCCTAGCAAAAAATCCCTTTTTTTTTTTAAACTATATATATAGGCAGACTTAGTAGATAAGGAGATGGATGGATAACGCAGGTACTGTTGCATGTGGGCAGCCTATTCCCAGTCRTGTACATGAGCAGGCTGCCTCGGTCCTGCTGCCTGCAGATCAGCAGAGCCCATTGGTGCGACAATGAGGGAACGGCCACAAGCTGAGGCACCAAGAGTCCACAGGAACTTAAGGAAAYGTTTCTTGACAGTGAGGGTGCCAGAGCCCTGGAACAGGCTGCCCAGRGAGGTTGTGGASTCTCATTCTTTAGAGATCTTTAAAACCCGCTTGGAYGCAGCCCTGTGCCAYGTGCTCTGGGTGACCCTGCGTGAGCAGGGGGGTTGGACTAGATGACCTCTGAGGTCCCTTCCAACCTTAAGCATTCTATGATGATTCTATGACAACATCCCTACACAACATCTATACAGTCATCTACAAAAGTCACGCATCCCTAAATGCCCAGGACCRATATAAACCCTCCTCGGCCAGGGCCAGGAAGTCAAACTCTGCCCCGTACATTCATACAATGCCAAGACTTTATTCTTTAGATCTTTCTTCTTTAAAGCTTTTATTTTGTTAATTAAGTCCTTTAGAAATATTTGTTTCTGTGTTTTCTTTTCTGTTAAATTTCCGCTGATACTACTTTTGAAAAGGGCTTAATATGATAATTTGGGGGRGAAAGGCCTCACTCCTCAGATTATGTATGGATTTTGTAATATGAAAGGAAATAGATAAAGAAATATCCTTCACTGCAAATTTGCCTACATAGAAGACCAAATTTTCAAAATAGCTTAGCTTATATATGCTTAGTTTAATATATGCTGGATATTTTGGGGTACACATCAAGTGTGAGCTTTTGTGAAACCCTAAGATCTTTCTTTTCATTCCGTTCCCAGAGCTTGAGGCCTTCAAAGACATGGTGCTGATGGTGGAGCTCAAGTTCTGATCTATCAGAAAAAATGTGGAAAAAAAAAAAAGAAAAGCTGACAAATTTGAGAGTTGCTTTGCCAACATTGCAGATGATACTGAAATGTAAAGGGGCAGGAGAGGGACTTCTCTGCAGGGCTACAGGGGGGCCAAAGGCACCCAGAGGACAACTCTGCCCATGTGGAGCACAAGGGTGCCGAGGTCAGGTTGCACCTCAGCTTTTGAGGCTTGGCACGGTTTAACTGCTTATGTTTTCAAACTTAGTCCTTGTTGAGATGGTAAAAAATCTCTAGAGCAAAGAGAACTGTTTAGATTCTGTTTGGAAACCAGCAATCTCCCTGAGCTTTAAGCCCAGAGTAACACTATGTAATATTAATAACACATTTATAGGAGTTCCCTTTGCTGATTTACTGCATCATTCCTCAGGTTTGGAGAGAGCRAGGTAGCAGTCACCCCTCACCTTGCTTTTGGTGATGTTTTGGAGTCAGAATCCATGCCAATGTAGAGCTCCTTTCCTCCCCTGGAAGCAAAGGGATCTTTCCTAATTCCTGCCTGCTCCCTTGTTCTATTTGCRAAAGATGCAACCATTTCCCAGACATATGTGCCAGGTTGACAGTACAGGTTTTTTATGAACTGGCCCRGCTGGTACTATTTCTTTCATTGGTGGTTTCTTATTTTTAGATTTAAGGCAGTAAGTACTATTAAGTATCCTTTAATTTTAAGCTTTTATGYCCCATTATATTACTTTTAAATTGTCAGCAAGATGATAATAATGGGTAACGTGAAGGGCACATCAGGCATCAATTATGATTAAAAAGCTAATAATCATCTAAAAATGGAGATGATTGGAATTGCCTAAGAATTTCATCTGTGCATCTTTTGACATGTGTAGGTTTTAAAATCTTTTTCTTTTAAATCATAATTGGCCTAATTCTGTGGCTGTCCTCCTCTCCATACATGCAAGTCAGAAGGGTATTCTAGTTTTGAAAGGAGTAGACACCACCAACAGGAAGCTCTGTTATCCCAGTTACTTAATTAAAAGTAGGATGAAGATTCTCTCTGAGCTCTCTTTATTCTGCTTTGATTGCAGACAACTTCTAGAACTCCTGCACAGAAAAAATGCCACAGCTTGGAGCAGAAAGAAAGTGGAGAGCAGAGATGCACAGTGAGACTTGCTGCTTTTCTACGTGGTAGACTAACAAATTTCAACAGCAAACAGAAAATCCAGACAATATTGTAAATATCTGCAAAAGATGAAAAGTTTAGCTATGAGCCAAAAATTTCCCACAGAGTAAATGACTTCAGCATCTCCTGACTTATAATGATATCAGTGAGATCTAGACAGTCTTGAAACATTTTATTTATGCTTGATAAATATTTATTTTCCAGAGATTCCTTGATTAATTTCTTGAAATTAATAGATATTTTATTTTATTTTATTTTATTTTATTTTATTTTATTTTATTTTATTTTATTTTATTTTATTTTATTTTATTCACTTATTGGAAGTTAAAGAACACCTCAGAGGGAGATGGGGAGCGGGAAGGGTTTGACAGGGAGGGGAAAGATTAAAAGATTTAGAGGGAAAAAAAAGATATCCAGGGATTTTTTCTCTTTTTTTTTTTCTTTCTACTTTCTGTAGCTTTATTTTCTCAGAACTTGGAAGAATGTAATTTCCCTCTTTCCAAACTATATTTTTTTTTGATTTTTTAAGTTACAAAGTGTAAAAAAAATGAAAGATTAAAACTTTAAAGGTAACTCATTCCGTTATATCTAACWCCAAAAGAAGGGGGGAAATGAAGAAAGAAAATTATCCAAGCCCTTGAAAACTTGTATCGGAGTCTATTTTTTCAAAGCAGAAAGGTTGATTATCTTGTCTCAAAGATCAGTAGAAGTGGGCAAGAGGAGAGCAAAAGCATCCGCCGCTGAAGGAATCCATCTGAGCAATGATTTTCCAAGAGAAATTAGGCTGACGTAGATATTCTTGGCAGTATTTTTTTTTTCTCTAGCAGAATAATACCTCAAACTTCTCTTTCCCCTAAATTAAGGTAGATGACTCTGTAGGGGACTTTGTGTGAGCAGAAGACAATCTCTATTGTGTTTAATTGGAGCCTCATTATTCCAAATTACTGCATGAAGAGACCACTCCATGTTGAAGTGCTGGGCAGCATAAAAGCCATATGATAGCTGAATGAAAGGATTTCAATTCCCCAAATTTCCTAGCTATAATTTAGGTGTTTCTCACACCTCAGTCACTCTCAAACAACTTGAAAACCTTTTCTCCCCCATATACTAGAATTGACAGTTAATGAACACCTCCTGCATGGCAAGTACAAGTTAAGAGTGTTTAGGTTATTCCTCATTTAAAAAGGTGTAATTCTGTTCAGAACAGAAACCTACAGCAGAGTTCTATGTGTGTGTGTGTATGTGGTGGTGTTGGGTTGCCAAGCATGGCAAGAAGACAGTGTGCATGCTTGGCAAAGASAGATTTAAATGTACAAGGCTTACTGATTTTGAATCAGCTTGATTGGCATATGTGATCTTGAAGTCAAGCTTTAAAACATATAATTTTATCAGACAGTGGGGCCTAGATCCTGCCCATCTATTAGAAATACGGGTCTGGAGTAAGAAGTATCTGTTGCCATCATTCAGAGCCCCCTCCACTGACCRTTTCCATTTCAGTAGTCATTCCTGGGGACAAAAAATCGGGATTTTCCAATGTTTTTTGCAATGTTGTTTTCTTGCTTTGTTTATCCTTTAGTTACATGCGATACAGAGCAACTGAAGAGGTATAAAAACTATTCTAAAAGTAAAGAATAGGCCAAGCAGGCAGTAAAGACAGAAAAATATTAATATCGCTACAGAAATTCCTGGAGAGGTCAGATGGAAAACTCTGGGTTTACAGTTCTACACACTGCTACCCAACAAAGGTGAGTTCAGCCAAAATAGATGCTTTGGAGGACTATTATTTCAACCAGAAGAACAGGGAAGTTATTCTGGAAGGAACTAAGAGATGGGCTTGCTTAGCCTAGCAGAGCAAAAGCTGCGACTTAATTGGATTAGAAGATAAGCAACAGAGCAAAAGAAACACTTAGCCTAAGAAATAACATGTGGATAGAGCTGGCTGGGGATAAGTTTTAGTCTTCGGCCTGGAAGAAGGTTCTGATCTTCTTCAGACTTTGGTATTCTGATCTTCTTGTCCTCTAGTCTTCTGGTCTTCTGGTTCTTCTGGTCTCATTCTGGTCAGAAGTCTGGTTCCTAGCTTGGCCAGACTTTGACTGAAGTTGCGGAAATTAATAGGATTAATAAGGGAGGAAAGAAAACAGTAGATTTAAGTTTTGCTAGTTATGAAAGGATGATGTAGGATAGGTTTTCAGAGTATGGAAATACAGACTCCATGACCCAGGAATTCTTTCACAGTTTCTGAATTTCTTTATTCCTCTATCAAATTTAAAACAAACAAACCAACAAGCCTCTACAAATCTCTTGGTGTATTTTCACAAATGCCAAAACTGTACAGAATTGTTCATGGTTCAAAAACCTGAACTTTTAATTGAAAAAGTCTTTTTTTCCTCTTAGATTTTCTTTATCTATTAGAAACGTTGCATTTACCCAAATGCCTTTGCAAATCGCTTTCCAATTCATGTCACAATTTCAAACTTGTCAGTAATAATAATTGAAATCTGTTCACACTACTGACTGTTATCCCATAAATAATATCAAAAAGACAGATCAAATAGATGCCTGAATGAAGATATAGAAGGGTCTAATTAATTTAATGATCAAAATAATGTATAAGGATAAATAATTACCTTTAAAGAACTATACTAAGTGACAAAGGAAAGTTTTATTATATCATTCTTTTGATTTAAAGAAGAATCAAATGACACCTACATTAAAAACTCTAAATGCCTTAATATGTCATCATACTTCCAATAATAGAATGTTATTCACCAAGAAGCAATAAATATTCATGTGAGAGAAACAGTTTAATACAGTTGGTGGCATTAAATAATTATTTCTAGATAACAAACTAAGCTAGACAATAGAGCAAAGGCACAAGAAGATATTTCTTTCAGCTGTTATCCTTTGGAATATGCTGCCAACTTTCCCTGTAATCGGATCTTGTCTCACACTGTTCCTGGTGAGTCTGTTGGGCTTTCATAAGGATGCTCGGTTACTGCACACTGACATCGGCCCCTGATGAATACACCATCATGCAACCATGTMTTAGCAAGAGATGCTGCCTAATGCTGAGTTTTATTGGAATTGTTACCAACAAAGTTCAAACTTTGAAAGCTGAATCTGGATCATTTGAGTGCAGAAGAGGACTGTAAAAAATACTACATGGGTAATAAATGTCCTAAGAAATATTTTTGTTTTCCAGAACAGGTTTTTTGTGACTAAAGTAGGTGGACAGCCTCTCCATGAGCACAGATYATAACCATTTCTGATGTGCTGGTACTTGATTTACATCTGTAATGTACTTGTAGCAGTTAATAATTTATTAATCCCTTAGTAAACCTGCATTAACCTAATCTTAAGACCTAGGCAAGTTTAAAACTCCTCCACTCTTGCCTCTTTTATTTGTGTCAAAGGCTTGTAATGTATTCCCCACATTGCCCTTAGAGCATTAGACTTAAGTAAACCATGTGTCATGCACTGCAGTCATAGAATAGTTTCAGGCCAAAAAAAAGGCATGTAAATGTGATTTTCTCACACAGACAACACTATTCATAACTCTCTCTTAAAAACAGAGAATAAATAATCCAAAGTTAACATCATACAACAACTAGTTGTACAATGTGGAATGCAGAAATACACAAGTATACAATTCCAATACCTGTGGAACGCAGAAATTAATAATCCACAAACAGTGGACAGTTTTGCTTAGCTCCCCAGGCCTCCCTCTCACCTAAAAGGCAGCATGTTCCTCTCCTGGCACGGGCTGCAGTTTCCAATGGTCCATTATGTAGTGACTGAAGGGTTTGCTCTTTGGCATTGCCTGGTTTTCATTGTCTGCCAAGTTTGGTGGGTTTGCAGTCACCTCTATTTTTTGTCTCCTTTGCACTGAAAAGGTCCTTGAACTGACATCCTTAGTAGCACAGAAACCCTCACACTCCCTGCAACCCCACAGAGCCCATTGCTTTACAGTGAGGAAGAAGTCAGTCTTTTTAAAAAGTAGTATTTATCCTTACAGGAGAGTGTAGAGCAACTCATTATATTACTTTAACAATAACAAACATTCCCAAGAAGACAAAATTACATTTATGCCTCATTTTTATACCATTGTCTGGTGAATCTTGAAAATACACCTATCATTCCAGCTAACACCATCTTGAAACAAGGACAATAAGCAACATGCAAGATCCAGAGTGGTGAGAATCCAACTGGGATTCTCCTCTTCTCCTAACATCACAGCAACTTACGTGAGTGCCAGGTGACACAGGGATGCTGGGCTGGAGATGGCRCTGAGAGAAGTTCAAGCAGCTGTTAGACTTGACCAGATTTGCACCAAATTCCAGCCCAGCACAGAAAACTGGCTCACTCTCATAAATTACCAACTTCTATCTTCTGTTTATTGTGAGTCACAGAATTTCAGAACAAGTCATTTGTGCATTATGAGAGTTGTGAAATATTTCCCTAAATCATGATTTTTTTTAAGAACATCGACCAACCTTTGAGAAATCTGGTCTTATATGCACTTTCAGGGATGAAGATTTCCCTTCTTGTAAAAGACGCTGTATTTGCACCTCTCTTTCTGTGCCACATTTGTGAGCATTGACAGGACACCCTTGTTTGTGAGCCTCTTTCACAGCTGTTACATGCACCAGCCAAAATACATTAAGTATTTTCTTAAAAGCACTATTTCCCTTCCATTCCTAAACCAATAACAAACAGAAAATGATAACATCATTTAAAATAATACACAGTGTTAAGAGAGAAAATCTGTTCGGTTATTCACTGGAACTACAGCTATGACAGTGCCTTGGTAGGACAGGAGCTGCTTCTCCAACCACTGGACTCTGCTGCCATCAAGTGGAAATCAGGATAAATATTAAATAGCAGATTTAATAATCTCACAGTGCTCATTTATCAGACATCTCTACAATTTTTCTTCTAGACTGTTGATGCTAATATTTATTATRTATCCTCAGTATCGAGGAAGGAACAAGCTTTCAAAATCTGAACAATGGCATGAAGATCTTTTCTAGATACTCCTGATGGGAAGAATGAGAAAGGGAACAGCAGGCAGTTAATTGCTTTTCCATCAGGAAGGACCCAGTTACCCTTGGACATTTCTGCAGCAGGCGCAAAGGTGATGAACTCTCTAGCAGAAATCACACCACCACCAAAAGTGAGGATTCACCTTAAAATTTCCCGCCTTCGTTCAGCTTTTATCCCTCCCAGAGGTAACTGTGGAGCTGATATCAGGCTGACCTCTCTGCTAGCAGGTTTTGCTGGGAGCAAAAGCAGCTTCCAGGCTCATCCGAGACTAATTTATGTAAATCATGTCTGCAAACCTAGGAACTATTCTAAAAGTTTAGAATAAAAGTTGCTTACTGAGGAGTATTTTTATTATCTTTCATCTAGACTGTATATGGCAAAGTTTTTAAAAACAACTATTTTTAGGAGGGAGACAACACACCAGCTGCAAAATATTCGTGCACTGCAGTCCTCATACAGTGCATGGTAGAGGACTGCAGCCCTTTGACACATTTAACTTTCAAATGCTATGGTGGATTTGTAGCAAAGGCAGCAAATTTAGCATTGGCACAATTGAACACTTGTAGCTCTTTAARTTGAATGTAAGACACAAAAACTTGTGTGTTTTGTTTTTTTCTTTTTATCCTCGGCTAGTGTATCATCATATAGATATTTTATGAACTGGTTGGGTTTCACCTTGGGTTTCTCTAGTTCTTCAAGTTTCCATAAACTTAATTCTCAGATGGTAAAAAACTTCTAACTTCCCACCTAAATTCTTTCAGGTGAGGCTATTTCACAATTTATTTATTATTTATTATTTATTATTTATTATTTATTATTAAATTAAGTTATTATTATTTATTATTATAATTTATTTAGTATTTATTATTTATAATAATTTATTTATTATTCTCTCTTTTTCTTGGCATCTCTGTCCTGATATATTTATATGCAGCAATCATAGCTCTTGTTAACATTTATTTGAGAGTTGCCAAACTCTTTATTATCCTCAAGCCTTTCAGCATTAGTAGTATCAAATAAAAACATAGAATCATAGAATGTTTAAGGTTGGAAGGGACCTCAGAGGTCATCGAGTCCAACCCCCCTGCTGCTCACGCAGGGTCACCTAGAGCACGTGGCACAGGGCTGCATCCAAGCGGGTTTGGAAGATCTCTAAAGAAGGAGACTCCACAACCTCTCTGGGCAGCCTGTTCCAGGGCTCTGGCACCCTCACTGTCAAAACGTGTTTTCTTAAGTTCCTGTGGAACTTTCGATGCTTCAGTTTGAAGCCATTTCCTCTAGTCCTGTCGCTGTCCACCACTGAAAAGARGCCGCCCCCCTCCTCCTCACTGCCTCCCTTGAGGTATTTATACACGCTGATCAGGTCCCCCCTCAGCCTCCTCTTCTCCAGGCTGAACAGACCCAGCTCTCTCAGCCTTTGCTCATAGGGCAGATGTTCCAGGCCCCTGATCATCCTGGTAGCCCTGCGCTGGACTCTCTCCAGCAGCTCCACATCCCTCTTGTACTGGGGAGCCCAGAACTGGACACAGTACTCCAGATGTGGCCTCACCAGGGCTGAGTAGAGGGGGATGATCACCTCTCTCGACCTGCTGGAGACGCTCTTCTTAATGCACCCCAGGATCCCGTTGGCCTTCTTGGCCACCAGGGCACACTGCTGCCTCATGGTCATCTTGTCATCCACCATGACACCCAGGTCCCTCTYTGCGGGGCTGCTCTCCAGCAGGTCCACCCCTAATCTGTACTGGTGTCCAGGGTTATTCCTCCCCAAGTGCAGGACCCTGCACTTGCCCTTGTTGAACCTCATGAGGTTTCTCGCCGCCCAGTCCTCCAGTCTGTCCAGGTCCCTCTGGATGGCAGCACAGCCCTCAGGGCTATCAGCTACTCCTCCCAGTTTGGTATSRTCRGCARACTTGCTGAGGGAGCACTCCAGCCCTTCATCYAGGTCGTTAATGAATAAGTTGAACAGGACCGGACCGAGAACTGACCCCTGGGGGACACCACTAAGTACAGGCCTCCAGCTGGACTCCGCACCACTGACTACCACATGCTTGCCTTCTGTGGCACAAATGTAATGAATAAAAGGATGAAAGTTGAAAATAAGGACAGAATTATTAGGAGATATGAGAAACTACTCAGAGCCCTGTAAACAGACAAGCATAGGACAGATTTTTCTGTTCAATAGCCATACTGGAATTGGCAGCAGTAATTTGGTCTGTTTCAAAATAGAGTACAACTTCCATTCAAATGTTTTATTAAGCAAAATGGAAAAAAATGGTTTAATCATAAATGTTTTATTTAGTCCTAAAAGTAGTGTTTAATTAGTTTAGGGCATTGAGAAAATAGAAATTTACAAATGTACAAATCTTACTCCCCATTTTTATGGCTTATTGTTTTGAAAATGAGGCCTTTTTTAGATGCTGTTTCTAAATTTTGTAGGTAATTTCCATCCTCAAAATGTCCTTACATTAGTCGTAAGCAGATTTATTAATGAGATGATTGTGAGAACTGAGTCAGAAAAAAAATGCAGGGTTACATGACTCAAGAACAAGAGAGAACTGCAGTCATTAATCAAAACATTAAAAGAAGAAAAGATGACTTAGAAAAAGAGACAGGGAATGCTAATTCTCTGCTGCCCGTCATTATTTCAAGGAAACTGGACTCTTTCCAAAGCTGAGCACTTTGAGTCTATCTATGCAGGAATAAAAGAACCATTTGGGGTCAGCCTAACTGTAAGATAAATGGACAGCAGAGGAGTCCCTCGTTACTCAGCTTGACTGGAGACAGAAGAATATTTGATGATCACTTTTATATTCTGTCCCTAAAGGTGACCACGATTAAGCCAAGCCAAAACGATGATGGTTAGCAGGATACCATTGAAAATGAAGCATTATGGAGAAATCCAGAGTATGTGATGTCAGAGTGAGAAACAAATCTGTATAGTCTAATTAGAACAATAACAAGAATTTAATGAGCCCTGAGTTAATGCAATGGGAGAAATCTGAATTAAAAGAATGGTCCTAACAAAAGAAGATTAGACATTTGTGAGATCTGAGAAAAACCCAGGGGATCAAAACATGAAAAGTATTTCGTTCTTGCATGAGTTATAAACAGAAGGATCTCTGAGAAACTTGGTGAAAGAAAAATAGTTTTAGCAGCATCTGAACCAGAGTGGGCAAAGGTATTTCAATGGAATTCATTTTAACCTCAAAGAAGAAATTTCTCACTTCTCCAGGTGAAACRTATTAACCTCTGATAAGCAGTGAGTCAATAAAAATGACTTAAGAGTTCTTTCTGGCTTTAAATCCAGATAATCAATGAATACCAGACAATACCTGTGCAAGCGAACTGCTTGTCATTCATACCATGATGTTCTTTATCTTCCCCATCACACTAAAAGGACAGCATCCTTCTTTGCTCTTTGCTCCCTTGCAAATCCTAAGATTGTATCCTAGAGATCATATGCTAAAGAAGATGAGAATTTCTTTCTCCCCTCTGAATGACCTCATTGGAAGTTGTGAATATGTGCACAGAATTGCAACTAGAACCTGATAAAAGTAGGAACATGACTAGCCCCGTTTTTTCATTTCTACAAAATCCTCCTTTACTTCCAGATTAAGGCTTTCTCATAAATCTTGAATACAGATATGTAGYTCTCATAGCTCTAACGGGAAATAAAAAGCAGCGGTGACTGCAAAACATGAGCCTTGGTTTCATTCACCTCACAAGATACAGAACCAAGGCAAAGGGGTCTTCTATGGATACAATCCTTTAGAAGCAATTCTATGGAAACAATTCCCTGCTATGAAGTGCTCTTACAGCAATCAAAACCAGAGGTAAAAGAAGCACTTCAGGCCTCTGCCTGACTGCAGAAATCAGATGTTTGTTGGCTCAACAAGGGGTTTATTGTCCTGTAGCCCCAATCATACAAGTGCCCCAACCAAGGGCCTTCTATTTGCAACCTCTTATGCTCACACCATGAAGCTGCTCAGCCTGTGCTTTGTACCCTCGTGTGCAAAGTGCTGTTATCCTCCTAGCTTTACACCGTCACTTCTGGACTATCACCACAGTGGTAACTGCGGATTTTTCATGGGGAGCCATTACTAGTGTTGGATGAATCACGTTTTCTGATCTTCTCTCCTTTTTTATTCTTTGCTATATGGCTTTTAGTTTATAACTTTATGTTATGGAACATGCAGTGCCTAACAGGTGATTATATAATGCTATTAAGCGTTATATAATAATGCTTCATTAGRAAAGTTCTTTTTCTACAAGCCTATTCAGTTAGGTCTTTAGGTACCTACCTAACTTAGAGGTCAATAGGAAAATCTGCATGTTAAATTTACATGTTTCACTAGATTGGACACGTGTACCATATTACCAAGTATTTTATTGCAAGATTAATAACRTTTTGCACTTTAGTGTACCATGTTACCAAGTATTTTATCACACGATTAATGGCATTTTGCACCTTAGCTCTCATAAGGTATTCTTCAAGCATTTCAAGGAGCTGGCGCAGGTGCCGAGAGACACTTTCTAAGACCAAATATTGGAGCTTGCATTTTAATACAGTACATTATTATGGGGAAATAGTCTCATCTAGCAGCCATCCACCATATGGTTATCTAGTTTCAAGCAGATTGCTAACCCCAGACCACCTTAATGCAAATAAATCATGGCATTCTCATAATAAGTTGGAACCTACATCTGTCACCCTGCAGCTACCACTATAAATATACTCCAACAATCACATGATTTAGGGTTCTAAAATTCCAGTCATTGYAAAATGGCACATGAATAGACATACGTTGCCAACAGTTTTGGAACAGATGGAAATTTAGCAGTGTCATAAACTTCAAACATTATTTCTGGATAATATCAAAGCTCTTTGAGGCTAGTTACAGAAAGGACAATGCTGAGAATCACATCTAAAAACTGGTCACTGTTTTTATTTAGCAGCTTAATTTAAAAATCTTCTTAAAATACTTGATTGTGTGTATCTGCAGCTCAGAGAAAACAGACCTACTACTTACACTGCAACCAGTAGTGAAAGGCATTCATAATGTGAAGAACGAAACAGACCTTCTTTTTAAGCATGTTTTTAACTTTCTAATCTTGCTTTTAAAATGCATTTCCTTAAAGACAGGATAAATTTCAGCTAACCTTAGCAATCTAATATGAATGTGCACTTCCTTTGTGGCTCTGTGACCAATGAAGGACAATTGCTCTCCGCTTTTAACTTAGATTACAAAGATAACTACCTCTAAAATAAGTAGAGAGGACCTTGTTATCCTATATATCAAAATTTGATCATGTAAAGGGGGATAAGATGAATCCCAAGAATTTTATAAACCTTAAGATCAGGTATTAGCATGTCTTGTTCATTTTAAGTTAATCATCTGTCTTTTTGCTCTACTGGAGTCAATTCTTCACATGACTTTCCCGGTGAACCCCTGCCTGCTGGTCTCAGCAGCCCACCAAGATACCCAAACTTCAGAGGCTCCTGCTTCCTCAGAGCTTGAACTCTGGGACTGCACAACATCAAACAAACCTCATGGCTAAACTCACTGTTTGTTCAGCAAATTGCTTGGGTATCTAACCAAAGCTCATATTCTCCATCAGTTCTATCTACACTGGTTCTTAGAAGCTTCATTCTCTCCCAAGCCATAAAGCCAAAGGGTCCTGAACACCCCAACTCTCAGGCTCTTGCACACGCTGCCAAGCCCGGCAATGTGAAATCAGGGTCCTCTCGATTCCCGGAGTGAATCTGTGACAAATTTCGAGGAATTGTGGTTCCCTGTTCTCACACCTTTTTCCACAGATGTAGAATTTGCCAAATTACCAATTTGTCAAATTGATAGTAAATTCTCACTGTTACCTAAAAATGCACGTGCTGAATTCAATGTGTGAATTCAGAACTGGTCTTTCAGAACACACAGGAATAGGCATTAATATATGGGCCTAAATTCTACCTTACTATATAATAAAATATCATCGTATTCATTGAAAACCCTTATATTTAAATCAAGAAAGATTTTGGCYAGTGCTAGATAACAGAAGTATATTGGCTTGGAGAAGCAATAACTCACAAATTTAATTTATCTATTAAAATTGATCTGGCTTAGACAAAGTGAATTTTCAGTGACCTAGTTCTCCCAAATGTGAGTCAAAAAAATTTATGCCAGTTTTATGCTTTCAACTGAAAATATTTTATGAGTGTTCTTAGTTATTTAAGGACAGATCCAAACTCTGTGGAAGTCTGCCACTTATTTTAATAGACTTGGTAACAAGTCATTCAGGACGATAAAAAGATGGTAAAAGCAGTAAAAGATAATAATAGTAAATAGAATATATCTCAAAAATCACTTTTGGGATTGCCAACAATTATACACAAATGAATTTATTTAACAAAACAACAACTGATAGATAAATATTCTTTCTGAAAAAAAATGTTATCAGTTTTCATAATTTGCTAATAAATTTTGTGATCTTTAGTGATTTTTCTTACAGTCCCAGATTCTTGGAACACAGTACTGACTGTAATCCTCATTTTTACTTGAAGTCAAATTAARTTTCTAATCTGAACAGCTAAAGAGAAAGGGGTTTGACAAAGGGCAAACCCCAAAAGGTTCAGTTATACCAACATTTTGACTAATACCAAATCGCAGTTATCGGAACTGTTAGGTTTTAGCAACACTAAATTATTGTTCAGGTCACAAAAAGGCTGTGCTTGCAACAAATGGGATGTTATTATAGACTCATTACATTATTTTATGATTATATTCTCCTTTATGCTATGTTAATCAATGTAGCTTTTGGGTCAAGAGTAGAATTTGGTTTGTGAAAGAGTTTTGCTTATGCCATAGCAAGTCCCTTATCCCATTCTAGATACACACAGGGATCAAAACACACAGGAACCCCAGGTGTGTCCCTGGGATGAGGAGAATGAGGCAAAATTTAGCAGAATCACTCGAAAAGCAAGCAGCAGAAATAGTAACAGATTTAGCAAACCTGACCTACAATAAGTGCATGGAAGAACCAGGATGGTTTAGCCCAAATGAAAGCAAACTGAGAGATCATGCATGTTTGTAGGCTCGTATCCTAAAGGCTGCCAAAAAGAGACACGAGGTAACTTTTCCTGCTTCCCTGTGGTGGATAGGATGAGAAGTGACAGGATTTAACTTCAGGAAGGAAGATTTAAGTTAGACATTAATAAACTCTCCTAGCAGAAGGGATAGGGAAGCACTGTAATAGATTGCCTTAGGAAGGCTGGAGAGAAAGCATTATTGGAGATCTTTAAGAACCAAGCAGCTGTCAGAAGCACTGGAGGAAATATTGATCAAGAATATTGCCTCTGGAGGACTAACCTGATGAGCTCCTCACATCCTTCCAGTGTAATTTGATATGGTGGGTAATTACCCTTTCACCTGACCCTCACGATCCCTGTCCTTATATGTTTATTAGAGAGAAAGGGGATCTATATATATGAGGAAAGAAAAAAAAAAAAAGAGGTGTTCAAGTGTAAATCTGCATAATTGGCTATTAATTGGCTATATTCTCTGTTTTRTGAAAATAAGAAAAGGTAAGAAATCAGAAAGGTAGAAAACAAAGTGGTAACTTACAGCCATTTTTTCCATATTCTTTGAGTCTACATTTTATCACAGTGAATACACAGGCAGAATTTCTCTTCTTCTAGAAGAAGTATACACGTGTTCCCTTTCAAATAAAAAAAAAATTCATCTGTCTCCATTTGAACCACACTGAACAGCCCAGTCCTTTTTAGACATTGTTACAGTAGATACAGCCATCCATAAATTTCACATAACCAGCTGAATGAGAAGAAAATGTGAAGGGACTGCTCATTATGCCAAATAAGTTATAAAGCACATCCACCAATTTCAACTTCTCTTTTCAATCCAAATCAGAGAAACTATGGATTTGTATTCATTTACTGATTTTTTCCCCTAGAAATATTACTTAGAAATTTTAATTTTCCTCACCATAGTCTGGTAAGGCAGTAAAATATTACTGTAACCTGTTTAAACCACAAGAACAGAGAATGACAAGGACTAAGGCACTTTCATCCAAASAAAAATGGGAATTATTACAACAAGTTAAACAACACCAAAACAAAATGATCTTTCTTTTTCACTAGACACTGCTTTGSCTTTGAACATCACAGAATCATGACTGCTTATTTACGTAAGAATTGTACTGTAGTAACATCACTGCTTTCCAGTAACTAATGGAAATAAAATGAGAATCTGGGCCATCAAATATGGCTTTTTTACTTTTGYTGTCATTTGTCCTTTGTTTCTATTATAACATAAATGTTTGATATTTCATGAGAGTGTGTGATCAGATAGAACTTTCCAAGCAATCGCTTCACTGATGCTGAAAGTCAAATGCCTCACTGGAGAGAGACAGACTCAATGGAAACACTAAAGGGTCAGCTGCAAGAGATTTCACTTTCTAAACTGCATGTGGAAATGATATTATTTGTCCAGTAACATAGTAGGCTGGATCTCCATTTGAAGGGGTAACAATACAGAAACCTCACCGTGCTAGTACTGTCTTCCACCAATGGAATTACTTAATTAAATGAGGAATCTGATTCTTTAGTTAAAATGAAGGAATGGAAAGGATTTTTAGATTATTTTATTGTTGTCTACCTGGACATATTTAGAAAAACAACTGTGCATTGCATAAGCTGAATAGAAAGCACATTGCTAAACATTCTTTGCAGGGACAATGATTTGTGGGTTTGACTTCTTTGACTGTCTCAGTAGATTGTACAGAGAAGATAAATCATCATAYTGAATGTTTATATAAATGTGCTCCGTTGCTAACTGGGATGCTGTATCATCAGTCTAGACATACAGTGTGTYCTGAATGACAGAGTAGAAAGTAGTTCTCTCTAAGCAGTTTGCAGAGTTTCTCTTGAATAAGTTTATAGAAATGAAACTATGTCAGCCATTATTTCATTTTAGTGAATTCTAGTGAATCAGTCTTTGCTAAGTTTCCATTTTATCTGACTTTGATATCTTTTTGTCTCTTAAATAATTTTAACACTCTATTAGGTTCCTGAATTATTACTGTTAGACTTTGCCTTTACCTATTAGAACAGAAATTAAATACAAGATAAAAGATCTAATAGCTCTGTTTGTCATTTGAAAGGTCTAATTATTCTTTGTCATTCAGGTGTGGTTCTTAGGGAAAGTTTTTGAATGTTTTGACAACTCCAAATCCAAATTACAGTGATACCAGCTCTTTGGAAAACACTTTGCTATAGCAGATAACAATGTTAACATTTTTGCTGATAGTTTAAGATATATCTTATAAACCGTACCGGAATTTCCTCAGACTCAGCCCATAATGTCTTGTCCTCCTCCTTGACTGACTCGGAGCCATTAMGCTCCATCCTATGCATTAAGCCCCTCAGACAGTTGCAGATTAGGACATATCTGCAAGGAACAGGAACAGATCCTGGGTCCTTTGTCACAACCAAACACCTCATGTGCACCTGGCAGAACACATACAGTGGACTTTGTCCATCTTTAATGCACACTGTTATTAGAGGCTATTATTAGATCAGTGGCTTTCAGCGCATTGTCGCCTGGGCATCTCGACTACTTCTGAGAGGTCCACATGACATAGCTGAGTAAATACATCTCAAAGGTCTTAAGTTGGCTTCAGCAAAAAGTTTCCAAATGAAAATCACTGTAACTGAATTATATCCATATATTCTTTCACAAAAGGAAACTTAACAAATCAAGAGAAGTGAATTATACATGAAATTTTTCAAAATAGTTTGGTTTCCAAAAATGATACCTTTGAGAGTAATGGTGCTTGCTATTTCATTTCTGAATATCTCATAACCGGTTGTCTTGTTTTGTTTTTTGGTTACTGAGGGGCTCAGAACAGTGTGCCCTGTTGTGACAGCCTCTAACATCTAATGGCCATTTAACTTCTATGCGCATTCTGCTTTCCTGTATCTCCTCACAGCAGGAACTATATACGCTGTTTACCCCACAGGTCTTACCAGTGTCTCGTTCTTCTTCACATATTTTCCTCATTTTTTCTAGCAAGACACTGCATGTGCTTAGAAAATGCGGCATTGGCTCCATTGTAAACCAGCCCTCCCAGTCCTTTCCTGAATTTCTTAAACAAACCAGTTTTCCTGTTAGTACCAACACTGTTGTTACTTGCAGGTTACACTGTGGTAGCAATACTGCACCTCAGCTTCCTCCCATTGGACACTCCACTAACACATAACCAAAATCTGCTAAGAGGAAGTGCAAACTAATCACAGAAAATGCATTACACCCAATTGATTGCAATAGAGAAACCTGAGACAAAAAAAGAAAAAACCTTAGGGAACGTTATAATTGTAACACTGATGACTGGTAGGTGAGCTACTCTGTAAATGCAGTTACAGATGAGATGTTATTTTTTCTAGCACATGAACAGGCTGGTCTGGGAAAGGCAGAGCCTCCTAAAGCAAAGGGAGAGTGAGAATCCTCCTCCTTTTCCWGCAAGAGGAGAGCTTGTAGCAAAGCAGACACAGAGGCTTGGTAGGTTTATTCTTCTTCCCTATATTGTGACTTTAATGACTCCATTTCCATGCTACCAAATCGCCACGCACTCCCTGTTCTGTGTATTTGGATTTCATGACGAATCCCTGAAGGGCAAAACCAGGCCCTTGAATCCCAAAATGTCCCTGTTGAAATAAAGCCTCACTGACTTGRCCATGTTCAGGATTTCACATTCCATTCCATATCCAATATCTTGTGACTTCTGGTGTCTTTTGATTATGGCCATAATGTTTGAAGGGCACTAATAATCTAAAAAGTAATATTATGAAAGCAACCTCAAGCGGCACTGCGTGTTTTCATCTTTAATTGTCTCATTAGTTCCCCTAATGAAAGTCGTTTACTTTGGTGCTCTAGGAAGAGCACTCTGTTATTTGTCCTAAAACTCACTGTAGGTGGATTAAATAATGACGTCAAATTCTTTCTGTTTCTGATGTCTTCAGTCCTGGTAATTCAACTCATTTTTCAGTGATAGTAATAAAGTGCACAGCAAGTGTGTCTTGCTGTGCAGCACTAACAGAAGTCAAAGAACTTTATCAAGTTTTTTATTATGTTAACATATCTAGAAAGTGCTATGGAACACTCAACATAGCACCTATATTTTAAACCTTTGAATTCCACAGATGTTGCTTTTGTATGTGTTCGCTTTTCTAGCCTTCACTGAACTTTAGAGCAGTCCTTGATAGAGAAACATTCAACCCACTGGGGATCCAGCCCTGGCACAGCGCTCCAGTGTTTGCATTGACAAGTATGTAAGCACAGACAGACTCATTAGCTTCAATCTCCTGTCTGTAAACTTTATAATTTATAATTATATATATATATTATTTATAATTTATAATCTTCTTTTAAAAATAAACTAGACAAAGACTTTAAATTGTACCGTTTACATATGCTACTTGCATGTATATCCAGGAATATTTAAGTGATTTTTCAAGGGAAATTGACTCAAGTGAAAATCCAAAGAGTCAGTAAGATTTTAAATAGTTGATCAAAGCAAAACACAAAAACTAAAATAACTAAGCATCTGGTTACCATTCGCATTCATTTCCAAGCTCTGCTGTTCCTTGATGAATTACTCTTTATATTGCATTGGACGCAGCCTAAAGCAGTGTGATTCATTGTGCTGTGCTGAAGGTGCTGGCATATCCCAGCACAAGAGCTCCTAATCTCAGAGTCAATATTCAGTTAATTTGGAAAAGGAAATCATTTTGCCATATAGCAACCTTAGCATGAGGTGTGGAGACTTTGAAGACAGCAGTGAAAGAACGAATAGGAAAAAAAAAACAAGAAAAGCCTGACTGAACAGAGCAGATGATCTGGGAAATCTGTGTGAATAAAAACCGATGTGTGTATTCATGGAGTTTGATATCCCAAGGACATCACCATTTTTCCAGCTCACTCCAAACAAGGTAGCTTCTCTAACACATGATAGTGCAGCTGGCGCGGTAGGAAATTCTTTTATATACTTTTATTTAGATTCTATGTCTTATATATCTGTGTAGCAGACAGTTTCTATTGTGTGACAGTGTCAAAATTTGCAGCAAATTTTTTTTTTTTTTTTGTATTTTTAACAAGATCCAAAGCCTGATTAAAAATACTTCAAAGTGAAACATGGATGCATGACAATCTTATCCTTGTTTCACGTTCCTTCCTTATCCACTCATGAAAAAATGAATAATGATCTTTTTCCAATCCCATAAAGTCCGTATGTCCAAAAACCTGGAAAGTGGTTTTTAGTAGTAATATTTTTATTTGTATAGCAATTAGTATGTATTCTCAAATACATACTAATGTGCACATACTAAACTATGTATTAGTACATTTTCTCAAATAAATATATTTTGCTTTCCCTTCCAACCCTACTTCAGTGCCGACCACAGGATCAAGTTGTTCCACTATAAAGCTCAATTAACAAATTTCATGGAATATTTGGATGTTTTTAGAACTAACTGAAAATTGAGATATATACGTAAACTAAAGTTATGGATTTGAGCTTAGCTATTTCAGAGGAAAGGGGAGGTGAACTGTCACTGTAAGCATGAGAAAGTTGCCATATCATACAGCACAGTGTCACATACGATAGGGATCCCCTGGAACATTTGACGGAATTTTCTTTCTTTACAAGTTGAGGCCATGACTGCTAATGCCAAAAAACAATCTGAGGAGAGACTGAGTGAGCTGGGCCTGTTTAGCCTGGAAAAGAGAAGGCTGAGAGGGGATCTGATTAACATGTATAAGTTCAGGAAGGGGGAATGTAGGGAGGAAGGGGCCAAGCTCTTCTCAGTGGTGGCCAGTGACAGGACCAGGGGCAATGGGTGTAAGTTGAAACACAGGCAGTTCCATCTCCAGGTGAGGAGGAACTTCTTTCCTGTGAGGGTGACAGAGCCCGGGAACAGGCTGCCCAGGGAGGCTGTGGAGTCTCCTTCTCTGGAGATCTTCCAAACCCGCCTGGCTGCCACCCTGTGCCCCGTGCTCTGGGTGTCCCTGCTGGAGCAGGGGGGTTGGACTAGGTGATCTCTAGAGGTCCCTTCCAACCTCAACCAGTCTGTGATTCTGTGTATAATGAGAAGAGTGCCAATACAATGTCCTTTCTGAGAAGAGTGATTTTGCTGCAGTGGCTGCAGGAGCAGTCACTCCAGTTATTCATATTGTCAATTATTGGCAAATAAGATTAAATAAGTTGTGATAATTTAAAAGAAAATCTAAAATCCTCAGATCTTTATTAGTATATCAATCACTCCTTCTGTATATGGAATTTCTCCATCAGAAAAAAAACAGAGAATAAACTATTGCTAAAGGTTTTTTACTGGAGTAAAATGTGGCAGCCATTGAACACAGGAGCGGGGCAAAATAGCAATGAAAAATCACCTATTTCCTCCCCCAAAATGAGTTGGTTCACGAATGAAGACAAGGTGATACATACTGAAAGCCTCATTCTCAGAAAATAAAATAGCAATTGGGTTCTATAGAAACTCTCCTATCACACTGGGTCGAAAACAAAGTGCAATGTTTCTACAGAAACATTCTGTTCCTCTGGAAACCAAAATCCTCTGGAGAAGTCTGAGCATCTTGAATCACATTAGACCACATTATGATGGGAATAGGTAACATAGGTAACATTAGGCTATTCGGAGTTTGCAAAGTAAATGCAAAATTTATTCTCCTTTTTAAAGCTTTGCTTTCTCATTTAAGAAAGCTTTAAGAAAATTCAAAGTTTAAGAAAGTATTATTGAAGTGAAAAATATCTAAAAGCAACTGTCAAATGAAGATGATCAGGTTGAATATCTGCTAAAAGTACATATTTTAAGTATATCCTTCTTCCTATGGTGTTTGTCTTAGAGAAGGGTTCAAAAAGTCTGAATTTTGAGCTAAGAAGATAATGTCCATGTGTCCAATTCTATTTGATTTGTTTCTTGGTGCAATTTCTTAGAGCAGGAGTCTTTCAAAAATGTTTAATAAATTAAGGCTTAGATCTTGTGCATATCCTTTAAGAAGCACTGCAATGTAAGTAAATAAATATAGCAGGAAGAGGGCAGGGTGAGAAGAGAAAAAATAATAGAAATAAAATTGATGTAAGTTAATCATTAATTTTCTAAAAGAAAAAAGCCTTGGGAAAAGTCTCTAATAAATATTATATATCTAATCTAAGACAATTCATAACTCACTRTGCACAAGTTACTTGACTGCCTCAAAATGGTGAATTTCGAATGTCTTCCCAGCCTCATGTTAACATCTTCTCTGTGTTCCTGCCTCCAGAACAGAGCACCATGAAGCCTAGTCATTCCTTCCAGAGGGGCAAGAAAAGGAACAGGGGTACATGGGTTACATGGGAGCCATGACATGCTCATCCCCGGGTAAACCTTGCTGCTATAGAGACCCTAAAGCAGAGAACAGAAATGATTTTCAACTTTTACAGACAATATAGTAAAAAAAAAAAAAAGAAAGAAAGAAAACAGAGTTCAGGTGCCTAAACAGTTTTCCAGGACTATAGTAGGCAAAATAGGTTAAATGAGATATCTGCTGAAATTTATGAATCATGTAGGAAAATCGTCATCAGAAGAAGAATCCAAATGACTAAATCAGTTAGTGGCTCAAACCGTGATATTAATTGTAGCAAACAAGCTTCAAAAAGTGAGAGAGCTCCTGGATTTCCATAAGCAGCATTGGCAGAGCTACGTGACAGAGGAATAAGCAGCTGAGAAAGTAGCAAATACTCATGTTGACTTTCTGCCAAGAGTAAAACCTGATCCAAAATATTGTTGAAGATAATGATTGCTCAGAAAGTAGAAAAATAATCACCCGTCATACATGAATTATTGCAAAAGAACCTGTTAGGGCAGAGTTATCTAAGTCATTGATTCCTTGCTAACATAACTGCAGCCTTGTCGTAAGATCTGTCAGTAACATAACAGAATGACYTGGTCTCTAACAACAAAGTGATTGCTGAGAGTAATAAGACACAGCAAAGTCATACACAGACTAATGAACTGCAGAGCTCTCTGATGGGTTTTTCAGTTTCTGACTCAACTAAAAGTATTCCAAAATTACAGAATAAGAAAACTTTCAGCTTCTGTGCTCAAGGATAATGGATTAAAAAAAAAACTGAAGTTCATTTTTACTTAGCAGTAATATGAAATTTCAGCAGATAGAACTGTCGCACTCACAAAGTACTGTTTCCTGAGCAAAATGGTATTCCAGGAACAGGGATGGCAGAACTCGAGGATTTCACAGTAAGGAATGTCACTATGTCTTACCCAGCTACGTTCACACCTCCTTACACAAGCTGTGCATGTACCAAATTGGACAACAAATGACTTTTCACACAGTGAACAGGATACAGAAACTTAAACTCAAGTGATAGAAGTCTCCAAATCCATGATTTGCATAAAACACATGACAAGTTTCACAGGTATGACCTACAATACACCCCATAAAAGAGACAGGGAACAGAAACAGAAATGCTCATAGATTTGGCTCCATGTGGCAGTAACAGATGACGAGCCAGGTGGCCTGGGAATCCTCTTCAAGAGTAACATTCAATTGCTAAAGCTCAAGGAAATGAGGCAAACGTGGGTCTTTTTGGAGAGCGACCATTGTAAATCAGCAAATAAAGTCACTGTCTGAGGAGTGAGAAAGAAGCCAACATCACAAAAGAACAGACTGTTTTCCTGAGGCTGGAAAAATGCAAGGAAAACACAAAAATCTTTATCAGCACTTCAGTCAAAGAGTTGGTGTGTGGAGGTTTTCCAGCAGAAATCTCTGTGGGAAAAGTCCTTTACTTTCTAAAAGGAGAAATAATGAATCTTAATCTTAAATAGTCAAAACTGGCTGCTTTCTAACACAAAGACGCAAAAAGGCAAGGAAGACCTAAATACAGATAAACTATTATTTGAATTCAAAAATTTAATTAACATAAAATTTAATGTGTTATAGTTAACACATTAAAAACCTCTTTCCAGGAGATATGGTAATGCTGCATGCTGCATAAAAAAGTTACCCAGGTTGTGATTATCTAAATTCAATCTTACAGATGCCCATAACCCTACCATAGCTATAACAGTCATTTTGTAAAATGATGAATTAAATGTGTGGAACCACACTGTAAATGGGATGGGAATGCAAAACATCTTTTTATTACAGCATTATAACAGAAATATTAATTAGGCCTACAAAATTTTCTCTGTCAATCARGCAAGCTGAAATTTAATTAAACTATTTTTGCTGATGAATAACAAGAACAATCTGCGAGGGAAGAATGTATTTGAATAGTTAATGCCATGGCCACTGGTTATTGAAACCCAGCCAAGAGGTTTCCTGTATTTTAATGGAAGAACTTCCTAGGTGAGGTAGGACCACTTCTCCAAACAGTATATGTCTAAAAAATAGGAAATTGCCACTGCTGTAATAGGTAAAACCAAAAGAAAATAACAGAAATTAATGAACATTGTACCTGTCTTCCTCATCCTGAAATTAATCCAAATGATTTGCTTAAAGGCAAAGTTCAGAAGTGAATCCAGAACTGTAGAGTTTATCCGTCAYAGTTTCATTCTGCTTGTTACTGTAACCATATGCAAGAAGTTCTTGAGTTCAAACAAGTATTTCCAAATAAATATAAATAAATTTTGTTTTCCAAACAAAACAAGTAGCAGCAGCAGCTTACACTTCTTTGTCTCACACAGCTTTCAAGCATCCTCTGGTACACTGCTAAATATGTTATGTAGGAAGAAGAATTTGTTGAGTGAAGGAAGGGAACTGCCTAAGGAATAAAAGAATGAAACTGAGTTWAAAAAAAATGTGGACAATGAATATAAAAATAGAGCAGTGAGAACTATTTGTCTGTGGGAGAAAAATCTGCAGAAGAGTGTCAATGTTTCGGTCAATAAAATCTAGTCTGGACCTAGGTAATGGCCTGCAGAGATCATTATGGCCTTGAGAGAAGTACGCAAGTCAGTAGGTTCCTTATAATACTATGAATAGAGGAGGAAAAGCTATTTAAACTCAGGGATTTTGTATTTGTTTATCAATCGAAACCAGTGGGAATGTAGAGAGCTTAAAATATTACTTTAATATCTCTCCTGCTATGGATTTTTCTGTTAAGATGGAAAATACTAATTTCACCTTATATGTATGCAGCTGCCCTTGTCCCTGAAGATCGTAGAATATCTCCAAGCTATTTATAAAGAAAAGTACATTCACTCAATCACAGATGCGACTGCAGCAGTCATATTGGGATTTGATTGGGTTTTAGTCACTAGTAGGAAGCCAGTTAGCAAAAGAGAATAAACAAGGATATTTTGGACACTAATATCTATGCAAAAACCCTGTACTTAAAGAGTATGATTAGATAACCTTTAATTTCAATAGTTTACTTATTCTATAGCTGGTTTTGAAAAACTAGTGGCAAAAAGGAAACAAAAGCGGAGTCTTTACTGGGATTGTAGATGAGGCAGATTACAGTGTATCTAGTTGAAAGTAATTTTTGATTTGAATATTCCTAAAAAAAGAGTATGCAAAATCTCTCCGAGGGACTAAGAGATTCCCTGTCTGAGGGAATATGTAAGACTGTAAAGAGTTGGAACTGGAACTGGGAGTTAATGCCTCTTAAAGCACAGGAGGAATCCCCACGACATCTCCYAATAAATGTGTGAAAGGCTCACTCCAGAGCAATTGCACGAAGGCTGCTTACTAAATAACTGGATAGGAGTATAAAAAAACAATTAAGTTCTTACYGAACCAAGATCTTTCCTGCAGACCTATGTCCACTGTGCTTAAAAAGTGATCTGGTTTTAACGGAATGCAGGTAGGAAATTGAGGCCTGGAAATCAGTAGACATTCAACACTCTAGTTTCTCCTCCATATTTGTTGCAAAAAGTTTGAAAGGATTGACTCTCCATTTAGGACGTTGCTCCTAAATGTTCTCTGTTTTAGTTGATCCCTAGTCCTCCTTCCTCTCTAACAGCAGTGGAATAGTACGTGCTGAAGACCCCACAATTACRTAACACAGGGGCCTTTTACCCTGTATGTGGGAGGAAAACCTCCTAGATGGGATTTCATCTCAGTACAAATTAACTAGTAGAAGTGTGGGGAAAAGCCTAGATCATTAACTGGGAGTAATCTAATTAATGGACTCCAGCTAATCCCMACCTGGCTGGTCTAAACAAGCAACCTGCCATGGAATGCAGGATGTGAACAGAGCTGGAGCAGAGTGATCTTGTAAATGCACCAGAAACACAGCAACAAAAGCATAATAAACAGTGAACAAAATAATCTCTTGCTCTAAATATATCAAAATAAGATGACAAAAGTGTCATAAAAGTGGGCCAAAAGGTATAGGCATTGATTGTATAATGGATATAATTTGCCTTTTGACTTTGCCCAGCTGCAGCACGTGCCGAGTTGGCCCTGCGTGTCCCCGGCARTTCCAAACACACAAAGGAGATTTTAGACCATGGTGAAGGGATCTCTTTCCTGTACCAGTCTCCCCATCACAGCACACTATTACACTCCCAGATTCCCTCAAATCTGTCCTTTGTATCTACTCTTGTTTATATCAGTTCTGCTTCTATTTCCCCTATTGTCTTTCCTCAGCCTTATCTCAGCTCTTCCTTTAACGGGAGGGTTTTCACACACTGCTCTGATGTGAGGGCTGCCACAGGAGTATTTTCTTCCTCAGACTCTGTGTTTCAGAYAGGAAGAAGGAAGGAGAAAAGAAAATGCAGTCTAGTTGAATGGGTCTTAACTTTGGCAGACAAGTCACATGGTTAGGACCTCATCATGGACTTCCACAGAAGGCTGCATAGCAGTCCATTTAATTACACAGGAGTCATTTTAATTGCTCTAAGAGGGTACCCCACTGCTAATTCTGAAAACGGAGACACTCAGAACATGAGAAAACTCAACATGGAACCCRAAGAGAAAAGAAATAACAGTGATCAGAGGAGAGTAAGGGATCATCCAAGCATAACTTAGAAATACCAACTGAATGTAGCCAGTACAGCTGCATTCTGCCTGAGTGGATTCTTAAGCAAGCGAGTTACATGAAGAGCCATGTCATCTGCTCAGCCCTTAACTGGGACGCCCTGGAGTGACACCATAAATATCAGTATTGTTAAYTTTTGTTCTACAAGTTATTCCAGGAGACTTAAATTGTTTAAGTCCAAATACGAGACTTGCTCCAAAACCGAGGCAAGGTTACAAAAAACCTTGTTCCAATTATCCACCCGTCAGCTGTCAAACAGAAATGCTGCCAAAAGCAACTTCTACAATTGCTCTCAAAATCTGTGCCATTAAAAACTAAAGGTATAAAGATATCATAAAATGATTGGAATCTAAGATGAAAGAAAATGAACAGTTTGTTTTTCATGATGCGTTTAGACAGTATGRATTCAAGTGCAGGCTTTATGGGTGATATTTTTCTAGAACTTTCCTATTTTAACAAGAATAATTTCTAATAAATCCTCACATCAGAGGATTCAGCTTGGTACAATCTTAACAACTGAAGCAACCATGGCAATAATAGCAACACATGACGTGCAACATATGTGATTTGACAGTCTCATATTTCTTTGTTTCTTTTTTAATTGCCAGTGAYCGCCGTCAGAAGACTATTTCATTTTCCTTTCATAAGTAACAAAAAAAGTAACTAAGAAATATTCCTGTGTATAGAGCACTAGAAACTATCCCCAAATTGCATGACCACAGAGTATTATTTTAATGAAGCAGTAGCAACAATTATAAAGGGAAGACAAACTGCTAATGACCTTAGAGCAGCATTACACATTACCACGAGCTTCTAGAAAAACGCATGAGTAGGAAGCTTTAGAAAAGGGATTATTTCTTTTGCACATGTATTATCTAGCATTATGTTTTGTGTTCATTAAAGAATGACACACAGGAGGATTAAATGCCAGTTGTCACAGTAACAGGGCTAATGGCATCTTTGTCCCCTTCCTGCATTCTCTCAGAGCGCTACCCTTAGCTTTCAGATTCATACTCCCACCTATTACAGGATAAAATTATATTTTTTTTCACTTTTAGACCAGCTCCCAGGCTCTGCTCTCACTTACTGAAGAGTTTATCTGGCAGAACAAATTAATTCAAGCATTTTCTGCTCTTCCTTTCAGTGATCTGACAACTTCTTAGGAATAGTTTTCAGTGTAAAGAAGGGGAAAAAAAAGTGTTTAAAAASAGCATTCTGGCTCATTGCCTATCCTATGCCAGGATTTATCATCTCCTGTTGGTAAATTAGGCAGATACCTTCAAAATCCTCAGGCAGGTCTTTATGCCTCCATCTAATTTTCACAATTAAAAATGCCTCTTAGATTCTTTTTTAAAAWGCCACTTTTCTCTTATTGCTGATACTTTAGGGATTTTCATAGGCTATATTTTCTCTCAGAGACTTCCATGTAATTGCTTAGTGATGGCTCACATTGAGTTATGCTTTTTCTTTCTAACAGAGCACTTGTAAAATAAATTTGTATATTCATATTATAAACACCCAAACAGATTAATATGTAGAATATAATTACTACATTATTTAGAGCTGCTATAAATCCATCACTTCTCTAAAGCAGCTGATTTCCATGCTAAAGAAAGAATATTGGTGGCTACGTTTGTTACAAGAACCATGCTGAGCCTAGTGCAAGAAAATGGCCTTTGTCCCACAGTCAAACTTATCACCTGAGATTGGAAGATAAGGTGCGAATGTACCCTGTAAATAAAAACTGATTTTAAAGTTAATGCATTTACACAAATGCATTTAGTTCTTCCGAGTCATTACATACCAGACACACACAAAAAAAAAATCTTAAAGAATTAAAGTGACAAATATCTAGGAAGATTGCCCAGTAGACATATATTTGTCACTTACATTGCATCTCAACTATATCACTTCCCTTAGCATCACCTCTTTTATTTTTGTTCTGGACATATGCTAATTATATACCATTGATACAGTGTGTTTAGAAATTCACCAAATTCTCAGAAACTGGTATGCTAAAAGAATATTCCTTACTTAGGATTTCTTTAAAAATCTCATATTGCAGTGTCTTAGTGGAAGAGAATATTAACAAAATTTAAGTATCCTCTGGCTGTCAGAATAACTATGTGCTTCTCAAATATTACTGATAAGAACCTGACAGCCACTTCTTCCAAACTCCGTCATTCCCTACATGCTCTTGCTACTGGCTGGGCACCTTCCAAGGAAATTCTCCSTGTTTTAATAAAACTCTCGGGTTTGTATCTTGTCTTGTTTGACATTCGGTCCCTGCCCTGCTCTACTTCCCTCTTTCCTGTAGAAATGTGGTTTTAGCATTCCACTCATTTAAATGTATAACCTGGTTTGAAAGCACTTTCCTCTTTTGCTGGCTGTTCTAATTCAAAGGATTTTTCTCAGAATCCTTTACAAAATTTTCAGTGATCCTATATTTACCCCTTACTCTTCAGTTGCTTTGAATTCTACTAATTACTACTTATTTAAAGCCAACAAATAGATGTTTGRGCCTTAGAAGCTGAATTCTGGTGAGGAGGTGATGAGGATCAACAAAAGCAAACAGAAAATGCAAAATAAAATTATGCAACATGGGACTTATTATTATTTAGGGAATTATATATTTAAGGGTGCCTCAAGAGACTGAAAACACAGCTCTGGCTAATTGCTATGGGAATTGTTCCTCTTAAAACACTTTGAAAAAAAATGATATGAAATTTTTGGATCATTCATCTGCATTTTTTGTTGCTCCACATAGAAAATGGAAGTCGCACGAAGTTCGCCCCGGGGTTTCTGCACAAACCAACGGGGCCTCGCGGCGCCTCGGGCCGGGCCGTGGCGGCGCCTCGGCCCGGGCTGCGGCGGTTCCTTGACCCGGGTTGTGGCGCCCCAGGCCGGGCTGTGGCGGCTCCCCAGGCCGGGCTGTGGCGGTTCCTCGGTCCGGGCTGTGGCGGCTCCCCGGGCCGGGCTATGGCGCTGCCTCCGGCCGCTCCCGCCCCGCCGCTTCCCGCCCTGCCGCCCGCGCGGCCGTTGGTGTCACCGGGCAACGGGGGCAGCGGCCGCGGCCGCTGCGGGAGGCGGCGGGGGCCGCGGCGCGATGGGAGCGAGGCCGTGGCGGCGGCGCTGAGGGCGGCGGTGAGAGCGGTGCCGAGCGCGGCCCGGGCCGCCCCGCGGGGCGGGCGCGCAGGTAACGGCCGCGGCGGGAGGGGAAGGTGCCGGTGTCACCGCGGGTGCCTGTCCTCTGTAGCGCCAGCGCTGCCCCTGTGCCGGGGTCACCGCGGGTGCCTGTTCCTATATTCCTGTAACACCAGTGCTGTCCTGTGCCAGTGTCACCGCGGGTGCCTGTTTCTATATTCCTGTTACACCAGCTCTGGCCTCAATGCCAGTGTCACCTCGGGTGCCTGTACCTGTAGCGTTCGCGCTACCCCCTGCCAGTGTCACCTCAGGTGCCTGTCCCCTCTAGTGCCAGTGCTGACATGTGCCAGTGTCACCTCAGGTGCCTGTCCCCTCTAGTGCCAGCACCGTGCCCCGTGCCAGTGTCACCGCGGGTGCTTGTCTCCTCTAGTGCCAGCACTGCCCTGTGCCAGTGTCCCCTGTCACCTGTCCCAATACACCCACATCTGCCCTTGCACCGGTGTCCGCTCGGGTGCCTGTCCCAGGTACCACCCTGTGCCGGTGCCACCCCACGTGCTGTCCCCGTGGGCTCAGCTCAGCCTCGGGGCCTGTGTCCCGCTCTAGTCTCTGGGACTCAGTTTATCCTCAAGTCTGTGACAAATTTAGAAGGTTTAGTGACTTAGGGAGTCTCGGCAAATCCCTGGCATGGCTGGATATGATCCAAACCAAACCAAAAGATTCCAGCGCCCCTGGGATCGTGCCATTGCACTGAGCACCAGAGCCCCCATCGAGCTGAGAGTCCCATCCCGCCTGTCCCAGCTCGGGCCCTGGAGCTGCCTTTCCCTGCTCCCGTTGTTTGCAGTTGTCCAGTTGCACAAGTGGGAAGGAAAGCTCAGAGCCACCCAGCCTGCACTGATCTCTGTTATTTATTTCTGTTGTTTTGACAGGTCAAAAGGCGATGGAGCAGAATAAGGGAGTGTTTCAGGGCCTAACTATGGCTAAGTGAGTACTGACTTATTAACTGGGAGTTGACCACACAATGGAATTGAATATGTTGGTTTATTAAAGATGTGAAATACAAGTATTATTTCAGAGACAAACACGATTCTTTGTTCATTTCTTCTGCTGCTTTTTATGCCAGCTATGGAGAGGTTACTGATAACTAGGATAACACAGCTCATTCCCTTAGTTAATAATCTAGTGAGTGCCTTTCTTTATTTTTATTTTTAAAAGTGTGTATACCTGAACAAAGAAAAATGAAAGCCAWGTGGGATTTTATTGAAGTGCTAACTATTTGAAATGTTTTTCAAAAATTGTCAAAGTTGCTAGGCTACAGCAGTGTGAGCTTACATATCACGGCATTTAAAAGCTCAAAAATCTCAAAAACAAGCCTATTAATTGCTAGAGCCATAGCCCTAGTTTACACATTGCTCTTACCAGGTGTTAAGTAATGCACTTTTCATCTGCAACACAATCATCTTTTTCAACACAATCCAAGTTCGGTTCTTCCCCATTATTATTAATCTAAAAAAAAAMCATTAGCACAGCACAAAAATGTTTTTAAGAAATATACATACAGGCCGAATCTCTGTGAATACAGCTTCATGAAGGCTGTATYGTTGAAATCAGGGATTGATTGCCTCATTAAAACGATTAACCAGACCAGAGAGGTTTAGGAATGGCAGGATCTTGCTCTGTATGTGTTGGCACTGCTGAAAGTTTCCCAGGATCGAGGGGCTTTACAGAACTCRGCTGTTCCCCATCCTCACTTGCCTATTGCAGGAGCTGATGTTCCAGGACCACAGCAACACACAGAGTACTTCCCTATATGATAAGTTGGATAGAATAATTTATCATAATTTTATAAATAAGCATACTGTATATTTTCATGTTAAAAAACTCTTATATCAATATTAATGTAAGGCAGTCCTAGCTCTTATGACATATACTAAGTGTAAAAGTCTCTCTTCATAGAAACACACATATTCAAACATGTGTGTTGGGTCACACCATATTCTGACCCAACGWGATTTTTATATGATTTGAATATACATATTCTGTTGTACTGGATTATACCTGTTCTGCATGCACTTWTCCTCATAGAAAAAAATGTACAGTGCAAAAACGCTATATCAGAACAATGTGACACTTATTTTTCAACTTTAAGAAGCCTTCTTTTTATTAGCGCCATGACTGGTAAATATAGTCATACAAAAACTTGAATTTTTTAAAAAAGAAAATAGCTTTTGTCTGGATACTTTAAATAAATCCAAAAGCTATTTCAAGAGAGATCTTTTTGGCCTCAGTTGTAACTAATATTTGTGAAATKCCAGGCCATGACAGAGGAATCTAGGGAGTGATTCCTCTCATCATAAAAAAAAAGTATTCTAGGTAGCTATTTATTTCCATTAATAGTGCAAAAAAAAAGAAACCTAAAAGGGCAATTTAGAATCCRTATCTCATGGCAGAAGACACTGGTTTCCATCTGTGCTGCCAGGATCCTGGGGATAATGCAGATTCTTTAAAATTTGGGAAGCTGGCTGAATAATGGTCATAGATATAATAATAATTATTTCTGTGCAGTGAAGACTCATAAATTACAAATTACCATCCATGGATGCGTGTGGCTGACAAAGTGAGTAAAATTGTTAAATGAATTAGTTGTATTTCATATAATGGAACTCCGGGGCAGAAGATTCTAATGCAGTGTTGTATAACAACCCGTTTTTATAATTCCTGTTTTAAAGCTATCTTTTAGAAGGGAAAATCAGATAGTACTGGGTCTAGAATGTGGGTTAAAGATCAAAATTAAATGAATGTACTGTGTAAGATGGAAATCTTTACTTAGATTGTTCTGCATAGGTTTAACATGTGTTTGCATAGGTATATTCATATGTGCTTTCCTATTTGTCTGCAAACCTAAGAGTAAAACAGAAAAGGCATGAAACAGATGCTGACAGTCTGAACTAAGCTTTTCTAAAAAATTCAGGTTATAAATTGCAGTTTATTCTAATGGCTACAAAAGATATTTCTGTGCCTCAAAAAACATTTAGAAAAATACAGATGTGTGTAGAACGCTAATGCAAGAGGGTGAACTGAGCTGTAAAGATCTAACTAGAGCAAGAAATCAGTTTKCAGAAAGATAAAAGCCTGGAGTCAGCAGCGCTTGTTATCTGGGCTTTGGTTGGTTTGAACCTGAAAACACAGAGTATTTTGCATGCACTATTGCTCTCTCTTCCTACAGATAAATAGTTCTAAATGACAGGAGAATATGAATCATCTCTGTTTTACTAATATGAAAATGGAGTGAAAAAGATAAGAGCTTGCCTACATCACTTTAAAAATGCTTTTAGGTGTTTTGAAGTGTTTCAGAGTAAATGCAACCAAAAATACCTGCCACTTGCTCAAACACAAGTCTTTATTGCCATGCAGGAGGAACCCATCTGCAGTGTGTGTTCGGTATCTTGTTCTTTGTGTTTCTTTGCCAAATGACTGATGGGATATAAAAGAAAAAACAAAACAACAGAGTTTGCCATATTCCACATCCAGGAATCAAATGAAATTTTTCAGATACTGAGACCATATGACTGGCCATGTTCTGGAGGGAGAATTAGCACTATTTTCAGACCGCTTTAGCAGGACTAAAATAGTAGTTACAGCAGCAATACCTCTATGGAAGTAGTTGGTGGGTTTAACTAGCAGGTCCATCTTCATTTGGAGARTCATAGCCAAGCTGTAAGGTGGCTCTGGTAGCAGAACAACTGTAATAATCTACAGCTTTAGGCACAGCTGGAAGATCAAGGTAAGAAAGCAGCCAAAGATGAGAAAGAGAAAATAGTGAGACTGTTTCATAACACTGTTATGAAAGAAATTTTCCAGGTCTTGTTGATCGAAAAGAAGCTTTTAAAGGATTTTATTTTAAAAAATTATGTTGAGRTCTTAATTATGATGTTGTGTATCTAAGAAATATTCTCCAGTTTCTTGTAGCGATTATCACAATATGGGGTATGCAACAATTTAACATCACAAAAAAGCACTTGCAAGGATGAGCTGGTCCCAGGCACCCGGTGCTTTTTATCATCATCCCTTTCATAAACTGTCATTACCTTATGTAGATGCTGCACAGCCTTTAGTTCCTGGGCAACCATCTCTCAGGCAATTATTTCATAAATCAATTGATTTCTTGGCCAAGGCACAAGGAGAGTAAAGGGAGCTATGAAATATAGAGGATTACTAAAGGAATTACCTATGCACATTTTTACAAGCAGCCACTTCATGGAAACATTTGAATGACTGCGCTCTGCTTAGCAATGGTAAAGGCCTTTGCCCTGCAGGGTTATGTACCATCAACAGTCGAGGATTACAGGACATTCGTGCTTTTATAAATCAAAATACTATAATCAGTGGCCATTACATTTACTTTTTAAGAAAATGTCAGTGGGCTAAATAATTCCCTGAAGAGGAAAATAGCATATGGTCTAACACTACAAAATGACAGAGTATTGTTAAATATTTTCTAGGAAGAGACTTATTTTATTAAAACACTAAATTTATCRTCATGAAAAGTAATGGATTACAATACATTTTTTGCATCAGTTTAAATTTAAGGAATATAGTTAGCAAATTTATGAAACAATAAAAATGCTGATTTTATCAACAGGAATTTCAATACAGGCTTCTATTCAACTAAAAACAATCAAGAATGGAAAAAGGCATGAAAATAATGCATGCAAATAATGCATTAAATTAAATTTAGATTAAACTGTCACTGCAACAGATTAAAAAAGTGAAGAGAAAGCAGGTGTACAACTAATTGATTACTACAGTATAGTTTGTTGCGATAAGAAAAGTGTTGACACTGAAGAAACATCATGTAATTCATTTGTACCTTCATTTAGAGACAGCAGTAATTAGATACACTAATCTCAACATCATTGCAGAGGAAGCAGTCAGAAATTTTCACATTGGCATGATCAGATCATACTACTGAAAGYAGTAATCTGAGGATTGCAAAGCAGAATGTTTTCTTTCTCTTGGCCAAGATAAGGTTGCAATGACCAAAGATGGCACATTCCAAAACTTTTTGACATGGGGATAAAGATGAGGTAAAGAGAGATCTTCTAACACAAGTAATAAAGCCATGCATTGAGGTCAGCTAAGAATAGAATCTCTTATTAAAACAAAATCATAAAACCAGTTAAAGCGAGAACAGTTGTTAAAAATAAAGTGCAAAAAATAAAAATAGTCATAGAAAGAGGGGAAAAAGAATATCAACAACCAGATAGCTTGAAAAAGAGATAATCAGATGACATGCTGCTGGAAAGAAGGCCCCCATCCACGGACCTGATCTTTCGTCTACAGCAGTTTGATGCTTGCCAGTGGCTCAGATTGAGGACTCTGTGACAAGACAAGCTGAAGCACCAAAAGTTCCACAGGAACTTAAGGAAAAAATTCTTGACAGTGAGGGTGACAGAGCCCTGGAACAGGCTGCCCAGAGCGGTGGTGGAGTCTCCTTCTCTGGAGATCTTCCAAAGCCGCTTGGACGCAGCCTGTGCAACATGCTGTAGGTGCCCCTGCATGTGCAGGAGGGTTGGACTAGAAGATCTCTATGACTGCTGAGCCTGCTGAGCCTTGTCTGCCCCTCGTGTTATTACTCCCAGCTACAATTCCACAGAGGCACCAATGATGCCAGAAGTGATCTGGGAAGTATCAAGTGTGACTATGTGGCTTTGTCATCAGTCACTAAGGGCATGAGGRACTTGATCACTTTCTCCTCTATGCTTCTAGGGAGGATGAAGGGCATGAGGATGAATAGAGGATCCTGTGGGTCAGGAGCTGATCATACAGCTGGTTTAGCTGGTTAACCCTTAGCAACAGAACTTTGGTTTTTATGGCCATGGGTCCCTCTCYAAGGACTGAAGTTTGCTTGGAAGAAATGGGATCCACCTGACTAAGTGGRGCTAAAGCATCTTTGCCAACATGTTGGCCAACTTTATGAGGAGAACTTTAAATTAGGAATGACAAGGGAGGGAGAAAATAACCAGCTCACCCCATGTGTGTCCTCATAAACAAAATCAGACAAAATCAGCATGGCTGGAAGTCTCTCTGAAGTGCTGCACAGTACTGCAAACAGCATGGGGAATAAATAAGAATGCTGCAATGAGCGGGTATGAGAGCTGTAGGAAGGAACAGCTGGAGAGGTGAGAGGAGGAGGTATATTTTGTGTGAGAAAGCAGCAGGACTACATGACGTTCTGCGTAGGGACACAAGTAAGCAGTTTAGGAGTTAGGATTAGAGGACAGACGAACACGGGCAACATCGTGATGAGCCTCATGTTTACAGGCCCTGGTCTTCATTAGGGACTTTGACTACACCCATTTGTGCTGAAGGACACAAACTATACAGATTTATGGAGCTTCCTGACAACTTCCTGACACAGGTGATAGAGTTGAAGAGGGGAGGTGAACTGTGGATCCCATATTTACAAACAAGGAGAAACAGGTCAAGGAGGGTAAACCTGGTCAAGCCTGGGGTAAGCTTGAGGTCAAGCCTGGGGTAAACCTTAGCAACAGTTGTCATGAGATGATGGAATTCATGATCCTGAGAGGGAAAGAAAAAAAAAAAAAAGAAAAAAAAAAGCGCAGCATCACAATCCTAGACTTGGGGAAAGCAGACTTTGACCTCTTCAGGGCTCTGCCTGGAAGAATCCCAAGGGAGACTGTTGGAGATGAGAACGGTCCAAGTTGATTTTCGAGGACTACCTCTTCCAAAGTCAAAAATCCATCTTAAGTTGCAGGAAGATAAGCAAAGGTGGCAGGAGGCCATGGATGAGCAAGAAGCTCGAAACATGAGGAGGAAGCATACAGGAGGTGGAAGCAGGAAAGAGATGGTCCAAGAGGGAGGGCTTGTCAGTACATATAAATATCTGATGAGACTTGTAAAGAAGATGGAACCAGGCTSTTCTTGGGGTTTCCTAGTGACACAACAAGAAGCAGTGGGCATAAACTGAAATATCAGAAACTCCATTTAATCCCAAGTGTAGAGTTTTTAAGTGAGGATTGTAAAGCACTGAAAAGAAGGTTGCCCAGAGAGGTTGTGGAGTCTTCACTTTAGGAGATCTGTTTGGAAACAGGTTCAAGACCTGTTTGGACAATGTCCTAAGCAACCTGTAGTTGACTATGCTTTAGGCAGGGGGTTGGATGGTCTCCAGAGGTCCTGTCTAACCTCAGTTATTCTGTAATTCTGTGATATCKGCATTATTTTGATACTTATGAGCTACAATGATCTGAAAGCAACAATATAAAACATGTTCTGTCACTGATAACTAAATCATACTGCAAGAGATGTATTCCAAACTTGACTCAGAAGTTTGGAAAAAATGTCCTGTTTATGTGCACATAATGCCCAGCCTGTACTTAAGTGCAGCGTAGTGTCCCTCAAAGCTGAGTTCTGTTTCAAGATGCACTCATTTCTGAGCTTATTAGTAGATTAATGTTGTAGAAATTGTCTTGTGACTTAAATCCATTTACCAAAGATAATGTGAAATCAAAGTGCCAAAATTGAACTAGCAATTAAGAATATTGCTGGTTTTCAAGTTGGCTTTTTAATAACTTGCTTCCATGATTCCTATAGTCATAGTAGGAAGTCCTGTGTCCAAGTGTAACTTAGTATTCAGCTCCTCTTCCCCACATCTAGAGGTCTGGAAGACCTGGAAGTCTTTGTTCCCTCTATGGCATTCTTTCAACTTCATTTATGTTCATTTTGCAACTTAGCAACAGCATTTTAATGAGGTAAAAACATCCCAAATATCCTAAAAATTCTGATTTTAACTTCAGGCAAACTTAAGAGTGAAGAAATGGGATTCCATTAACCCTTGAAGGCATCATTTAGCTTCTCCATTTTTTTCTGATGTTGAAGACTGTGTATTTCCATCATAATTCAAAAATAAATTTTAGTGATCTAAAGTAACACCTACGTTCTTCTTCATAAGATAATAAAAATATTTTAAAATATAAGATATATATAAACTTTTTTTAATATACATTATTAGAGATTCTCCATGTGAAGCTGAACTTCAGGAGTTAATGCATCAAATTGATATCATGGTAAACAGCAAGAAAATGGAATGGGAAAGGAAGATGCGAGCTTTGGAGGCAAAGATGGATATCCGCGATCAAGAATTAGCAAATGCCCAAAGTAAATTGGATCAAAAAGGTCAAGAGGTACTTAAAAATGTTCCATTCTGTGAAGAAAGTGTTTATTCTGGGAGTTAGTTAATAATATGCTCTCTAAGTAGTACTGTTCATTCTGTCATGTCAAAATACCAAACACATTTTTAAAGGTCAGTAATCATCTTTAGTGTTTTGTTTTAAACTGTGCTTCTGTTGTGAAAAAAAAAATAGTAAAAATGTCATTCAAAGTCCCATATCTATTTTATTTCCCTGTGGTCTRCGTCAAATATTCTCAGTTTAGTTATAAAAAGATGAATTGATATTTTTAAATGCCAACACTTCTAACATCACCAGAATTTGAAAATAAAAACACACTGTTCAAAAAGTTAGACCAAATTTTGCCCTTGTAATTCATGTTCATCCCCATTTTTTGCCATTTTAAATGCTATGTATGCAGCTTTAAATGTTAATTTTATTATTACAATGCAGTTTGTATTGTKTTACCACTTAGAGCTGCTCAGAGACATCAGTGAATCTTAGCAGGGCTTTCAACAGTAACTTAATATATCTAAAGTGAGGTGCTTACATGTGGATGCATGTGTGTGAACTAGGTACCTAAGCTACCATTATAGGCAGTGGGATTTTGGAAAATGATGTAATTCGCCCTAACAAACAATTTAGATTTCAATGCAAATACCCTTAGTCATTGCAGCCAGAGGAGCCAAGCGAATAATTCAGCTAGCCAGCCCGTAAAGCCTTAAGTTATTTGCCTATACACAGGTATTGTATTGTCTGAAATATTTTAGTGTATTCCACCTCGTGTCCTGTTGTCTCTCCAGAAAAGTACAGATTTTCTGCATGTTCTTTGTGTTAATTCTCAGATCTATGTGCAAATATCAGATAATTCAAGATGTCTCAAAGGGGTATCAAGATACCTCAAAGAACTGAAATGAGCCTACAGTATCTCCCAGGAATGGGCTTATAAATTACTGAAAGTTATATATGTGATTACATGAGGCATTCAAGTGAAATTTTCATACTGGTGGCCAGAGATTTATTCATAAAGTTTGGCCAGAACTGCTTTCACCTAAGGGTCTTCCATGGTAGTGTTAGCATTAAATCATAACATAAGCAAAGGTAAGGTTTTTTACTTTCAAATCTGGAATTTGATTTCAATACAATATGGGTCTGTGGTGTGCAGGTTTTAATATTAATCAAATAAGTTTATTTTTTAACATTCATCTTTTATGCCACAATCTACTTTCAAAGTTTCAAATAACTACTTTGAAAAATGTGCATATTTGAACACTTTGGCAAGGGTAAAATTAAATGCTTATTCTAACTGTAGGTGGGACTACTTCAACAGAAGCTGGAAAACTTACAGAAAACTAAATCAGAAATGGTTCAGAATTATGAGGTCCAGCTTCAAGCATTGAAATCTCAAGTAAGAAAAAAAGTTGATTTCATTATTTTCTCTTGGCGGTATAAAGATCTTCCATGTAGAGTAGATTCACCTTTTTGAAACTGTGGAGCTTCTAGAGAGGGTCCAGTGTRGAGCAACTAAGATAATTAAGGGACTGAAGCATCTGTCGTAGGAGGAGAGACTGAGTGAGCTGAGCCTGTTTAGCCTGGGGGAGAGAAGGCTGAGAGGGGACCTGATTAACATGTGTAAGTACCTCAGGGGAGAGTGTAAAGAGGATGGGGCCAAAGTCTTCTCGGTGGTGGCCAGTGACAGGTAATGGGTACAAGTTGAAATACAGGAAGTTCCATCTCCATATGAGGAAGAACTTTCCTGTGAGGGTGCCAGAGCCCTAGAACAGGCTGCCCAGGGAGGTTGTGGAGTCTCCTTCTCTGGAGATCTTCCAAACCYGCCTGGCTGCCACCCTGTGCCCTGTGCTCTGGGTGTCCCTGCTGGAGCAGGGGGTTGGACTAGGTGATGTCTAGAGGTCCCTTCCAACCTCAACCCTTCCATTCTGTGATTCTGTGATTTGGGAAAGGTAAATTGTGTCACGCAAATGCCAATGACGGCATCTTCCAACCTGGCTAACATTTCTGTACCAACATGTATGGACCCTGGGATGGATGGTGACAGTCCAGGAAGGCAACGGTCCTGGAGTCAGACTTTTTTTTTTTTTGACTATGGACTAATAACTTGAAATCTTAGTGAAATGAATAAATCAGATCATTAGCATCATGCTCGTAAGACTCTACTGCACATTAGAAATTTTGAGACAAACTGTTCTTTTCATGTCTTTGATTGCCTTACACTTCTCTGATTTTAGTTTGCCTGCTTTATAGGGATCATTAAAATGGCTTGTTAGCTTTATGCAAGAGAAGAGAGTTTTCCTGACAGAGTAACCTCAAACATTCATGTTGTAAATTTGTTTTGGCTGTATATAAAGGATGTTTACTCTATGCCTGTATTTATTTCTTCTTTATTTTCCACTCCAATCACAAACCTGAATTAGTGAACTTTTGGCTGTATTGTTCCCCAGATTTTAACACATTAATGTAGACAAGTGTACATTTCTCTTTTATTATTTTTTTTTATCCTTCTGCTGTTTTCTTTACTGGCTTCTGCTCCTAGAGATTTTGTCTTATAAAATTTTCCAAGTCAAGTGTCCAATCACACTTGTGGTAGAATTGGCTTTGATTGCCCAGGTTGGAAATCATGATTTTCTTTCAGAGCTGGTGACATTAGTTACTCACAGTCTGTCTATCACGGAACAAGTGGTGGCAGGGGTGAGTGACAAAAATGCAGTTCACTCGTATGAAAGAAATAATAATAGGATTTATTAATATGGACAATGGTTTCACAAGATTCTATGGCAAGGTCGCTTATTATTTACTGCATGGGGGCTCAAGATAATACACAATTATCTTGGGATACCCTCCCATTGAGTCACGAGGTTCAGATTGGACCTTCTTGCTTTSCAGGCTCCTTCTGAGAGGAGTCTGGGTGCAGCTGTATCCAATCCTAGYCCCAGACCTGGTCCACGGTTTATGACTAAGGGTTCTTGTGCACAGTTACAAAGTAAAGTTAAAGAGAGAGAGYGCGCTGTGTTCACTTACCACAAATCTGTCGTGGAAAGCGGGATCTCTCAACCTCGAGGAGTAACCTTGAGAGGCGTCCCTGCTCCAGGGGAGATCCTGCTGTGCAGCCCGCTGCCATGCCAGGAGAGCTCAAGGGGCTCTCGGGCTGTCCGCATATTTATAGGATAAGATGATTGACTTATAGTCATTCTTTCATTTCAGAGGCCCATTGGCTAGTTCACTAGCCTTACCGCCCCTTTGGGATGCAGCCTTTAGGAATGTTATGTTGAGTCTAAGTGGGAGAAGAAATCAGAATGGTGGCGCCTACCAGGATTAGATAAATCGCTGGTGGTTAGCAACTGAACAGGGCTGCGTGTAAGGTACAGGCCAGGCTGAGCTGGGAAAGGAGCATATCCGTCACACTATCAAACCACAAATGTATAATTTATCCTTTAAGTTTGTTTGATTTTTATCTTTTTTAATTTATGTTTGCATTTAATTATGGAATGCTGCTTGGCAAACAACTTGTGTGTAACTGAGAATGTTTTATTTGGCCTGTAATTAACACCTTTAATCATTTGGGAAAGGAGCTAGAAACAAAAGCTGGTTTATAGTTTACACAATAAATTACAAAGAAAAAAAAAAAGGAAAGAAAGATACCTACATCTTAGCATGATTACCGAGAAGCTAAATATCAGACAATTGAAAAAGATAGGTATTACATTTTAGGTTTAAATTGCAAAGTGCCTTTCACAATGCAAAACCATCGCCCACACGACAGCAGATCTCTTTTTTGTTATCTTTTATCACATTCCCTGAGATATTTCTTTRCACCTTAGATCCTCTTCTCTCTTTAACAATCACTATTTTCACATTTAGGGTTGATGCCAAGAATTCCACTGTTGTTTCTGAAACTGAAACTCCAGGTCATTTTTCACAAAGCGTTTGATTTTGAGTTGTTACTTTCCCATGTCCATTTCCAAGTCTTTGCCATGAGGAAATACTATTTCTTCACTCTTCAKGGGTTTATTTTTAAAGGAGTATGACACTCCCTAACCGTCCACATACTGGCATAATTTCTTCCATATACCTGGCAATCCCTCCATCCAGGATTTTCACTTTTAGTGACTGCTCAGACCACCAGAACCTTCTGGGAGAGTCCTTTACCTTTTGCCTTTATCCCAAACATTTGGATTTCTGATTCTTAAGAATGTCCATACATACTTGGCATACATAGCCACTCAGCCACTCACTTCTGCTTTTTTCTGCCCTCCTGTTTAATGTCCTGAATTCTCAGTTGCATAAAATGTTTCTAAAATAAGGAAAAMCACAATTATTTTTTTCAACAGAATTCTGTGGGTTTTTTTGATATGGAAGTACTTTCTTTAMCAGAGAGTAGCTAGCTTGAGCAGTTAACAAAAATAGAGCTTTTATGGGTTTGTTTTTCTTTTGGTTAGACAAACAATTTCCTGATAGAGTCATAGTWTTTTTTTWTTTTTTTCTTAAATTGCAGCCCTAGTTATTGCAGAGGATATGATATAACATCCCTAGCTTTAAAGAAACCAAACAAGAAGAGATGTGGTCTTTATTCATGGTTCTAAGCTTCTTTAGAAGTCAACATCTTTCCCAAAGCCTCTCAGTTAACTTTCCTCAGGCCTGGGTTTCCAGGGTTTTCTTTGACAACACCCTTGCCCTTGACTTTCCAGGGTCATCTCTGCTATCAGGAGCTTCTCCACTATTTTGTTCAAAGCAAGATTTCAGCAACCAGCCCATGTGTGTTTCTGCTCTATCCAACCTGTGAGTGTCCACCTTCCCCTTTTGTGTCCCCTAGCTAATTCCCTCAGCCTCACCAGTTTTCTCCAGCTCTGCTTCCTTCTGGTGGTACCTTCCTTTAAAGTCTTGTAACAATAACCTTTCTTTCTGGCTCCTGAAGAACTTTTTTAAAATGTCAACACAAGATGGCAGTAAACAAGTGTAAAACAGTTCTTGTAAACATGGAAGAGGAAGCAACTGTTTGGGTAAAAACCAGAAGTGCCATTAAAAAAGAGCAAAATGAAATAATTCTCAAATGAACTTGTGTTTAAACGAGCAATTACATAGCATTTGTGTTAAGAGCTTAGTCTGACATATCTCTAGGAAATTTACTTTTGGCATTGGTGCTTTGTTCTGTTGGTTGAGCAATCAGAGCTTTAAGTTACAATTACCAAGTTTAGCTTAAAGTTATGCTTGGCCATGTGGTCGTCCGTGGTGGCTTCTGCATGTTAATGTCTGCTTTCATTTTTAGTTCTTGAAGTTGATACRTAGTTATGAAAAGCTACAGTTACACCAGTTAAAACAAAAAAAGGTTCAAAGTGGAGAGAAASGTGTGGAAGGCCTTGAGATGCCATTCGAACTGAGCAATGTAACCAAAAAACTGGAGGTGAGACTATATTGTTGTCATATGTTAATTTGAATGTCTTTAAAATTAAATTGTGTTTTACATTCATAGACTTTATGTTTCTCATTATTCTGCAAAAATATTTCACATTACCAGAGTAGACACATCATTTCATATTCAGGTTCCTGGTCCAAAAAGCAAGAGTTTTTATTATTTTTATTATTTAATACAGGTAAGTCAGTTCATAGATATAAACAGTGTATATATATATATAAGTGTTTAATATATACTTAGTTACACTTTTAGATACATTTATTTATATATGTGTATATTAAATGCAGTGTATATTAAATGCAATATAAATAAGTGTTACTTCCTCCCTCTCTGATGAATAGATGTATATCGGATAGTATCAGCTATTATGGCATGAGAATTTTTACATATGCAGGATATGGTAGGTKTCACAGGGTATATACTACATTATTATAAGTTTTATAGATTTCAGGACAACTTTTATCATGCAGGGATAGATAAGATAGAAAAAGGAGGAAGGCCTGGAAAGCTGATAGTTAGAGCACATCTCTGTCAGCACCTGTGTGCCTGGGGCAATCCCCAGCCTTGGCCTCCGTACTTTGGTTCCCTAGGCAGTATGTGAGGACAGATAAGGCACTTAAAATCCACAGGGTGCAGCCTCCTGAGTGGAGAATTAGAAGATACAAGATGCTAAGGACAGCATTGAGTCATAATCCCTGTCTGCAGACACAGGAGTCCCACAGAAGGTACTAAATTGGGGGCCTCAGCATAACTGTCAACATCTGCTCCTACAAGAATAATAAATGGGTTGTGCATCCGTCATTGACTAAATATATCACAACTGCGAAGCTGTCGGATCCGGCGGATGTGAGAGTGACCTTATTCAAGATTAAAATGTGAAAATAATGTAACACAATGCTATCATTTGATTAATTATGCAGCATGAAAAATGAGTGCTTGGAATATATTCAGCAAATTTTAGTATTCAGAAAATAATTACTGTGTTGAAAATCTGAGCTCAGCAGTGCAGCAGTAAGGCCTTGAGCCTGCAGTACTCATTTAGTAGTCTGAATCTCCTTTTCTTTTTAATCACATTTTGTAAAATGGGAAGATTTTTATTGGTTTAAAATGCCAAAGCAAATATTTAGAAAGCTTTATGGGAAGATATGTGTTAATCCATTTTAGAAAGCAGTTAAGTTAGTTTCAACAACTAAAACTTTGTTTTTTTCTAATTCAAGGAGCACAAAGTTTTGAAGAGCTATACAGAATCATCTACCTTTGGGAGACCAGTCTGTTGTGAAAATGAGTTCTTAGAGCATATTATTTTTTTTTTACTGTGTAAAACCATATACTGTTATTTTGTTAATTTTCACTCCAAAAGAGTAACAACTCTAGTAATTATGGAGTTTTCCTACTTTTTTTGGTAGGATACCTTCTGTGAACATGTATGATCTAATATGATTTAAAAGCAAAATCAAAAACAATATTAATAGAAATATAAGTACAGAAACTATACTAGAGAAATATGATTATAATGGAACTTGTTCATTCAGCTTTGTGTAATCCTGATGAATTCAGGTGAAAAAACATCAGAATCAGGAATTGAAAAGAGAGAAATAAGTAAATATTTTCCCACTGTAGCTATTGTCCCAGTTGTTCAAAAAAAAACAAGGGAAGAAAAACAGTCAAATTGCCTGATGATTAAGAGATTACCTACTAATTACAGTGGTATAACGCCTTTAAAATCATGGGAACCACCTTCCAGTTAAACTGAGATACTGTCATAATGAATTAGGTCCCTAAGATCTTCACCAATGAAGGTCTCATTAAATAGTTTTATCTTGATTCATTGATTATATTTAATTTCCAATTGCTTTAGATTAACAGTTCCTTATATTGTATTTGCTTGTGTGTGTGTGTGCGTGCGTGCGTGTGTGTGTGTAAGGAAAAGATGGCGATTTTACATATTTGTTCTTTTTGTCTTCTTTCCAAGATTATGGAAAGCTGATATATTAATTACAGAACAATATTTTTCTTAAAACTATACAAATTACAAAGTTATATAGATTAAGGAACAAAGTAATTTTTCATATATTTTATAACCTTGCTTTGCTGTCTTTCAGGAATTTGAAGCAAAATCGAGAGAATGGGATAAAAAGGGGACAATCTATCAAAATCATCTAATTTATTTAGATGCTCAACAAAAATTACTGTCAGAGAAATGTAATTTATTTCAGGTACAACTAGTATCTTCCTGCTTTTGAGAGAAAACTGTAATTTAAAACCTGCTAACTCAGTGAAAGTTTCTGCAAGTTTCTCTAGGTTCTCTGTTTAATATGCAGCCAGTGATCAGTTCTGCTTAGATGTTCAGCCTACAGAATTGCTGAGAACATAGTGACATTAGAAGCAGTCTAAAGCACACCTTTTTGCAGTCCCCATTAATAAAATATGGTACCCTGTTGGTCTTTAATATAAATTTTCTTGCTCAACTTGAACTCTATACATGATTATGGTTTGCAGAATTTATTTTGTTGCTGCTTTTCAGCTAATTCTTATTCTTCTGGAAGATGATGGCTGTTTGTTAATCTTCCAGTAGATGAATCCATATGGATTATTTTTTAAAGAGCAGATGCAGTTACCATAGTAATTGTGTTTCTTCACAATGCCTGTAATTTGATAAATCCCACCAATACCAATTTCCTGTAGTTTTGATTCTCAGATTTTTTTAATCAGTACAAGGAACTGAAGGGAGTGTATGACTTTGCTTCCAAAGATGATGAATGTGGATATAATCCTTTCCCAAGATTATAGATAATGATATCAAAGTACGATTACTGTAATAAATAACTGGGTTGTTTATACATGAACTATGTAATACTAGATTTCTAGTCAAAGGTTAATACCTATCCTGAGGCATACATGCACAACTCTTACTGGGGTCAACATATCAAAGAGAAACATTTATCTGATATTTTTATTATATATAGTTAACTGCTATGAGTAGGTCATCATAATCACCTTTTTCACATTCAAGGTTGTATTAGGACTGGGGAAGTATACAGCAGAGAAGAAAAAAAACATGAAAAATTCTGCACACTTACAAGTTTCTAAAGTGTATTTCTCAATAAGGGTAAGGAACTTCAGGACTGAAAAGGAAATACCCAGTCAAGAAATAGCGTGCACACTATTCCAATTCTGCCATTTTTTTCCTGAGCAAATGGTGGTAAAGAGGATGGAAATACTTTTATGAGTTTAGTAGAAATGGATTAGTCCTAAAATGTACAAAGAATTACTTAATTTCACTGAGAAAATTTTCTGCTTTTTTAGAAACAGACCCAGAATTATCAATTCCAAATAAGCAGTAAAAAACAAAACCAGGAAGATGTAATTACCTCCATCCAGCCCAGAAGTGAAAAGGATGAATTAATTATTGAAAAGCTAAAGGCAACTGTGAATGAAATAGCAATAAACAGGAATAAGCTTGAAGAGGAAAACCTAAGACTCCAGGAGGATCTAAAAATATACCAAAAACAGTGCCAGGTAATGCCATTTTTCCTCTTCTGTGTTTACAGTAGAATTAATGTTGAAGGATTGATTTCCTAGGAGTTCACCTTAAAAAGTTGCATACTTTTATATATTTCTGATATACTTTATAACAAGATATATGGGRTAGAGTTTGATTTAATCCAGTCAAAACAGCAAAGTTTTGTGCATGTGAYATTTTATTTGCACATTAGGTTAGTGTGTAGTTTACCTATAGGCAAGTCAGCGATATACATTCCTTTCTATTGGATGTGCAACTAGAAAATTCTGTTCTGGGATCTGTTAAAGGCTGCCATAAAAGTAGTTAGAATCACTTTGATTAGAAAAAGGGATTAGAATGTGGAGCAGAATAAAACATGGCATTTGTAGGAGATGCAGGGGGTAGATGCTGGAGGACACAGAGAAGGTAGGTGGCATTGAGAGAGAGCCATCTTCAAAGAAACATTGAAGCAAGAAGATTTTTTTGGAGATGCCTGAATGGAAAACAGGAGTTCTTGGAAGCACTGAAGAAGCTGTAAGTAGAATAGAAGGTAAAGTCAATAAGTAAATGGTGAAAATACATGGGGCTTGTTGTGGAGGAGGAAGCAGGTTGGAGTGAAGGAGTGCAGGCTGGAGGGGGTAGTTAGGCCTGGTGTGGRAGAGGGAGGGAGCAGTAGATGGGAGGCCACTATTATGCCCCAGGTGGCTTTGTGCCTATGACAACTTCCAACTGTTCTTGCACCATTAATTGGCAAGAAAGTAAYAATAAAATGTAATATAGAGAGAGACCGTTGGTTGGCTGACAGGAATTACTAATTTTAGAAGGTGCAGAGACTGCCAGCTGTTCCCCTAACCTGCCTGACAGACATAACTGCAGGCACACATGCAGGTACAGGAGAGGCACCCGGAGAATATCACACTTAGTGCTTGAAGGTCTGCACACATTAGCTACTGGAGGCTAATTTATATAGAAATTCAATCATAAGCTCCAGAAAGTTAAACAACTTTGAGTCGTGTTAAGTCAGGAGCTAATCAGGAAATTTTTTGAGACTTCCTTTTGGTATTCAGCCTGATGGGCTAGTTGAAGCAAAATTTCATAGGAGAAAAGACAAGAATCAGTGCATTTTTTTTCAAGTTGAAATAAAACAGTTTCTGGGGAAAAACGTTTCATTTTGAGTTTTCTAAACAAAGCCTAAACTTTTCTGGTTCAATTAATTTTCATCTTAGTATTTAAACTAAGTGTAATGGAAATTTCCTAAAATAATATGTAGCATGTTTATAAACGATTTTTCTAAAGCGATAGTTTGTGAAACTATTGACCTGAAGTTGTGTTTTAATTATTATTGCTGTTACAGCTGTGGCTGCTCTTGTTCCTATTATTATTATAAATTACAGAAGAAAATTCATTTTATGCCAATAAGTTCGGTGCCTGTAGTCTGCCACAGGTGATCCGGCTTCCACCACACCATTGTACAATGTTTCCTTTATCCAGGATCAAATCAGAGGAATATCTCCCCTAAATTCTAATATATGAGTATTATCATGGGTATTTCTTAAATGTAGATGGCATGATGATAATCATAGGCTAGTTCCTGCAGACACTTAAAGTATTTATTAAGCCATATTGCCCTTGAATATGTCCAGGGATGTATTTCAGAGTTTAAAGCACTCTCTCAGCCTAATTTAGCCAAGGAGATGATAAATGAATCCGTATGTGCAGTCCCCACCAAAAACTCTGCAGCAGCCCTTGCAGCCAAAGGGAAACCACAGGCCCCTTGGAAGGAAGGTCATTCTAATATGAGGCTCTAAAACCTCTAAGGGACAGAAATCTTTGAAGTCCCTTGCTCACAGTGTCCTTTCTGGATTCATTTTCCTTATTTATTTATTTATTTATTTATTTATTTATTTATTTATTTTTATTTTTGAGAGATGTCTTTTGAAAGTTTAAAAGCTTTATTTTTGCTTTTAAACTTGGGAATGAAATAAGATGAAGACGTTTTAAAAATACTAGCATTTTTAGTGTAGTCTTTTAAAGGCAAAGAATCGATATCCTTGGAAAATCTTTTACCTTGAACAGTGTTTTRCATTATGTTTGGGGTGTTGGATAGTAGGAAGTCAACTTTCTCTGGTTATTATTATTGCAATGATTGTTGCTACTTTTGTTATTTGTGGGTTATATTTTTAAGTTGTATCTTTAGTAGATATGTAGCATATTTTTCATCATTACTATAGGAATTCAGATTTTATGGTTTCAGATATAACATGTCTCTTTAAGTTGTCTATCACATTCTCATTCAGAAATAAGAGGTGAAATAGAGTGGATAGAAAAATCTTTTTTGTTTGTTTGAACATTTGATGATGTCCATTTAAATAAGCAGTTATGTCCATACACATAGGACTAGTTTTGGAGGACACTGAGCACGTACCTTTTATCTAAATGCATCAATCTGTACACATCAACCCCAAGGTGCCAGGCAACATTTACCAAAGACCTACATCTAATCCTGCCCTTCCCAGTTTTCAAGTTTATAGAGGTGAAAATGCTACTAAGAAAATACAAAAATGCACATTATTTATGGCATTAAATGTTGCATATGAAGCATACTAATGGGGTCTAGAGCCTATAGAAACAAGCAAATGATGTATTTTGCAGGCATTTGTTATGATGAAGAACTTCTAGAGGAGGTTTCCTTATGGAAGTTTAACGACCTGATACATTGGAACACCGTAAAAGCTAAAAAATGTTCTATATCACATTTTTTAATGACATTTCTGGAGGAAGGACCTAACATAAGAAAACCTGTTCAAAGTCATTCTTTCTTCAAAAATATGACTCAAAATAGAAGCATTTTTTAACTTCTTTCATACATGTTTTGTACAAATATGAAAAATTAGGTGTTGGTTGGAAAATAAGTATCAAAATATAGCATTTTGAGCTACTGCTGTCTCATATTATTTACCTATGTATTTGTATATTTATTATTTAGAACATGGAGGCAGGCTTTTCAGAGATGAAAAATGAGCTGCAATCACGGGATGCTCTCTGGAGAGGGATACAGCTGGAATGCCAACAGCTGCACACAGAATTATTGAAGATCAGACAGCAAAAAGATATGCACGAAATTCAAATAAAGTATGTGTCTTAAAGGTAGTATTTGAATTACTAAGTATCTTAAATTGCTAAGTTTTGAGGTAATAACTTTTTTTTTCTGTTTGATTTAAACTGCATCTGTTTAAAAAGATACCCTAGATTCAAATATCAGATTCTGGTTTTGAATTAATGTTTTCATTTGCAATTATATATGACAAGATTTCAGGTAGTAGGTGCTACATCTGTTAAAAGGTTTTTAAGGTACTTAAATATTTACAAATAAATTTATTTCATTTATTTCTATTGATGAGTTTAAGAGTTCTTTCCATTTCTTGGTATTAAAATGTTTTGGAAATAGAGTGATAAAGATTCTCCCTAACCTCTTTTGAGTAAAATCTTGATCTTTTTTATTGTTTATCTAATAGGTGTATATTCTACCACAGCTATTTGAGATTATATGAAATATTAAGTTACAAAACATTTCAAAATTCATTCTGAACACACTTAGATTAACGTTACTCTCTCAAAATATCCCCAAATCCAACTTGGCTTAGCCAAATCTTTTGCTTTTTTTTTTAATCAGAGAGCAGGTCCTCCCTAGTTTTGCAGTGAGAACAAGATACTGCAAGCTTCAGCTTCCTGCATGTTTCACGGTTTTGTTTGTTTWTTTGCTTAAAGGCATCAATCATCTTGTGCACAACTTACTAAGCAACTAGAAAATCAAAATGGGGAGATTTTAGCATTGGCAGAAAGTCAAGAAAGCCAACAAGAAGAGCAAAACAAGGTATTTCATATTCTTCAGGTTTTTCGGATCTTAACTCCAATACAGAATTTTAGAAGTAGAGAACAAAATATGGACCTTGGGTATGTGCTTATGCATAAGAGAGGGAAAGGAGGATATATTGTAGTTACAGAAGGAGAGCAAGAGTTTATGTAGATGTTGTATTCCTGGAAGTAACTGAGTGGCTGCACAATCAATACTCTTGATTCTCTGTGGTTCAGGTAATACCTTAATCAGCCCTCTGCAGCCGTGGATGATAAATAGGCTGCAGAAGGTAAGTGGTAGGCTCTAGGTGGTCTCATATGTAAGATATGCCAGCAGGTCATCTCATACAACCCCCTGTGACAAATCCAGGTCAAAATGCTACTGGTTTAGAGGATGCCAAGAGCTCTGCTTAGAGGCACGTTGTGCTTTGCTGGGTAGTGGTGTAAGTAGGAACATCTGTATTTGGACGCAGCTGGCTTGGAGGCTGCTGCAGATCTGGCCTGGCAGTCACGATGCAGCTCTCCGATTTTCACATCTACATCTATTTGTTTACAATTCGCGGATTTTTGTGTAGTTTGCATAAATAAAAATGAAATACCATCTGTTACTGTTGCACGCAGTACTGTGAGAAATTAAAATAGTGCAAAAGCAGCTAGGCTAGGTTTTGTAGTTATACTTTTTATGTAAGATGAAATYCTGTCATATTAAATTGTTTGTTATTAGTAGAAAGATTATGAAAACAATAATCACTGTTGATTCTTTGGATAATTATTTGGTTAGAATACAGTGCAGATAATTTGACCTTAATTTTTACATGTAATGGCAGCCAAAATTCTCCCAGAATGATCTACCATATTAAACTCTTTMTTTCTTATATAGTTTCTCATGAAAGATTCTCTAAATTATTTTAGTTTAATATATTTTTAATATAGCCTGAATTAATTTAAGAGTATGTAAATGATACTTAGGTACATTTAGTGAACATTTGTGTGGGTATTGCTTGTCATAAATCCCAATTATTGAAGTTAACATTATTTTTATTACATTATTTTTTAAAGTTAATTAAAATACTTGTTATTTTGTTCACTTTTAATATTAAATAGGGAATGGAAAAAGCTACTGATGGTTGCAAGAACACATAAAAATAAATAAAGCTATGTGCTCTGACTTTATTATAAAATCTCGAAAATATCTGATTTAGTTATAAGGTTGGTGTCCTGGAAGCAGACAGCAAAAAAAAAAAAGTCTCTAGTTGATGACAAGTAATGCAATCRTATTTACAGCACAACATTTTCTCTTTTGAAACATATTTGCTGCAGATAAGAGACCATCTTTATCAAGAGGAGCAGTCCCATTGCTCTGAGCAGGAAAGAATGAGGACAGAAATCTCTGACCTGACAGAAGAGCTTCATCAGAAGGAGATCACTATAGCAACTATCATGGAGAAAGCTAGTCTTCTGGAAAGACAGTTAAAAATGGAGTTAGAGATAAAAGACAAATTGTTAGCAAAACAACAGGTACGAAAGCAGGCAAAACTAGCCTAGGTCATGCTGCCCCATGGTACTGATAATGACTTGTATTAACTGCTAAAAAAAATACTCCTCTTGCTGTAGTTTTAATCAGCAGAGCTGTAAAATTTGYGGTTACACAATTCATTTTGCAAGTTTGGAGTAAAGTACAATATTAAMATTGCACATATCTATACTCATTTTTCAAGTTAACTGTAGTATGTTTGAATTCAACTAAGAATTTAATCTGCTCCTAGTTGTAACTAAGTATTTGATCTTTCCCCAGTTGTTGGATTTCAGATACAAAGCTGTCAAATRTGAAAACACACATCTAAAAGAGATGATGGAAAACCAGGAGTGTAAAAGATACACGGTAAGTTCTTATATTTCTGGAAAATATAGACTGAGGTSCTTGCAGATTTAGACATTTCTAGATTGTAAAAATAAAAGGTAAAAATAAGAGGGCCACGGGTATCTCCAAACCCATGGACTGCTGCAATCCCACTGTATGAACCATCCCAAAACTGTGCAGCATAATCAGAAACAAGTGGTATTCACGCATAGCCCACAGACTAGGAATGGTTTTGACCTTAACAGTAATAAGGTAAAATTTTCCATAACTTTGTCTAGACACTAAAGATATTGTGCGGACATTTACCTTGTAGTGGTTTCACTGATTTCACAAAATATTTGTTTTTTACTGTCATAATTCTCGCAGATGTCCTTTTTTYATTTCTTTGCTCTCTGTTGTTATGACATTTAAATATTAGTGTAAGAAATGCCAATAACATTTGCCAGCTTATTTTCAGAGCTTAGGATTTATTTCTCTTCAAAGAAGGGCTAGTTTAAATTAATTTATTGAAACATATGCCACATAATCATGCAGAATAAGAGCAGGTATAAATATTACAACACTGCCTATCACTAAACAGCTTTAAAACCTCCCCTACACATAGACCATCTATAGCTATTGTATTTGATGCTAGAAAGAGACAGAAATGTTGCTTGTAAGAAYGTCTTGGGGGAATTCATAGCCTGTTTATTGTAAACTGACAAATGCCTGAAGAAAAAGTCACATTATTCCATTTCCTCAAACTGGCAGATAGGTTCCCCCAGTGATCTTTTACCTATACATCCATCCATATGTTTACCTGTGATTTATTATTGTGTGGGTGTCTCATTCTTTTCCACAACAACATCCTTCCCAGAGACAGAGAATTGTTGTATGACAAGAAATCTTGCAGCCCTTGTGGTTTTTAACCGCAACAGTAACATCCACTTATAGATACCACTGTGATACATTGGGGGACCTAATAGTGTTTTCCTACTCCACTGGAGTGTTCTGAGGATCTAAACATTCAGGATCACGGACGTTAAAGTTGCAGCCCCTTTGGGTTTCAATAGCAGGGACACGGGGATAGTGGCAGGGATACACAGATATACCCAGGGATACACATATCCCTCTGGCAGGGCCACAGGGTAACCCAGCTGAGGGGCTCATGCCAGGATAACTCTGCTCCTTCTGGTCTGGCTGTTAGAGGCTGAGGGGACTCAGCTCCCTCCTTGCACTGTTGCCCCTCTGCTGTCGCTTTGGCAGACATAGCTGAGCCATATCTTGCTATTCTTTGGCAAAATGTTTCATTTTCTTATACTTTTTGTCACTTCCGTAACACCCTTCCTTATCCTATTGTCCAAAAACCAGCTTAGCAAGGCAAGATTTATAGGGAGAGATAGCATCAGAGCAGCTGGCACAAGAAAGGGACCAGCCTTTGCACAGGTTGTGCCTGTTGGGTGAAGGTATAACCACCCACACCACGCTTTGCTAGTGATACACCAAAACCAGCTGCTGAATCTTCATAAATTACTGGTCTCTGAAAGAATAATGCAGACCCTCAAATACATACAAGCACACTAATAAAATGCAAAGGATTTTTTTAGCCTATTGCACAGAATTTGACAAGTCTTTTGAGATATTTCCTTATGACTGGCAGTATGCTTTAGGTAAGAATGTATTTACACTGTGAAATGAAGTATTTGTCAGCGAGGCAGAATTCTGACTTAGCTAAAGCAGATGGACTCCATGGAAGGGGGATAGTGCAAGAACAGAATGAGATATCCTGGCTGACCAACTTCCAGAGCTAATTTGCCTCTGGACATCACAGTGGTTGGGCCTCTCCCAGCCCTGGGATGCCTGGGCAGGTGCTGCTGTGTTCCAGCATCCCGAGCTGGGTACCAGGTGGGCTGCCCCCGACCTGGAAGCCGCATGTTGTGACACAGTGAGTGCTGAGCTGATGTGGTTACTGCCTCTAAACCTGCAGGTAGCTCATTCACACCTAGCCTGAATATCTCCACATACTTAGTAAATTGAGCCTTTARATATACCTTAATTCTAGTATAGTAATGAATTTCTGATTATTTTTGTTATTTCTGGTGGCAGCATCACTGGGAGGAGSAATACAGCTGAAAAATCTACAGCTTGAGATGTTTTGGTTGCTTTTATGTCATAGGTTTTGCAAAGCAAGTGATGAATTTAAAAAAAAAATAATATTTTGAATGCACTGTTTGCTGAGAAATTTTAATTTGTTTTAATATGCTACACAGGCTGTTATCCCTTCTCTCTCTTTTTAAAAAAAAATTTTTTTTTTTCTTCTAGAGGCAATTCCATTGCTTTGCTCTAAGTGCTGCATGATTATATATGGCAGCTACGTCTTTAGCACAGAACATTGCTTTAGGTTTGCTTGCTGAAAATATTAATATACATTTGTTGTGAAATAATGCCTATTTAATGAGAATTTTATCTCCTTTCACAGAGTATAGATTTATCTAATCAAAAGCATGGAAGCTACACAGCTCCCCTTTACAAACTGGGACATGAGAATGTAAGATTGCGAAATAGTCTCATTAAACTACGAAATAACACAGAAGCATCAAGACTGGATGCCGTGGATACTTGTAAGGAAACAGAGCACAGCTACCAGGCTCATTCAAAGATGCAAGAAAAGGAAGACAGGTAATACTGCAGACTCTCCAAGTGTATGAAACTTTCTGTAAGTCTCTTTAGAAGCACGTAAGAAAGTCAAAGTCTTTAAGATATTTTTTTTCTGTTTCTCTTCATTCAGAAGAGTTAACCTATTTGTCAGACTGTATCTAGCTTTCTGAACTACTTATATGAACTTTTTTGAAGAATGCATACAACTACAGCGATTTATTTGCACTTGGATCTGCATTACAACACTAGATAAGACAAACAGTACTCCACAATAAATAATAATAATTAAAAAAAAAAGTAGTTTATCAATCTTAAATTATCCTGCAGTCAAAGTGAGAGGCTGGCCAGGAATATGTTTCATAGTCTGGTACTAGCTTGTCACATTATCATGTTGAGTTATGAGGGGAAATGTTAAAGTATTATTTAGAAAGGTAGATGAATAGAAGTAAACAACTATCTGGTTTTTGCTCCATGATCTCATGTACAGAAAGCATAATAACATTAATAAAAACCATAACTGAAGTGTATCCTTAGTCAAGAAACCAAAGTGTCCACATTTCCTTCCAGTAGTTCTGCACTCTTCAGCTCCTTCCTTAAAATTAAATGAGAATACTGTTCTGTGAATATTTTCAGATACAGGCAATTTCAGGCCCTTCATCACAAAATAATTTACTAACAGCAGTGTATATGTCTGACTTCTTAAAAAATGTAAACATGTATAACTGTAAACATTTTGGGGCAAGTGAAAAGTGCATTTATTTTGCATAGTTCTGGAACAGGCAGATTTGCAGCTGGTGCTCCAAGAGCTCAGTGATACTATTTTTCATGTGAAATGCTTTAGCATCCCCATCTTGAGTTGGAATTCCATTTGACTCAGGCAAATGCAAGAATTTGGCTCATGAGCACAGTGGAGTCCACATCTAAAGATGAATTATACTGTGTAGATTATCCAAGTCCTATTATTAAAGGTTACCAAAAGGATTCCTACAAATAGCATTCTCTTCATGCTTGTCTTCATGCGTGGAGAATTGGGTTGATCCAACTAGCCCAAATTCAGCCTAGATGCCCTGGATTCATTGTGTCTGTATCTGAGGCATATAGTATAATTTTGCTTCAAAATAGGCTCAGTGATACTCTGTTTAGAGAGGGGAACATAATGACTCTGGTACCTACTTGTAAACACAGTCCTTCCAGCAGCAATGGGCAGTCCTAGACCTACATGATACCGTTATCTGGGTGTGCAATTCTTCCTATACAGTTTCTAGAGAAATTATTGTATTTATGAGCTTGGATTCATCTGTGTTATATGAGATTTCAGAACAATATGATCCCTGAAGGGAATCTTGGCTAATTGCTGGGTATTGGAAAAGAGAAAAGAACTCATTGACTGTTAATTATTCTGCAGTTCCTTCCTATCGTTATCCTCTTACCACAGAAAGGAAGCACCTTTCTGTGCTTCCTCCCTGAAATTTAAATATCAGAGTGTCATCTGGATACAATACAAGTTATTTTTAATAAGCTAAGGTGAGCAGAGATTGCTTCTGGCATTGTATATGAATGTCATTACCATGGAAAGGCTGGATAAACTCAGTGCTTTCAGACTTCAATAGTTACAAAATAAATAAAGCTGTGCTTTGCATTTACATGAGTTTCGCAGCTTCCTGCTCTGAAAGGATGTTTTCATTACTTTCAGAAGTGAGGGGAGCTGCTAGCAAGCTGATTCTTCTTCTCAAATTGGAGAGCTCACAGAGCTGAGATGAGGGTTGGAGTCCTGGACAAGTTCCTTAGCCACGTTGGTCCACATGTCTCCCCTAAGTTAGTGGCCAAAAAGCACTTTTTCCGCTACTCAAATTAGCTRCTCTCCTTTAGGTGTAATGGAGCTCCCTGAGATGAGAAGGCCAGTTACACTTTAGAAAGGCAGTCAACCTGTGTCACATCAAATCGATCTTTGTTCTGAGGAAGACCTTTCCTTGCCTTCTACACCTCTCTCTAYCTCCCCTCTGTGTCTAGCCATTGCTTCTAGACATGATGGGTGCCTAGAGGCCTAGAGGCCTGCTATCCCAGCTCCTTTTCTCACAAATCTTTGGGCTCTGTAGCTGCTCTTTCACTGGCAGCTACTACACTACAAAACTTACAGAACAAGAGAAAACAGAAAACATACTGAACAGATAAGCAAGGAGTAACACCTATCAGATCATGGTGAGAAGTCAACCAGGGTTCACAGTCTGTGAGAATGCTAGACCGTCATTTCTCCCCTGCCACACTAGATCACCATCCAGAGCCCATACAGCAGGGAATGTCAATGTGTTTTCTATTTGTCCTAGTCTACCAACAAGCAGCAGAAACATTATTCTAACAGAATAGTACAAATGAGGCAAGTCTGAGGCAGAGAGGGATGTAGGGCATGAGCTGGAAAATTAGAGAAGTGGACGAGTGGATGCTACGAAAGCCTTGAGAGGTTCACTGAGCAAATAAAAATTCCTGAGCACGGCCAGGCATTAGACTTCAAGWCAACTAACCAGAGCAACAACTGCAGCACAGGGAAATCCCCACATGTTTCAGGTTCCCAAAAATAATGGATAGGACATAAGACAGGATGCAGTGCAAGTACTATGGGATATGACGGCAAAAATGCAGCATAGGTGAAAAGAAGAGTTGACTTCAAATTTGAGATTTTTAAGGACAGCTTTAGGTAGACAGGTTCTAAGAATTCAGTAGTTTGGATTCCACTGTAACTTAAAAATCTCCTTGCAGTCAAATTCACTAATTCTCCCATCTCTCTATTGCCTTCTAACAAAGGGAGTTTTGGTGTGGGGAGAAGTTATTACTGAGTCTCTCTATACAAAATCCTTGGTTCGTGTCTATATGTTTTATTTAGAATCGACGTTTTCCAGATGGGTAGATTTAGATGTGGAATGATGGATCTGCATTAGAAAAATGAGCTTGAATAAATTCCAAATGAATAAATATGTATGAAGGACTTGCTGAGCATTTGCAAAACAAAACAAAACAGAAAAAAAGTAATTTAGATGCCCATGAACCTTTGTACATCTCATTTTGGATGGCTACAAACTGGTCCCTTTGTGTGGAAACCATGTTGATGAGTTGATTCAGAAGTATCTAGATTAAGGAGAGATTAATCCCAACATATGCATGTCAGCTGRTTCCATGTGAAAAGACTTATCTAATATCAAAATCTTATAATTATTTCTCAGTAAATTAGTACCTGTAAAATAATGCAGGTTTCCTCTTCCCTTTTGTATCTGAATTCTATAATAAAGATCAAAAGACCACCTACTTAGTATATTTGTAAGATTTTTTACTTATTGTTGGCTAACTGAATTTGACAATAAGTAAAGCCCAAGAAATGTTTGATTATTATTTTAATACTTTTAATATTAAGCCTATTCCTTGCCCTAGGTTTTGCAAAACAGAATATATTTCTACTGCCAAATAAGAACAAGACAATGAAGGATATACAAACCAACATGAGAGGTAAACTGCTCTGCAGGAGGGTATCTTAATAAGCAGTTTGAACTACGACTCCTGCTGAAAAGCTTTGTGGCCTCCTAACTTTGTTTGTTGGCAGTTTCATTAGATGCACTTTAAAGCCTTCGCTAAGTTTGGCRTTCTTGGCTGGCCTGATTTTTAAAAGAAACATGATTTCTGATGTCCCAAATAAATCATTACCACATCAAACTCCTTTTTTAGGGAAAAATAATGAGGCTTAAGAATAATGAGCATCATGGAAAGCATATTGTGACTGTGCCTTTACTTCTTAATTCCTTGTATTCAGTCAATCACTGAATTACCTACAAACACATTATGATCATGGTGCTACAGTRATAAAAAGAAAATTAAAATCTCCACTAAATATGTTTTACACAGACCAGGAGAGTAAAATTAATAGAAAACAAAATATTTTGGCATTACATAATATATAGCGCTGAAGTAAAAGAGGTCTGTCAAGCAAAGTTTAAATGATTGAGARCCGAAAAATGAAGAGGAAAACATTTTGAACATTTAGATTAGATTTACATTTAGATTTTGCAAAATGTAAAGTGATTCTCTTTCTGAATAATAAAAAGTCATCCACTGTTGGCTCAATCTTGCCTAAAATTACTTTTTGAATTCAATGTATTGTATTTGAGGTACTATTCATGTGTGCATGTGTGTAATATGTATATGCGTATATGGAAGTGGCAGGTTTGTGCTTATGTTTTTACTATTTTTAAGTCAGAAAAAGTAAGATTTTCCAAATTTTCTAAGGAATTACTTTACAAAAGGACCTGTGGAATTATTCATGAGAAATTAAGTGTAACAGACACTGCAAGTATGTGGGTAACACGCTGAATTTTGATCATGGAAGACCAACATTAAACCAAAACTGGGAGAGACAATGTTCCTCAGATCAGAAATCTCAACTGAACTACTGAACACACTTTAAAATATGATTCTAATTAATAGTTTTAACTACCTCAAAGAAAAGTGATCTTGGGCATTTTTGAAATATTGTTTCAACTACTTGTGCTGTATTTCAACGGATTTTGAAAATGCRTACCCAGAGGTCAATAGACATAACAAAGAGCTTTATAAATCAGGAAAATTTAAGTTGGCAAGGAAGATGCCAACAGAGAAAGAAAATTCTGCATTAACACCTCTTTATTTGCCTGCTTAKGTTTGAGGGAAAAAAGTATTTGTGGTTGTTGAAAATAGGCATGATTGGGCTGTTGACGATGCRGAGGATTTTCTTCCAAGTGCTGAAACATTTATCATAATCAACCATARATCTAAGAGATGTGATGGGCCATACACTGATGAAACAGATGTGCTGAGCTTGTTTTTTCAGGATCTAAACATGCATTTGTGTTCGTAAATTAAAGGCTATTTAGTTACCATAAGCATATATACAGCTTTTAAAARATGTGCAAATTCTGCATGCCTTTTGTACACATATCAGCCTATCAGTCTTCTTAAGCCTGAGCCCTCTATGCACTGTTATCCAACCACTTACAAACAGGATTTCCTCAAACAACAGAATTTTCTAGTATCAAATGTATACAGGTAATGCAGGCAATTGTTTGGGTTGAATTTAACTTTGGGGTATGTTCTGTYTTATAGTGAGTATAAACCCTGTTTTTGTGTTTTAATTTGCAGTTTGTTTTCCATGGTAATTATGGTACTGGAGAAAGGGCAAAAAGACCTTTGTTAAATAGTTAAAAAGAAAAAAAAAACTGGTGTTCATGCAGAGGGATGTAGGGTTGTGTTGTAAATGGCAATTTGCAAGTGCTTTTTCACAGAATCACAGAATGGYTGAGGTTGGAAGGGACCTTCTAGACTCATCTAGTCCAACCCCGCTGCTCCAGCAGGGACACCCAGAGCACGGGGCACAGGGTGGCAGCCAGGCGGGTTTGGAAGATCTCCAGAGAAGGAGACTCCACAACCTCCCTGGGCAGCCTGTTCCAGGGCTCTGTCACCCTCACAGTGAAGAAGTTCCTCCTCACATGGAGACGGAACTGCCTGTGTTTTAACTTATACCCATTGCCYCTTGTCYCATCACTGGCCACCCCGAGGCTTCTTTTAGCCATTTATATTCAGAAACCTAGAAGTGCCTGTACCATGGAATAATGCCATGGACTAGTTAGTCCTCAACTAATTGTGTGCTGTCCTATTCCTAGGCTCATCATCCCAAGCAGCCCTGGAATCTGAGGCATGGGCACAGTCATAAATTAGGTGGGAGATCTCTAGGGAAAATTTAGGAGATTACAGGCAATGGTTATACTGGTGGTTAAGGAGCATTTCTTCTTTCTTTCAATATACAGTCAGTTTGTAAATACTACAGAGTAGCAGGTGGAGGAGTAGCATCTTTTGCCAGAAAAGCTTGGGCCCACATCCTAACAGTTCCCTGAGGGAACAGATGTGTTGAGTCCTTTTATTTTTGGAAATGAAAACATGCGTGTGAGTTTCCAAATTAAAAATTTTATGTTTATAAATAGATGTTTAAACATATAATATTAACATATTTATATTTATTAATATATTTATATATATAATATATTTATATTGACATATACAAATATGTTTATTACCATAAACATATACACAAATTAGGTAAGTGGCCAAGGCAAAGTGCACTTTGATCACCTGGCAGAAGTGAGGGGGAAGGGGAATGAACCGATAAGGTCGGCAGGGATCTCCTAAGGGTCCTGTGGGATGTCTGTGTTTCAAGGAGGTTTTCCCCATTCTGGAGGCTGCACAGCCTCAGGCAAACCGAGCGTGGTCTCCCTTATGGCAACAGATAAATTGAGCAGCAGAGCAATAAGGCTCTTCAGGAAAATGCTTTTTAGCCCTTTTCTGTTTTTAAATCAAGTCAGCAGTTACACTTAACAGGCAAAAGCAAAACACTAATTCTGAGCACATTGTGCTCATTAAAGTTCTATTTTTTCTTTCTCAAGAATAGGCATGTAAAGCAACACAAGCCATGTTGGGATTTTGTTGGTGCCACTCAGGTCATTGATTTCAGAAGAATGAGGCTGATTCCACATTCAAGAGTTGGGATTAATGTGTCCTACCTGTGTGAATTCCTTTTGCAAGGCTGTAGCTCTTTCACTTCATGTTGTCTTCATGTCAACACGTTGTCTTCATGTCAACAGTGATATTCTCTTTGTGAAGTATGTGCATATGTGAAATACTCTATGAAGGCAAACACAGGAAATCATATGTTGCAGAGAATTAGCATTGCCAGTGCAAAAAAAAATAAAAAGCAGGCATTCATATTTGCATTCAGACCAGAACTCACTTTCTAGATATTAGTTTGCACTGAACTGGCAGAAATTTCAACCCAAATTGTGAAATCTCTTTAAAGAAAACCCTGTGTCAAAGCACCTTAACGTAGGTGCATGTTCTTCCAAGACGGCAAGCAGCAGCAGCCATCCAATGGACCCTAGCAGGAAAAGGAGGACCCTTAAAAAATCAGGTCCCTTTCTTGCAGTGCTGCTTGTATGTGTGTGTGCAGGCCATTGTGTGTTCCACTTTTGCCATCTCAAAGCCCTGATAACTATAGGCACATGTGTTTGAAAACGCTGGTCTTACTGAAGTAAGCTATAACATAACAGCAATAACTGTTATTAAATGTATAGAGAACCAGTTCTCGGATAATAATAATAACACACACACACACAGATCACGTAGCATTTTTGCTGTGGGTTTACAGAGGAAATTACTTTCAGAAAGGTCAGAAGACAGGATGAAAAAAAGTCTGAGATTTTATTATTCATGCCATTTATCTTCAGTTGTGGCATTTTTTTAATGCTGCCCTTCATCCAAACAATAGACAGAATGGACTTTAAGATAGAAAGGATTTTCTTCCGTGCACAAAAGAGCAGAGTATATTTATTTAATGAAGAGCAAGACGGAAAGGAGAAAATTCTACCCAAGGAAAGGTAAACATATTAGATGACTTTAAAGTCTGAAAGGTTTTGTAAATATTCTCAGAGACTTTTATCTTGCAATGAATAATAGTACTAATAGTAGGATAGCATCATGCTTTTAATTTCCTTTCCTATCACCTATTTTAATAGGTGTTTTTTTAATAATCAAAGACAAATACACTCTACATTACTTCTCTGAGGTATTCTGTACTGTTCATTTATGGAGTATTCTCTCAGTCTCAAGTCTTAGGACCAAGGAGCTCTTGTATAAGCAGTATCCATTAAGACTGCACAGCTAACCTTTCCTAGCAGTAAATATTTAAACCAAGGTTAGAAGATGATGGTGTGATCTTTCTGAAGAAAGCACTGCCCTTTTCTCTGTGCTTGGCTTTTTTTTATTATTATTATTGGTTTCCCTAGAACAGAGATTCATAATAACTGCATTTTAGTGGCAGGGAATTTGAGCTTCAAAAGCTCTTATATCTGCATTTCATGTCAGTAAAATGCTTTAGGATCCTCTCAATGGATAGGATAGAGAGTAGGTTTAAACAGCTGCTGTATGTTAAGTACCTTCCAAGATAAAAAAATCTCTTTTATCTTCTATTAGATTTCARTAAAATGGGAAATTTTACTATAGCCAGAAGTATTCTAACAGGAATGTAATAAAATCCGAAATAACTGAACCTTCTTGTTTTGCATGTCTTTGATATATAATGCAAGTAAAAATGCAATTGGAAAATAGTCTAATTCAACAAACATCTGGGCAAGCTGGTCTCAAAATTCTGCTCTTTACCAATATGGTTTCAGAATCGTTGAGTTAACAGTCAGGAGAAAAAGGGATCTTGAATGGGAAGCAAGTAGTTTGCCCTCCTTAAGTTGAAGGTAAACACAATAGGTTTTGTTTGACAAAACTACAAATGAATTCACATACATGCTTAGACCTCCATTGTGATCACTGTAAGCAGGATGCAAGGTTGTGGAACAATGTTATAAAATTCTTTAAAATACTTTTGTAGCCAGTAAAGTTTTAATTATTATAAAGAACATGTTCTTGTGCACTTAAAAATGTATTTTCGATATGTCTTCATTTTTTTTTTAGATTGATCTCCRTTGTGTTCTCATTAAATCCATGGCTCAATTACTGTAGGAAGCAAAGGTGCAGGATCAAAGTCTCCTCTACTGTTTTTTATTTAATTGATTTAAACATCTATTTTAAATTCTAGCCTTTTGAATATATTTTTAAAAATATAATTAGATCAAAATTTACTCCTTACACAGACCACTACTAATAGTTTGTTTTTTTTATCTCAGTTATACTTTATTTTCTTCCCTTGTATTTGTGTGGTTAACTTCACTCTAGTCCCTATTATACCATAAGCTAAGTTTTCAAGACCTGTCTGAAGGGTGTTTACATCTCTTCTTCCACCAAGGAGCTAAAGGGATGATAACCTTTGGCAAAAGACTGGCAACAAATAGGTGAGGAATATTGATTGCTTCACATCCCTGAAGTGTGTCTGGCTTTCAGCTCTTATACAGCAAGTATAGTCATACACAGTTATTCAGCAAGGTTAGTCAACTCAAGCTCCACTGGAAGGGTTTAAAGGAGCATAATTTCAGTCACAACTGARGCAGACAGAAAATGCACACCCAGGCATTTACATTAACTGGCTGGCAGGTGGCAACTTGCTAAATTGCTGCAATTTTCTGAAGTACAATCTTATGCCCATAGCTTGATGCTTGAAGCAGTTTGAACAACTGACTAATCAAAATTATAAAAATGAACAGAAAAAGAAGTGGCTTTGCTATGATAGCTTGTAGTTTTAACTGTTTTTCATACTTTGACTTTGTATTTTTGTTGCTATTTTAGAACTTTCCAAAATGAAGATGAATGGCAAATGAGACCTCAACAAACTGCTATGTTCACAGCCGATAGATACCACAGGGACTGTAGTCCCACTTTGTATGGCCAAGGTGATATCATTGGTTCCAAATGTGGCAGCACTTCTCATAAACTTGATAGAGGGCATGAGCAGGATCTGGATGGAAAATCTCCATCCCCACCAAAGGGATATCCTTTGTGCTCCGATGGGCTGCCTTCTGAAGAAGGTAGAACAGGCATTTTGCTGGGCTGTACTTACAGCACAGAAGAGATCAACTTACCAGTAAGTAACTCTTTCCATTTAACACAGATATTCTCGAAGATCCATTCGTGGAGAGAAATACAAACATGAAGGAGTTAAAAATTACAGTAGCCTTGTCATCATTATTACTACAATGTCAGCCCAGCACAAGCAGAAATACCTTATCCTAATATAAATGCAGTTTTTCTGAAGATTAAACACCCCCTATTGGGCCGTACCTCCATAATAATAATGACAGTGATAATCACCTGCCATTATGTAACTGTGGGGGAAATTTGTAAGTTTTAGCTGGTTGCTTTCAGTCTGGGCACTCTGCTTTAAATGCCTTTCCAAAATACCTGCAAACTTACTGTCTTAAGTAAGATAATGCACTGCCAGACAAATCGAGTTTCTACAGCATTAATGAGTGAAGTTTGAGRAATTCCAGCATTTTCCATGTGTTAGCCATGGTATCCAAAAACAAACAGAAGTGATAACTGCTGTAATCCTTCTTTTTCACTTGAAATGAAAGAAAAATAGTGCATCTTTTTTTCCGTCACTCTTCATAGGATGGAGATTAACAATCTCCATGACTAGTAGAATAGATCCTGCTTCATCTATGGCCACTTAGAAAAATCTCTGCAGAACGCTCTGACTCCAGATGTCTTTAGCCTCTTCCTTAGTATCCTTTATTCCTCCCTAGGCATCCCTATTAGTCAGTAATCTTTTTTTCCACTTGAAAATTTAGCACTTATTTCCCAGACCTCAAACCATGCAATTGCACCAACTTTATATAATGAGACTAACAGGATAGTGAGGAATGGACTGTAGGCATCTCTCTGTCCAGCTGTGATGCATAAATCTTTGTATCCAGACATCCTGAACTGCAGGTGTGTGGCCAACATCTGTAAAGAGAGGTAAGGGAAGACTGTACTTCAGCATTTACTAAGGAGAAGCAGTTGGCAATTTTCTTCCCATTTGCCACATTAAGTAGGAGAGAAGAGACATCATTATGGCAACAATCATCAGCTTCTTCAAGTAACTTGTGATTGTCATTCCTCAGGTCTACAGCCCATTTCAGAAAKGTGCTATCCTTTCCTATGGGAAACGTGGCTCAGGAATGTTGTCTTCAGCAGCAGCACCAGAGTGAGGGTCTGTCCTGTGAAGCAGGGATTGTAGTGGAGCTGTTTCCTGGTTGTGGACAAGGAGCAGGGTGTCAGTAGTCAGAGAACAGGAAGAGAACCATGTAGYCCTAGGTCTTTGACCTCACGCAATTTTTATACTTTTTTCACAAAAATATTAAATAACTATTTCATGGTTTCTTATGGCTTAGGAATATTCCTCTTTAAATTGTTGACCACAAAAGTAATTTGTGATTGGGCTTTTCCAGGGCAGCTTGATAAACTCCACTTTTCATCCCCTCCTCTCTCAGAAGTGTCAGACAGAGAGTACAGGCCACAAAGCTTCCATTTCCAGCCAGCCCAGGGAAACTGCCCATGCTGAGATAGTCTGGCAAGCTACAGAGGGAATATATGTGGTGCTCAAGACACGGTCCATGCCAAATCATTTGACTAAACTATGAGGAAAACACCTTCSAGTTGGTTTATGAGCAAAGCCCATAATGATGAGAAAAACTGCTATTTTTCTTACTGAGATTAGGTCCGAATAAGTGGCCCCGAACCAGGTGCAGGTCCAGAAATAATTCATAATTCAACAATTACTCAGACTGACTTTGGATACCACAGCTTTAAAACAGAGCCCATCCACCAAGTTCTGAGTTGATAGGAAGCCATTGCATGAATGRAAATCATGAAATTATGAAATGAGATCCCCTACATGCTCGGAACGCCTTGATGATGTTACAGAGGATGAGTTTTCTGAAGAATATTTGTAGCACCACTTGAACACGTTGAAATTGAAGGTGACCTTCTGAAATCCACCAAAATACTTTATTGATAAGGTATTTGGGGAAGAAAGAAAATAGACTCTTGGGCTTTAGACAAAGGCTGTAGTCTATTTTGCCAATAGAGATCTTCAAACTACCTTAGTAAATGTTTCACTGGAACCTCTGTTTCTTTACATTCTTACTTAGAGGTTACATGTATAAAGAAGACTGAAGCCACCATTAGAGTGAACTGGAAACCTCAGAAGAGATTCACTGGAGAATCCCCAGGCCCCAAACTTCTGTATCAAAGTTTCCAAAATACAGATGCTTTTTTTTTTCTTTTCTGAACAGTAGTTCAGAGAGTGTTTTCTTCCAGAAATGAACAATTTCAGAGAACAGTTGCTTGAAGTCCTCTGGGAAAACTATTCATTAGGACAGTCCACTGCCCTGGTATCAAGTTTAATCTTTCCTGCAGAAAATATATAAAACTGAAATAAAAATATAGTAAGATGCTGCAGTTCCAGTATAGTCCATTTTTACACAATTCTTCCAGAGAAAAAAAGCTAGAGCTGAAACATTGTGCTTCCCAGTGTAGATTTTTAACTTCTAGTCACAGGATACCTTGTCATCCCTCTCTTCAAATGACTTGGTAAGACAAAATATACTTAAGCACTAACAAGGAAGATTTAGATAACGTGTTAGGAAACTTTCTAACATTAAGGATGGGGAATCACATAAGAAATAGATTGTAATGGAAAGTTGTGGCAATTCTACTCTTAGACATTATCAGGAATGATTCTGACCATCTTGATCCTAGTCTAAGGCACCCTGTGGTCCATGCCTCTTCCTCTTAAGTATCACAGAATCACAGAGTACTTATGTATCCAGGTGCTTATGTACTTAAATACCCAGCTGCTTAGGCCTTCTAGATGCCTTCTCATGTGGCCTGAAAGTTTCTTAGGCACCTGACTTCGGGTGTTCATATTTGAAGCACATTCTTCTGAGAGGATTGACATCTATACCTGCCGCCTAAGCTGTAGGGTGCACCTGCAGGAGAAGAAAGCACCCAGAGTGCCCCCAACTTAGTGACCCTAGCCTTGATGATACAAGAATTTTCCTGGAAAAGAAGAGGGACTCAATATGAGCAACCTTTAGCTTGTAACTCTGCTGCTCTGCAAGAATGATTGAGCCATTTAATGTTAGAATGGCCTGGGCGCTCATGCTATCGAGCTGCCTGGCTGAAGGTGCAACCACAAATTCATGGGGCCACAAGGAGATCAATTCTGGACAGTTCTTGTTCCTCAGGTATTGAAAGTAATATAGAATTGAATATAGAGCATGGGGAAAGAATAGGCCAGAAGTTTAGAAAGCAGAGCTTAGACCCTAATCAGTTTTGCCTTTTAGACCTATTTAGATTCAGTTTTCTTTCAAAGTACATGAAAAAAGTGAACAGCTACCTTTATAAAGAGGTAGTCAGTGATGTCTGACACAGGCAAAAAAMCAAAGAGAACCATCGTCTACTTACTCTAAGTGATATATGCTCTTCTCTCATCTCTGAGGAAATTCAGAAGTGTCTCACTTGGGGCTGACACTGTATTTCAAGAAAAATACATCAGAGCCAGCACAACTGAAGCAAAGGATCCCRGTGATTTTGCAGGATGGCCTCATGGCAACACTAGGATGTTCCTAAGACAAGCTAGCAGTTGTGAACAGTGTAGTAAGGAATCTCTGAGAATCTCTCATACAGTTGTATATAACATTTATATAGTTGTATATAACATTTCTGAGGACTTAGCACCCATGCCAGTCTGCTGGCAGAAAGGAAATGCTTGACATGTTTATTTTCTATAGGAGATGGCACCTTTGAAATCCACACTTTAGATGCATATTTGCCCTTATGCTCCTTATGCTCTCACTGCATTTTATTTGCTCAACATTGACACTGCATCACTCAGTGATTTCAGAGCTTATATTCAATAAATGAAACATATAGTGATTCTTAAAGGGAGTCCAGCCTCCATATCCAACGTCCTCTTCGTAGTACAAAAGCCTTCTTCCTAGTTTAAATAGTACTGCTGACTCTACTGTTGAATCCAAATGCCACTGGAAAGTAGTTACCTGACTGTAACCCAGGAAAGAGCAAATGTGCCAGTGGCAGGCAAAAGCTCAGGAACTCTTCTGAAAACAAGTGATTTATGAGTGGGAAATCATGCACCTGCTCATCAGGTAGAACATGAGGCAGGTGATCTCTCCCAGAGCCTTGCCAAACACGGACAGATTAACAATTCCTGGCTAATGCAGGGGTTGATAGCATAGATCAGTGTAGCGCAGCAAGGTCATCCGATACCTTGTGTTCTTGTGCCTCTTTGACCCCTATTAAAACACTAATGAGGAGGGACTGAGAAAAGAAAAATTCTATTTTATCTCTTTATTTCATTTTAATCTGATATGTCAGAAAGCTTGTAATATATCCAGTATATTATAATCAGGACATTATTATAGAGAGAATTTATTTTTGGCTATTGATCATTTTTATTTTTAAAAAGGGTAAGGGATTTTCCTAAGGGAAATCCTTAAATTCAATCTCAAGGTCTGTTGCAAACAGTTTGAATTGAATAGTGCTTTAAAGCATTACTATAGTTAATGTATTTTGGTCTGAAAATCTACTAAAGGGCAGTTTAAAGGCAGGCTGAAAGTAAAGATTGAATCTGCCTCTAGTCGCTGTTAAAACACCCCATTCTGAAGCCTGATATAACGAATCCTAGAATAAAAACTCACAGGTGGTGTAGAATTGGCCTTTCCACAATCCATCTGAATATTTAAATCATTTTAGGTCCTTTCTATTTCATGTGCTTCACCTTTTACTTTGTAGGAAAAACAAAAGCAGAGATTCAGGAGTGTGAATCTCTTCATCAATTATGTTAATGAAATTCTTTTTAAAACATTTTCATTAAGAAAATAAATTTAATAATCTTTGCAATATCTTGAGAAGATATTGCGCTATCTTTAAAACTTCTCAAACAAGGACAGAAAATTATCTTTCTCTCTGTATTGCAGTTCTTATATGAATATATAGGTGACTTCAGAGCCTCAAGGTGACAGGACTGCAGTGAGCACAGATTTTCTTCCTTTCTACCAAAAGCACCTCSTGAGCTGGAGAAGAGGCAGGGAGACAGAGTCACAGGAAGCAATTAGCAGTACCCAACACTAGTTACATTTATTCTGTAATTCCCCTAACCAGACTTTTGAACTCTCTTCTGGCCTCAGTTATAACAYGGCCTTTCACTTATCTAAGGGTTTTGGTGGTTCTGAAGCAGTTTAAGTCTGTCTAACAAGGTGCTGAAGTGCTTAAGGGCAAATCTCCATGCTAAGGCCCTTAATATCACAGCTAATAWGAATAGTAAGTCACTCAGGCAGTTGAACACCTTTAAAAATGCAGGCTGAAACTCATGTTTGCTCACGGAAACTCATGCATCCTGAGCTATAAAGCATATATATATAAAGCATAGGAGTATTAGCTGGTGTATGTCTTAAAATGTAAATATTTATAATAAAAGTTCTGCTGCACTTGCTGTTCTTTACTAACCATGTCTCTCTCTCCACTGCTCAGTCTCCTCCTGACATGTCCCTCCTGGCAACAACAGAAAAGTTCCTCCAAGAGGAAGAGAAGCACACCAAAGAATTTGAAGAGCGTTTAAACTCACACATTGAAGAACTGCAAAGACATTCTGAAAATACTCTAAGAAAATATGCCAGGTTAAAGCAAAACAGACACATTTGAGCCAGTTAGCTTTTTTTTTTTTTTTTTAAACTCAATTAAGAAAATAAAACCAAGTAATCACCTAGGAGCTTCTTAGATGAAAAACTGCAACTAGGTTCTCAATTTATTTTGATACATAGCAAATAGTGTGTACTTTTTAACATCAAAGTTTTAATAATATAATCTCCTATGGGTCTTGGTAAATTACAAAATGTTTTTCTATAGACATATAATGCACAGGTGGTTTTTGCCTAGCTAAATTGTTTGCAACAGAGGCCATGAATTAAGATACTTTCAAWTCTGTGATGTACAGAGGGCTAATAAGTGGAAATGTTTCCTGGAAAATATCATCAGCCAAGAGAAATTCTCTAGACTGCACAGAGCAGGAATAACAGGGGCCTCTAGCCATATCAGAGCTCCCAGTGTAAATAGCTYTGGTATTAGCTCTGGTTAATCTTGGCTACAGAAATAGCCCTTGGGACTCTTGAAATGAGTAAGTGTGAGCTTTTTCTTTCTTATGCTTTAGGCCATGCAAGTCTAGGGGAGGAACTTAAATAGGCAAAGCATAAACATGTTTTGAAGCTACTCAGACCTTTAGACCTCACCTGGGACAGTCCAATCTTAGCTCTACAAGTTTTATGCTAAGGCTAAAGTATTTAAATCCTGTCTTCAAAACCACCCGTTTTGGTATTGATGGTTTTGATATTATGTTGGCTCTTTATTTACCTACATGGATTGGGAAAAAAAATACTTTACACAACTTGTGATCAATCTTAGGTAAAGGCCCAGAATTTTTTACATTTTTCTGCAATGTTTTAAAACAGAGCAAAGTTAGTTCAACTCTATATGCTGAATAACTGTATGCTGTTGAGATTCCTTTTATTTGCAATTCATATTGAATTCTGTTGCTGTATAAGGGAAACAGTCAGAAATCACAGACAGTGCTGATTAACCACCAATTTCAGTGAAAGAGACTCTGAAGAGCTGCTTTCCAGCAGACCCTGTTGCCAACTTCCTGAAAAAATGTGGATAAAAATAATACCAGACTGTCAAAGAGCCCAGTCTGTCAGTGAAAGAGCTATCATTACTATTCACGACCACAGCAAAAATGTAAATTGGTTTTTGAAGCTATGTTTCCATGATGACAAAATATACTGCATCATACTTAAACAAAATACCAAGATTTCAAATACCAGTTTGGCTCAGCTGGTGATAAAATGAGTAAGAAAAAGGAGAACATCAAAGAATCTTTTACAGGAAAATTCCCAGAAATTGCTAGACTCACCTGGAGAAATGAAGACTGAATAAAAAGATGCTGAAAGGACATCTGAACAAACTGAATACACATGTAGCCCCCAATTTAAAAGGGGATGTTTAGGAGATGTAATGAAGAAATTTGGGAACCTCTGGAAAAAATGCTAACCTTTACATTGGGAGAGATCTGTAGAAGCAAAAAGACAGCAAAATGTTGCCTTTCAGAAGGGCAAAAGAAGAAATAGAATATTAGCCAGCTAAAAGAAATGGAATATTAGCCAGCTAGTTGGGTTCTTTTGCTGCTAAAAGATTTAAAAATGTTACAAGTGAGTCCAGCCCAGATCTGCATGGGAGACACGTACGGGTGTGCTCCAGGTCACGGGCCGGGAGCTCCCTCCTGAGACACCCTGCGCCATCAAGTAGCGCGATCGTGGATGAATAAAATCGTCAAAAAGGAGTAAGAGCTTTTAAAAAAACTTCTTCACACCTGGCCAAGCCATTCGCTTTGTCTAAAGAAATAACAGAGTTAGTTCCAGCCTGTTTGGGTAATACCATACAAAAAACTCCAGGTGGACACCCCCAAGGCTGGCTAGTGCCTGAGGAACCGGCCTGGGTTCTGGCAAACCAAAGCGCTGGTCTTGAACGCTGGTGTCCTCTGAAAGGCCACCCGGAAGGCCGCCCTTCCCCTCGCCAGCTGGGCTGGCAACACCTTCTCCTGGCCTCCTCAGACAAGTGCAGACATGGGTAAAACACGGATTCTGAGTGGTGCCACCTGCAAATGATGGAATACAGATGCCCATAGGTTGTATTTTTGTGTCACGTTTCATGTTACCAGGAAAACTCTTTAAAAAAATAAAGGGCAGAAGAAATAATGAGGTTGAGAAATGCTACAGCTTGCTCATGCCAGCGTTGGGGATGACTTGACAGCACAAGGCGCCCATGTTCTAGAGCTAAGGATTAGTGAAAACATAAAAAAGAAAAATTCTGTTCTGCTGTGTGAGTCGCCGGGCAATGGAAAAATGTTGTAAAATGCTGGATTTCTTTTATGATTTTTCAAAGCTTTCCCCAAAAGTATATTTTGGCTCCCGACATGAAGGCTTATTTTAAACAAAAGGAACATCGGCTCACAGGCTGCCACCAGCTCTTTCTGAAGCCAAGGCAGCGGTCACGTACACACACTTGGCAGCATGTTTCATCAAGACATAATTCTGATCTAGCTGGTGCTAAAAGAGCTATCCCATTCGYTCCCCGAGGTTATCCTGAGGGAGCTGCCACTGGAATGACAGCAAGGGAATAGAAACGTTCTCAATGGGCTCGTGTACCCAGGGGAACCGTGACCTTTCTCCCTGGCTCCTTCACCTCTTCTTGAGCAGGAGGGTTGGAGTAGAGGATGTCTAGAGGTCCCTTCCAACCTCAGCAGTCCTGGGATTCTTTTTGGCACAGGCATGTGGGGAAGGGACAACTGGAGGAGTGTCACGGAGCCCGTGTGCTCCTYTACGGGACACAGCAAGGGATCATAGAATCCTTAAGGTTGGAAGGGACCTCTAGAGGTCATCTAGTCCAATCCCCCCTGCACACTAGAGCCTGTGGCACAGGATGCAATCAAACACAGTGCCAAATCAACACAATAAGAGATAAATGGGAAAAAAACAAAACGTAGCTTTCCTGCTTTTCTGGCGGGTAGGCTTAAGCAAGGGCTTTAGTTTATCCATTTGAGGGTTTCACTTCACTTCACTTCACTTCACTTCACTTCACTTCACTTCACTTCACTTCACTCTACTCTACTCTACTCTACTCTACTCTACTCTACTCTACTCTACTCTATCTCCCGCTCCAATGCACTGCAGAGACAGCCTGAATTCCCAGTCTTATTGTTCTGCATTTACGGAGTACAGCTGGTTAAATGATTGCTTTAATGGTACTGTAATAACACCTGAATGAAGCCCATTGCCTTTAATCACTTAAACCTGGACTAAGTAACCCCCAGGGAGAAGTACATGAAGGGAGAATATAGGGAGGAAGGGGCCAAGCTCTTCTCACTGGTGGCCAGTGACAGGACAAGGGGAAATGGGTATAAGTTGAAACACGGAAAGTTCCAACTCCAGGTGAGGAAGAACTTCTTTCCTGTGAGGGTGCCAGAGCCCTGGAACAGGCTGCCCAGGGAGGCTGTGGAGTCTCCTTCTCTGGARATCTTCCCAACCCGCCTGGMTGCCACCCTGTGCCCCGTGCTCTGGGTGTCCYTGCTGGAGCAGGGGGTKGGACTRGATGATCTCTAGAGGTCCCTTCCAACCTCMACCATTCTGTGATTCTGTGAGAATGGCAAGCTGTAAATGGTCTAGAGCTGAGCCTCAGGTGATGTTATCTGCATCAACAGTCTGTCATACCAGTGTTTTTTTTTTTTTCTTACTCTACGACTCAGTTCTCAAAGTTAGTTGTGCACCCTATCTAAGGCTACTGTTTAATCACCTGGTCCCCCTCAAGGCTATGAATAGGTTATTKTGTCTAATCTCATTTAATGCTGCATCTAAATTTCCCCTAATGGACTGCGCAAAGATCAAAGAGCAGAGCTGGAGAGCAAAGACCTTGCCCTCTGTTTGTACCTCCTAAACTAACAAACTCATCTGTGTTCCTCTAACCTGCTCTCAGATGGAGCACCAGAGGCTTTGAGACAGAGTTCTCAAAAACACATTGGCCACGTATGCTAAAATGGCCAATTCTGTGAGTGCAAAGAGCAGTTCTAAACCACCCAGTCACTGAATTTACTGCGGCAAAGTTTGAATTTACTGGCTTGACTTAAATCCTTGTACAATCCAAGATGGAACAAGAAATCCTGCAGAAGTCCTGCATCCTATGCATCATATGTAAGTACTGTAATGAGATTACTGATTTTTTTTTTCATGTTTTTCCATCTTGTACAAATAMAGGTGGTGAATAAAAGACCACTAGGTCTTCAGACATCAGCTGAACAACTCAATCAGCMGTTTGAGTGAAAACAGTCCAAATATGAATGGTAGGACTTCATGTTCCTCGTACAATATGTATCCATGTAAACTTAATCCAAATGCCCAACAGGCTCCTTATTCCCATGATGGTGGGAATAAATGTTTTGGCTGGTCCAAAACAGGCTCAAAGCTCAGATCTAAAACAAGGGGACACTCAAGTACCTCCTGTATGTGATCAGGATTTCCAAAACTCAGGATTTCAGTAAGTAAACACATTTGCACCGTTTAATTGATGAAGATGACTGACAGTGAGTTTTTTACCATTTCCTACCACACACAGCTCTTCTTTCACACTTCTAGCAGTGTCGCTGGCTCACACAGTTTAGGGGAGCGTGGACCTTTTGTACCACAGCTGGCCACGCACCCACTGTAAGAACACATGGCACAACTCTCCTGTTTCCTTAGCACTTCAAAGATGTTTATAAAATCTGCATTACAACCTTGATCTTTAACGGTTTGACTCAGATTTGATTTATACTTTGAAAAATTGGTCTCTAACTTGGTTTATTGGAAGGCAATGGCAGGTTTTTAATGACTTCACCTGATAATGAGCACGCTCACAAACCCGCTCATAAGACACCGCTGAAGAAGCATCTCAGCATGAGTCTTCTGGTAAAACCGCTTGTAATAAATCATTCACTTTTGCCCACAAGCTACTGTATGCTGGGAAACAGTTTGAAACCCTCTTTCTAAAACACTTTTGAAGTTAACTGACACTTGGAGTAATATACACAGCTAAAAACCAGACACGGCTGCACCTTCCACTGAGAAGTTCAGAATAGTTGACATCCGGGCAACTGCCATTAATTCAGTTCCTGATTATTTCCCAGGGATTYCTGACAGTTTCTGTCTACAGCAGCTTCATATTCTTTTCCCGAATCCATGTTCTCTCATCTGCTACTAGCAAAAGGAAACATGGTAGAAAATAATCAGAATCCAAATTCAGAGTTTGATAGATAAAGCTCTTTTTTTTCTTTTTAGAGATTCAAACTGTGAAATTAATTCTAATTTCTGCATAATGAAAGTCAGATTATTTAACACTTTTTGAATTAGTACTCAGGAGAACTGCACATTTCAGGGCATCAAAATACACAAAGTCTCTTATCAGCTTCAGCTATAGGTTTGTACTAACAAACYGTGGGCTCCAAACAGATGAGCACTGAAAAACACACAGGTGACAAAAGATAAACGAAGGGCAAAAGATGAAGAAATGAAACGTCTCATTAGTGATGTAGTCTTAAATATCATCTGGCTCAGCTGACCTTCTGCCTGTTCAGCTGTAATCAGCCTCTTAATTGCTTTAATGGGTCACGGACTCTTGGAGAAAATTCACCTAGAGACTGGTGGGATTCTAGCAAGATCTTGCAGAGCCGAATGCTGCTGCTTACAAGGATACAAAAGAAGCCCTACAGTTGGAAAGAACTGAAATAATTCTATAACTTGGAGATGGAAAACTCACGGGGACTTTGCTGGAACATATGGAACAGATGCACAAAATAAGCAAGGGTAGGGAAACATCCATTATGAAACTGTAACAGGACAAGAATAATTCCAATTTCAGGCCRTTTTCTTTGCTTCTGTTCTAGGTGCTCAGGAAACCAAGCGCACTGCGCCAGGAGCACGTTTGAACGGCACTTCAAATTGGTTCTCTTCTTCAGGGACACATCCTATTCGAGCTGCACACCTTTTGTAACAAATACAATAGGCAAACTACCGTAACTCAACTGCAGCCATCCTTAGCCAAGGAGAAAAAGCGGGGAAGAAACGGACAAAGAACTTGGTTGCTTGAGAGAACAAATGACAGGGAGAGACAGGACAATTACCTTGACAGAGGCAGCAGTTTAGATCTCGCTGCTTCACTAAGGCAGCTCTCTGCGAAAGCATCAAATCCTCAGCAATTGTTTGGCACATGGGGAGCGGAGCTCCACTTTGGTGTCCAAGCWGGTCATTCAGTGGATGAACTCTTCTGAAGATACCACAATGACCAGCCTGTCTGGGTAGCTTGTTGTRCACACGGTCCAAGCGCACTGCATGTCGGCAGCAAAAAACAATTAACATTTTTCCCCAGGTCTTAAGGTTTTGGCACAAATGTGCTTGGACCCTGTGCACAACAAGGTGGGGTCAGTTTAATTCACCAGCAGCAATGGCAGAGCAAGTTCCTTAGCGGTGGCCGTCCCCATGTTCCCGGGTCCATGTCTCATTCTGAGGCAGCTTCTCTAGAGCTGCTTCACTTTGGGAACAGATGCCTCAGGGCAAACTCTCTTTCAGCAAATTGCATTTCCTTGCCTAAATTTATTTTGTTTTGCAAAACAATTTCAGTTAAAAATAGCATTCCACACAGCAACGATATCCAAGGTTAATGCACAACTTCAGTGCATAAGAAGAGTCCCATTGACCTCACTGGGACTATTTATGTGYCAGAAGACAAGTACATGAAGGGAAGATTGGATGTTCATTGAAAAATATTTCCTGCTACTGCTTCTGTGCAGTGTAGCATCATATTCCTTTTCATTTGGCATCTACATAGGCTCAAAAGTCTCCTGAAGCTCAATGGTTACTAAGGGCTCTAAAATATGGGAATGAAAAAGAACTAGTGAAAAATACAAGATTATTGAAGGATTTTATCAACATTTGTATTTATGGTTTGATTTTTTTGAATAAAATGCCCCAAAGTGCACTTACAATTTCCTGCAACTGCAGGAGGGGGATTACAGAACAGCAGATCCCTTAAATAAAGAGATTAGAGACCTAACTAATGCTAATGTTGCATTTTCTTTCTTTATGAAAAGGAAAATCAAATGACTGTACTCAAACCCACTTCGTTATTGCTGCTGTACAGATGTAAAACTTCCATTTATATAAAMAATTATTTGTATTTAGGTAATTTATTAGCTACTTTATTATAAGTTGGTGGAACCTCCCTTTCTGACTTCTGCAAGATTCCTCTGTTGGACCCCAACGTATTTGCTTTGAACGTTGCGCTCTCACAGCAAGAAGGAATTCAAGAGAGCTATAGACTTTAACGAAAAAATTATCACATGATGTAGGCTTTCATGCCAGGTCACATTTTTCACAAAATAACACGAAGATTCCAAGTAAGACTCATCTCCTTTATTCAAAAAATAAATATATCCTTTCTGAATCAAAGCATTTCATATGACATTAAGTACAAAGAAGAAATACACTTCTTTGGGAAGTTCTCAAATAGACATACAAGAGCTCACGGGAGCAACATTATCCATAACAATGGTAATAGCTGAGAGCTGATTTTTACAAATTTATGGCAGAACAGAATTTCCTTTTACAATATAGAACTTCAAACAGATTTAAGAAAAACACCATTTTAAAAGTCTGAAAGGCACAAGAACTGGACCATAAAACGTACTGGCACATTCACTAATACGTTTTATGTTACATTCCCAAAGAGAAATTGAAGAACCCCAGCCAAGGGAAAGACTGAAGATAAAAGCAAGTTCCTTTGTAAAGTATTAAAAGAGTGGCAGAGAGGTTTTTTGGCTCCTGATAAAGTATTAATACCCCGAAGTTAGAGAGTCTGAAAAGCTGCATCATTCGGTTGTATTTGGACGTGTTGCTACATAGACAAACACAACGATCAGAACTACCACAATGGCCAGCGTGGGAAGCACCACGGTGGTGATTTGCTGCCGGGCCTCCTGCATTGCCTGTTTCCTCTCCTTTTTGTCTTTGGAGGTCTCTTTTTTGGGTTTTCCTTTTAGCTGCCTCATTGTCTTCTGAGGATCTTGTGTCCACCAGAGCAGGGAGCGGAGCTGCAGAAGACAGGCTGGGATCTTCTAAAAGACAAGGTGGAAAAATTCCGTGGGCTGCAAGAGCTGGTCGTGCAAGAAACTGCAGGAAGAGAAACAAAACAAGAGTTTTGAGCAAAATCGACATATATTCCAAGTAGTTACTACAAGTTTCTCTCGGTAAATCCTTTCTCTAACTTGCACTGTGCAGGGCTTTGAAGCTGGACAGTGCAGAACTGCAGAGGGACTGAACTGTGCAGCTTGGGGAAACGGAATCCCGGCCTCGTTCCCTCCATCGACCCCCCTTTCCCCATGAAAAGTGGGAGCAGCTCCTTGGGGTGCATGTATTTGTCCCAGGGTACAGAGCCCGGCACCGCACGCTCTACGCATACAGCCAAACAAGGCAGCAGGGCTGGACTTGGACTTTCCATTAAGCCCTGCTTAACGGAAATAACATCAGTTAGTCTTGTGTCCCCACAGAGCAGCGGTTGCTGCCGCTTCTCGGGACGGCGGCAGGATCCCGGCTAAAGGTCCACGGCTCCCCAGGGACGCAGAGCAGCAAACGCTCATCATCCACACAAGGCATCTACTGGAATAAAGGGGATTATTATTCTAACAGAGAGRAAAAAAACAGGTGGAAAGATCTGCTTAAATTATATATATTTCTTTCTGCTATTGAATAAGGTCTAAATTATGAGTTAATGCCACAACTCTTACTACAGCTGTCATTTTTACAAGGAAAAGGTCATCCCGAGTGATAAGCAGCCTGCACACAAATCCCTGCTCTAGACAAGCAGTTGTTAAGCGAGTTGCTCCGAAGCGTCTACTGGGCTCATTTTTAAAAGCAGAGCTCTCTACAGAGTGAGACTAACCAAGCACTGCACAATATGAAATAAGTGCAATACAGGAAATGCACAAAACGAGAGCCGCTCCGAGACGCGAAGCACTAGGACGTGCCCCTATTCCCAGAGCTACGTGGGCAGAGAAGGGTTTCTTCTTTTTTTCCCTTTTTTTCTTTTATAATGTTGTTTGTTTGCTTAAGACACCTACACCTCAGTAATTCACTGATGGTGCTGGAGGGAGGGTATTGCTTTCAATATCTCTCTGTTCTCCACGTCTCCCATTTCTGCAAGTACCCAACAAGTGGACACAGGCCAGATGCAGCTCAGCACCGATTAGGAGGGTAACAATTACAGTTCTTAGGTATTTCAGTGAATTGAGAGATTACCGCCCAAATAACCAGCTGCTGACGCTCCCAGAAGGTTCTCAGGGATGTGTTAATCTCACGACCGTGTCGCTGAAACCAGCTAGCCCGGCACACGGCCTCTGGAAAGCTGCTCAACAGAGCAGGTTGCAGAGCCGCAATCCCGACGGAATCACACGTGTGTGGGACACACCCACAGCCTAGGGAAGCTACGGAAGAGAACAGGCAGGTTCTGGCGTTCCGGGACACTCAGGTTATAAAATGAAGGGGTCACCATCTCTGCCTCTTTCCCTCTTTTCACATCCCGGGACATGAACACGACTCCGCGGAGCCGCCCTCCGGGGCGGCCCCACCAACCTCTGCTCTCTCTGGGCTTCTCCGGGCGGCCGCCCTGCTCAACAGGGCTGYGCTCCGAGGGCAGCTCCTACAGAAGCACCCCGCTTCCCGCCTCGGCCTTACCTCTTGTCCTGCCAACAACAGCAAAATGCAGCTGAAATGCTCATTCCCACAACACGAATCCTCCCGTACGGTCACATGTGGCTACCAAGTTCTCCCACCCTTTCTCATAACRCCACCTGCCAATTGCAAATCTCCTCCAAACGTATTTCACCATGTATAGCAAAACAGGGAATAGCTCTGCGAACTCAGAAATACAGAAGTCAGACCATCAGAGCTTCTCTGCAGGGTCTCAAAACCAACAGCAAATCAAYAGATCAGTATTTCTACTTTTAAACGGGCTTTGGATGCAATTTAAAAACCCCGAAGCAAGCGTGACAGGGTATCGTGTCCGGCTGGGTTCACTGATTCGGCATCATTGATACCCACCYTTCACACACGCAGTTGTTACTTCTTACCATAAACTTTGTGAACTTAATCTGGACTTTGAAGCAAACTGGAGTTCTGCTGCTTGGGAGGATTCTCAAGGAGACGATAAAATTCAAATCTTAGAAAGCACCATTTGCTTCTGCAAGCTGCAGCATTAGAAACCAAAGGCAAAACAGACGTAGAGACCAGACACGTCCAGGGAACTTCACAACGGGAAGGCACACAGAARGTGGCTACAGAAATTACATACAACATCATGTTCCAGCCTATATATTCACACAGGTTTGCTTCATCTCTAAACGTTCATAGAGGATTCTCTGCAAACCCTCAATACTTTTGTTAGCTCAGGAAGGTCGCTGGTATTTGACCCTCTGTAAGCTACGCTATAAGTGTGTGTGTGTGTGTGTGTGTGTGTGTGTGTGAATTCTTTAAATCATTTGCCTAATTTCCTCTCTTAAATCTCAGGGGAAAATGTAATCTCTGTTTTACCTCTTTGAGCTTTGGTTCTCCTCCTGCTTAGGTCACAACCTCTCTTAGGGAACTCCAGGAAAGCTGCTCTCTGTAGCCAAGTTTTCCATTTGCCCTGTGGTGTAACTACCAAACCGGAGCGTCACCAGCCACAGCGCGTTCGTTCTCACAGCGCCTTCCTTCACCTGGTGCTCCCCGCCTCCTGCGCTCAGGTGTGGCAGCGGTTTTGCCTCGGGATTACCTGGAGACCTTGGAGGTGGAGGGCAGGAAAAGCCCTTGGGTCTGTGTGCGTGCCGGCGCCTCCCGGAGTCACTGCTGTGAAACCGGCCTCTCCAACACCCAACGTCCACCTCGTTCTGTACCTGCCACCCAGGCACCAAACACACCCCTTGTTTTCAAGGCTCTGCTAAACAAATATTTTGTCCTGAAACAGAATTATGTGAAGTTAATTATACACACTGGCTAACACCTGAAGGATTAAGGCAGAAATCCTGCCCTTAAATGTCAGTGCCACTAGAATTACAAGCTCATGTTCTTGAACTTGGGGATCTGGCACCAGCCTCCAAAAGCGCTTCCAACGGATTGGGTTACTGGGCTGGGCTGCTGCCAGAGCGGGACTCACCCAGGAGTGAGCGGAGCCTTGGGATCCCTCTGGACTGAGCCACAAAATAGCAGCAGCAGCAGATCCCTGCAGGCTCCTGCTGCCACTGGGAGGCCCGAGCGTGGCTGCCRGGATTACAGGACACCAGGATTATCCCTCTGCACGGGAAGGCCAGAGGCTGCCACACACACGAGGTATTAATGCTTGGAACAACTCCCACCGCRCGTGGCAGGAGCCCTGTGGCCACCAGGGTGCCCAGTGTCACACTGGGGTACGAGCAGCACAGCCCAAGGCAACGAATCCCCTCACGTCACCCCGCTCCCTCTCCACTAACAACCTCTCCAGGGGGCCGAGGGCCACCAGGCTGCTGTCGGGAACAGCGCAGCCAGCAGGACCAGGGGAGGGATCGTGCCCCGGCACTCGGCGCCGCTGAGGCCGCACCTCCAATACCCTGTTCGGGTTTGGGCCCCTCACTATGAGGAAGACACGGAGGTGCTGGAGCGAGTCCAAAGCAGGGCAAGGGAGCTGGTGAGGGGCTGGAGCACAGACCGTATGAGGAGCAGCTGAGGGAGCTGCGGTTATCTGGCCTAGAGGAGGCCCAGGGGAGACCTTGTCGCAGTCTACCAGCACCTGAAAGGAGGCTGTAGTGGGACAGGTGCCAGTCTCTACTCCAGAGTAACTACCAAAAACAGGACAAGAGGAAACGGCCTYGAGTGGCGCCAGGGGAGGCTCAGGTTAGACATTAGGAAGAATTTCTACACAGAGTAGTCAAACACTGGAACAGGCTGCCCAGGGAAGTGGTGGAGACAGAAGTCACCGTCCCTGGCACTGTTCAAGAAAGGTGTAGATGAGGCGCTTGGGGACACTGTTTAGCAGCTTGGGGGGGTTACAGTTGGATTCGATCTTGAAGATCTTCTCCAATCCTAATGATTCTATGAGAACCACCCTGCCTGCTCCACTGGGACAGTCATAGAAACAGCAATAGAAAGAATGAACAGCCTTGCAGAAGGGAACATCCACAGACCACAAGAGCCTGGTAAGAGTCCTGTGTCAACCAATAGAGCCCATTGCCTCTCCTCTCATGAATTCCCCAACTTAAATTTTGATAGTAAAATTGCAAAAGAAATGATGAAAAGACTATTTTAAAAGCTGTCCCTCAAAGGCAGGAATTTCCTAGCTGGAAAGAAACTGTCTGGACTGCCACTTCAAGAAAAGATGGTCAAAACATCCAAACCACAGCAATCACCTCTTCTGTCCAATACAACTTTGCTGCAASTTGACACATTCACTGAAAGGCTCCGTCTCAGGCAGAACAAAATGTAAAAGTTCAAGCTACTTAAAACCAACCTAAAAATGTCATTTTAGGTAATGACAGTAAGAACTCACAGATTTAGTGCCTTGGCTCCAAGCCTGGCTAGCGCACTTCATTCCTCCCTGCCCATTCCCCGAACGCCTTCTCTTATGTGTCTTATGTGAAATGCTCTTTATTCTAAATCGCTATTTTAAGTTACTGGAGCTGTTTTGCAGAGCTAACCCCAAAAGTTCAAGAAAAATAAATAAAACACATCATTTACTTAGTTTASTTACTTATTTAGTTACACCAGCACCAGCACACCAGCACTGAACATTTTTCATCATTCTAAAGCAAGGCAAAATACAGTTAACCAGGGATAATTCTTTACCAGAATACTACAGTGAAATGTATTGGTACTAGTCACCTTCAAAGCACACCAGAAATATTCTACTCAGAATTTAGGATAATCCGAAATCCGAAATTCAAACCCCCCGTTTTATCTGAGGTTTGTTCTTTTTGTGGGTGTCTGGGGAGAGTAAAATTAACCCCGGTCATTATTAATCTGCAATTAAAAGTCCTTCATGCTACACCTGACTGCTCCTGCGAGACAGGAGAGGCGGCGCCGCCTCCGGTTGCATTAACACCCGCTAAGTCCTGCAGTTTCTGGATCTCCTTCCACATGCTTCACATGCACAGAAGATTTAGTTTATCCACACTTAGTGTAAGCACATGTCTAGACATCTGAAGAACTTATTATCACCAACTTTACACCATGAATGTATTAGCCACGTTAAGCCAAATAATTTTACTCCAAATCCAAATTACAAGTGTTTGCAAGCCAATTTGGATTAACCTGGCCTCCTGATCCCACCACTGTCGCTGCAGCATTTCTCAAACARCAAAACATCTTGAAATGCAAGCAAACAATCCAGCTAGAATTAATTTCTATCATTTTCATTTTCCCCAGGGCCAAGTATGTTGCTGAGACGGTACAAAAAATAAAAGAGAGCAGGGAAGCAGGACACACTGTGTTCACCCTGGCTGACAGGAGTAGGGAGAACACGCACAAGATGCGAGCAGACAACATTCCTCAGGCTGTATTAGTGTTTAAAAAGCCCCTCAAACCAGTAGTTCCCAATCACCGAGACAAGATAACATCACGAATCGATCTAGGAGAAGGGCTTGAACTCCTGGGCTGCCTTAGACTGATGTTACTCTCGAGCCCTGCAGCGGGAGGAGGCTGGAACAAGGAGGGATGGAGAGAGGCGGCGCAGGGACACGAGGACCGTGGGGAAGCTTGAACAGAACAGAGCGAAGTCACCTCAGGGTAAGGCCTGGGCCTTCACCCACCAGGCCAGGAGGCGGCGATTCCCTGGCGCTGCCCTCGCGGCGCTGCCGGAGGGTCCCCACAGCGGGAGCAGCGTGGCCGGAGCCACACGAGGCCCCGGTGCAGCCGAGGGCAGCTTGAGGTGCCCGCGTCGCCCGGCCCGGCCCGGCCGCCCACATCAGCTCCATAGCGCTGCTCTCCGGCTGCCACCSCTAACCCAGCGGCCTCCTGCTGCCTACACACCCGCTTCTCACCTCGGAAACACACTTCACAGTCACACAAATACATATTTTTTAAAATAACTGAACTGTACAGATTCACCCAGCACAGTTTTAGCGCAGGGGGAAATACGACATTTTGAATGCGGGGTCTTCTATGGTCCGGCTCTACAGCCTGGACRTTGCTGGCGCAGCATCAGCAAGGGCACCATTTTCCAAAGTGATTTCACTAGCTTAGAGATAGAGCTGAATGGGAATATCAAAGGGCTGGGTCCTCCTGTTTGTAGGAGCTTTGGGCAGATTTGTGAAAGGGATTATTTGAGCCTGCTGCRGAGCTGGGGCTGGGTTCTCCAGACACCTCAGCTCCTTGCCCTGCCCTTCTTCCAGCCTTGGTGGAGACCCAGCTCTCAACCACACGTTTTTCTTGCATTTCTGCAGTTTTCACAGGTGGACAAGAGGAAAATTGTGATCCTTGGGCATGTCCTGAAGACACCTTCCCCGGTGTGGATGGGCCCGAGGGTTTACGGACGCCCACGCAGCCAGTGCTGGATCTGTGCGTTGGAAGGGGCTCGAGGYGCCCAGCACCTCTGCAAGTCTGGCTGAGGTAAGCAATTAGAACAGTTTTTTCTAGTATGTAGTGAYTGGCCAGCAGTATTCCCAACCACTTATAAGCACAATTACTAAACCGCGTTTTAAACACTAAATGTAAAGTGATACAGCTTTTAAAAATCTTCATTATTTCACAGGCAAAATAAATTCATTACTTTGCTCCAGAGGAGCAAAATGTTCTGTGTAATCACTTGTGTGGGTGACAGATAGAGATTTGCCAAATTAAGACAGCTGAGTCCTGAAGCCTGTCCAGGAGAGCAGCAAAAAAGCACTTTAATCCTCACCACTTCTCTCCCGGCAAATGTCCTGGGCAGAACAGCCCCGCTGCAGGACTCAAGTCCAGCCTTATTCATGTGACCACTGACACGGGGAAACAATTACTGTGCAGTTAACAAAGAAATCTTTAATTTGCTCCTCATGGAACAAGGCCATCTCTGGAAGTTACATAAAATAACTCAGAGCTCCACAAGCAGCTTCCCCTTCCGCACCGTCAGCCTGTGCTCCAGGTYACCCAGCTCGTCTCTGCAGAACAGAAGCTCCACAGCAGAGCTGATGCTCAGGATGATGCTCGTTGATGCTTGTTAGTGCTACATTCGAGATCTTCATGTTTCCATGAAATTATCTGCCATGTGATTTCAAAGTGCTAAAAATGAAGTAAACGTAAGAGAACTTTCTGCTCTGTGGAAAATGGATTTGAATTCTGCATTGAATTCTGCCAGGAAGTCAGAGAGAACAAGGCCATCAGCAGGTAAAAAAGAGTTATTTCAATAYAATTTTCACAATTCTGAGGACTTGTGCATAGCAAAAATAAATCAGCACTAGAAACAAAAAGCCCTGGGTACGATTTCTGCATCTAGGAAGGTATCATTAAGCAAAGACTAGGTGACACTGGCTTTGGCAAATGTGATCCTATCTGACCAGAACTCAGCAAAGAAACAGAACCAAATTCAATAGAGAAAGAAAGAAAAAGTACAAATCTTTCTGCTTAATGAATGGATGGGCAAATATCAATATTTTTCCCTGTAGATAAAGAATCAACATCTTTTGCAACTTCTGCAATAGGCTGTCCTATTAAGAAATAGGACTAGTATTTACTGAAAACATGAGAAAAGCGAACAATTTCTGTCACTGAGGGGATTAAATTCCTCAGGGAGGCTGTAAAACAACATCTTGCCACTCTCCACATATAAAGCTACAGATGATCCTGTACATAAATGCAACACCCTAGTGTATCACTAGATAGTACATGTGTGCTTAGCTATTTTTCCTAAAAAAACAAAAATATATAAAAAAAATTCAGCTGTTCCTGACAGGATTCATTTARATACGGAATATTTATGTTCTCATTATAGTTAAATTCAGCTCTTTTAAGTAGAATATCTGAACAGAACACCTGAAACTAAGTGGTCACCGAGATAACAACTATTTAAAATCCACATGTTGCTTTCCCAACTACTTGGCCTCTCTGACAACGAGCAGTGATAGGAATCAAGTACAAAAATAATATTTCTGTTTTCCAGCATAGCCGGGTCAGGCCAAGACCCAGCCTGTCACGACTAACTCGTCCTTCACAAACTGGAGTGTCACCAGGCGGTAGCAGCCTCATCACCTGCACCGATGATGACCCAGATGGGAAATACTCACTTCACCCGGTCAGTCTGACTACCACCTTTCCAGTTCAGGCTGATGGGTTCCCAATAGAGTCACCCTGTCACCGTAAACACGCCTGAAGCAGATGCCCCGAGCCCCAGGTTGGATGTTACAGTTTTGTAAAGTGAACAGGAGAGCTCAGGGGCTGTCCCTGCTTCTCGCTGTAATTCTATCGTTATTAAAACTTTGGCACTGAAACTTCAGTCTAGGCTACAAGTTGGCAGGGAAAATCACGCCTGTGGCAAGAAGATCTTGTTAAATCTGAAGGACAGGAAGGCCAGAAGGAGAGTGGGGTTCGTGGTGGGGAGGTTAGGGATAGCAAGGGATAGGACCCAACTGGAAAGCTGAGGCAGCAATTTCCAGGATACCAGGACAGCATCTCCAAACAACACATCTGAATGTCCTCGGGCTGGGCCCAAGTTATTTGTGAAAGAGCCTCCTCAGAGGGCAAAAAACCCAGCCAATGGAAGCGTGTCCTGGCGCAAGCTACGGAACTAYCTGCAAGAGCAGGAAGCGAGACGGGGGCCCATGGAGCTCCCAATGCCCTCCCCAGACAGCCCCAAAGGAAAGAGGCGCAGCAGGGCTGTGGGGCTGGACTGCAAGGTTTTATCTGAACATTATTTACAAATTTAAAGCAAACGGGATGTAATGCCAGAGCGCGTTGGACGAGGGGCTCTGATCTCAAACTCGCTCCTCCGGGGCTCGTTTGACGTTCTGGTTTTTCAAGCTCTTCTTGGCACAGTTGGTTTTACAGGAGGYGGGTGAGGAGAGACCGCTGGCACCAAGCCCATATGCCAGGAGAGGCCCCGTAACGCTGCAGAACAGAGCACAACTTGTGACAAAATCACACAGAAATCCACACAAGGGGAGCTGCTGATGAGGGCGAACTCCGGTAGAGGAAACTTTCCCAATGTCCACCCATTGCCCCAGGAAAGGGGACGGGTGTTTCTGTGAGRAACAAGCACTGTGGAGCACGTGGCTTGGCAGGTGCATTCTCGTCTGCGGCGCCTTCCACACACTCCCTCCTCCCGGGCAATCCCGCCATCCATTTAGGAGATGCTCAGGCCTGAAGTCTTCTCTAACACCCACAACTCCGTGCCCTCCTCCGACTCCTTTCMAAATACAGAAAGGCCCTAAAGCAGCAACAACAGGGCTGTGTGATCAGGACACCTTTTTGGAGGAAGGGAAGACAACTGAGACTTGCAACACAGGATGGGTGGGAGAGGCTTCTCTGCCTAYCACTGATCTCATTAAGATCTTATTCTTTCTATTTTCCATCTTAAATCTGAAACCTTACTACATTTCACAAACAATCCCCATCTATAATGGAGTGTCAGAGTTCCCTGCCATGATTGATAGACTCTGTTTGCAATTATTTAAGGAAAAGACATATAATTACCTACAGCTGGATTAGCCTGATTAAATCCCTGTTAGTGCCTGTCAATTTACACATAATAAGACAGAGTGACATTAATGTAAACTCATTTAAATGCAAAAAGTTTAATCAGGACCAAATAAAATTATAGGGACAAAAGGAAGAGTTTTGCGYGGTCTGGCCAAAGGTAGTTTCCCCACAAAACCACCCTCCAAACACCAGCTTGGTTTTGCCTGATCAGTTCTGCACCCATGGCTCTTGCACCACCTACTCACACACTCCTGTTTACATTGCTAGAGTCAGGACTTTCCACCGGCTCAACACCTAGAAACCAAAGCGAGTCTTGTCTGCGTGGGCAACGCACAAGGGAGTGCGGGTAGGGAAAGGAGAACATCTCACTGGAGCTCCTGGATGACGTGCAGCAAACACTCATTAAACACCATAGTTCAAAACCAGGAACCCAAAAGATTAAGGCACTCATCAAGACCAAAATATTCGAAGCCCTGATATAACGGGACTCATAATTCTCCCTTCTCGGTTATTCCCACACAGCTTTCCGCAGTTTTCTTTGGAAGCAATCTCCTGTGTTCACGATGCTCTGAGAAGGCTGCTGGAGATGCCCACYGGGCATTAGCCCCAACCTGCCGAGGTAACCACACGGACAACCACAACAGCTTCCTTTTCCCCACCGAATTCCCCACRGACCAGATCCAAACTTTCCCGGGGACATTCGTTGCACCGTTTTCACGCAACGCCCTGAATTCCCAACTACWGGTTAAGGCATTAGGAGCCTGGTAGGCACACGGGCCCTTCCCAGCCACGTGGGACCCTGCAATCCCAGGGAGGTTCCTTTTCCCTCTTCCTCCAGCTGATGAGGAAAAAAYTGACAAACATAAGTGCTAGAAAGGGTTACAGTGCATTTTCCTGGAAAATACATTAAAATTCAATACCATATTAAAACCATCCAAAAACTTATTAAGCCCTTCCCTGTTCAATCATGTCCCTCAAACTCTCAGCCAGTCTCCCCATGCCAGTAACAAACTGATGTTAGAAAACCTTTTTTTTTTTGAACAAGTCTATTAGTTTTTCTGCATGCATTTTAGCCCCAGTTCAAGTTCTGCTTTCTCTAGCAGCCCAGCTATTTAAGTCAACCTTCCGAGCCGGAGCCCACGGTCATTTTTCTTGCTTCTGTTCCACTGCAATCCTTCAAAGCATCATAAAGGCAAATTTAATAAGCACCTCAATTCATATTGCTTTCTATTTATAATCCTGCAAGCACCTGCTGTYGAGATCTGAACAGACATCTTTCTTGCTTTATAGAGATTAATTCAGATCAATTCCTAACGGTTTCATATTTTACAGCAGCTTCAAGAACCATATCTCCAAACCACTTTCTGCACTTCTATTTAAGATGCTACTTTCCAGCTCCTAAGAGCGCTCCTTATTGTACTTGGCTGTTGATCCRCTTCACCAAACCGAAGGGAAGCAGCTGCACTTGTACTGTCTGCTGCAGGAGTCGGTCGATCCCGTTTTTAAGGCGCTCAGCAACCCAAACGTGTCAAGTTGCACCCGGAACCCCAAACAATGCAAAGCCACATCAGCATCGGATGTTTGGGAACACCTGTGTGCAGAGGAAAGGCATTTAAAGGTGCCTGACCTTTAAGTGCCGAAGGGGTCATCATAGTCGCTGGATTTGGATCACGTGCTGCTTGACCTACCTCAAATCACGGATTTATTAGTTCTCAGTCTTACCGCTAGGCGCTTGTGAACTGCAAACGACTCCCGGCATTCCAGTGTTTCCTTACGTCCAACTTTTCAAAGGAGCTGAGGAATCAGCCGTTGAGGAGACGCTCGTGAATCCATCTTCTAAGCTTACCCTGAACTAACGAATGCGCTTCAGAACTCAGGGCTGGGGACACGCTGGTACTCAGAACATTAATATCAGCTGCTCTTGCTCTGTTTCATTTCCCAGGACCACAGGCAGAAAGATGAATCCAGGGCAAAGAAGCTGGGTAGAGCAAGTAGATGAGTGAGATAAAGTCAAGTGAGAAAGAGCAGGAGACTCTCCCCAGTTTGAGTAAAGAGAGCTGAGAACAGAAGGAAAAGAGAAAACGTGCAGAAGGAAAAGCTAGATGGAAGTAAAACCTGGATGGAAGAGCTAATWTAGCAGAGTTACCATTAATTACCATTCCCATCTCTGGATTACGTATGTTTATTCCTAGTGCCTGATAATCTGGTAAAGGCTGGTATTTCTCACCCACGTCCCAGCTGCACACTTGGGTTGGCGGTGCCACGCTCCACTGGGACCTGCCCGGAGATCTTGCAGAATTCACCCCGAGGAGGGCTTGGCCTTAGGAGCGACCCTAAGCTCCAGCTCCAGGACTCCTGTGCTCCCTGCACCCCAGCAGGGCTGTGAAYGTGCACAATTTGATGCACTGTCTGAAAACAAGCATCGTTCTCAACAAAAGCTGCCTTTAAYGAACCCAATCCTGCAAGGATTTGCTGCCACCTCCATGAGAAAAGCATGCTTACAGTATACATGCCTGCAATTTCCAAAGCCCTTCTGTTGAAAAATGCATAAGCAAAATGGCTCAGGAAACATGAGACATCTTTATAAAGGAGGATTCAGTATCAACACTCTCTTACTTAATCAACCACAAAACTCAGTACAGCCACCACCTTGAGAAAGCACAGATTTGGAGTTTTTTTGAAAAAAGATAAGGATGCAGATTTCTGGGGTTTCCTTGGTCCTTTTAATGAACACATCTCAAAAAGAAAAGATGACACATGGATCTTGTAGGTCATTCTTTAAAAGACACCTCATGCTGCTCTTCAGCCTCTTGCTGTAACTGCCACGTGACTCTGCCCAAACTTCTGCAGCCTTGGTGTGTTCTCTGCGTCTTTGCTGCTCACCCTTTAGCATTTAGGGACGTTTTGAACTTTTCCAACAGCTGCATTCAGCAAACGAGCTACAGACAGACTTGTTGCCCGTGTTCCACAATTCCAAACTGATAGCTAATAATGAATTTCAGGCTTTCAAGCAAATGGGGTAACGTAAAATGGCAAACGTTGCTTTGCCTACCCATCCATAAATTAGAAGTGACAGTAGCAGATTATTACTCATCCACTCGGAGTGTTTGTTTGGCCCTGAGAGAAGTGGCTTCATTCCAAGGGCTGGCAAACACTGGTTAATATACATGTAAATGTTTTATTTCTCTCAGAGTAGGCAATTTCACAAAATGAAATACCAAATTAAAGGCAACTAGTTTTCCTGCTGATGCCTGTCTCGGAGGCAGAGATCCTGGAAGCCTCTGCAGTCTTTTTCACACCGAGTCAACACGGGGAAAGGCAGCCTTTCTTTTGGGAGCAAAACAATTTCCCTGAAAGCTTTTATATAAATAGTAATCACAAAGTGGAGGAAGCTTGTGGTAGGGTGAGGGACTGACCTGACCGCTCAACACGTCCTGAAGTCATTTTGCAAGTACCTCAAACCTTCCTCAACACCTGAGCAAGGGCCACGAGCAAATTCAGAGACCTCAGTTTTTACTGTAAGAGTGCTTTAAAAAAGCAATTTACAGTTTCCAAGAGAGGAAAAAAGGGCATTKTGTCATTTGATTTTTTAGTGCAGTTGTTAAAGAGAAAGTAAAATATCATTTTCTCAACAAACCGCTGTTAATGTGAGCTGGAAGGAGGAAGGGAGACTAAAAGAAGGGACGGAAATTCAGCAGAGAGAGGTAAATAAACCATAAAGAACAAAGTAGTGGTTTATCAGGGCTTCTTATCAACCACCAGCCTTGCAACTGAAGATGCTAAATGAAGAAAAACACGAAAACAGAGAGCACTTGCAGACAGGGCTCAGGCAGCAAGTTCCACCTCCAGCAACCACCGCTTTTACACGCGAAGCCAGAGGCAGGAGGCATCTGGACCTGCTTCTCCCATGGAACAGATCCACCAACCACTGCGGACCCCTTCGTCCAACACGGGAGGACTTTCTGCAAGCATAAGCCTAGCCTAGAAGTTAGGGCTACAGATGCACTTTGGAGAAGGTGAAGGAGGAAAAGGACCGCCCGGGGCTGCTCTGCTCTCCCTATTCCCACACACTGCTCAATACATGGCACGTTCCCACCTTCCCRGAGAGCACACAGGACAGTTTCAACTAGGGATGCCCGTGGCAGGCCAGATCACAAGCCTCCCTATCCAAATGCCACAATATCAAGGTATTTCAGGGCAGAAAAACTACCATGAAATACCTAACAAGCTAGAAAGCATGAGCCAAATTCTTGATGATGTTCAAGGGTCCAAAGTGTAAAGGTTAAGAAAGAGGCACCTGCAACCAAACTCCATCTCCYGCAAGTGGAGAGGAGATAGGAGGTGAACACACGCGATGGGATGTAACAACTACCAATGAAAGACCCTTTAAAAAGATGCAGGACAATATCCTGATATCCATGTGGGAAGAGCTAAACAGAAAGCAGGGAAAAACAGTTGTGGCAGCTCATCCTGGTTGCTTCTACAGTAGGTTTCTCTGGACAGAAGCAGCTTCCCATATGAACGACTACAGACCTGAGCTTTGTGGAGACACATACAGCAAAAAACACTGCTCTTAGAGCTAGGTTTCCTGATAAACTTCCATTTAACAGGGAAAAAATAATGTAGAAACAGGTAATTTTTGCAAAGAGCACGTACTCATCACCGGCAGCTTTCTGTTATCTCGGCTCATGTTTGCACAGCACACRGAGCGCCAGAAGAGACAGACCAGTCACAAGGAGGTTAATGATTAAGCTCAAGCTTTGCCACAACAGCAAAGCTGTCCTGAATAAATTCTGAGCTAAGCTGGAGTTTACCATTCATTTTCCTAAAAAGGTTTCACTGCCTATCTCTACAACTGTGATTTCCCTTAAGAGCATGAAGTTAAGGGTTAAGCCAAATATAGGATTTCTGCTCTACCCAAACAGAAACAAGCGCGTTTGAAATGCAGAGAACAGGACCGACCTCCCTTCCTTTCATTGTTCTCTCCCCTCCGAGGGAAACTGCACTTCACAGGCCTTCAAACCTCAAGGAAAAAGCAAAAAAAAAACCTCATCTTTATTCTACAAACCTTTCTGCCAACACTGAAAATTTAATGTGTATTTTCTCCCAACCACCTTTATCTTTGAGTTGTTCTTAACACTCTCCTAGAAAGGAGGGTTTTTTTAGCACACAAGTGGACGCCTCTAATTTGATGAGGGGACAGAGAGGGTTTGTCAAGTCTACTCAGTTAAAAGGGATGACACAAAAGCAGCTGAATTTGCCTTCGGACATTTTTTTCCTTTCCCACTCTGATTTTTTTTTTTTTTTTTTTTTTTAATATTTACCTCAGAACTGACCAGCTGGTTGTCGTTCTAGGCTGTGTCATTGAGTTCCTTCTTACCTCCTGTGACTACACCAAGGACCTCAAAAGGAAAATTCTCCATTTCCCAGAGGTGCCACGAAGTCCTGCCCGAACCAGGACAGGTCGGTGACAAACGGGGTGTCTTCTGGGCTTGCCCAGCTACCTGAAACTCCCCTCTGGACCCACTTACATCTTTGGGGACATGAAGTTTTGGTCTAAGCAAATTTGGTCTTTGGTCTAAACAAAGTGAGGAAAACTGCAGACACGTCAGTCAGAAACAGGAAAAAAAACAGAAACAGAAACAACTGCYTGTGTTTTTAGAAATGGCATGTCATTTCTTACTTATTCTTTTGGAAAGTTTCTTTACAGTTAGGCAAAGTTTCCCCAAAGCAGCCCTCACTGATTACATTCATTCCATGTTTTTATGCAAAAAAAAAAATTTGGAACATGAATTGAAAGTCAAAAAAAGGATATGAAATCATAGGCCCAGAACCTTGTAAAAAAGAAAAAAGAATAAAACTGAACTGAACACACAAGAGAAATATCGCTAGATGAGAACATGGAACCTGAAAGGCTTTTTCCTTTCCTAGGAAAGGTCCCTCGTGCCTTGAGAATTTATTAGAAGATGATGTTAGAGCACCTGAATTTCAGTGAGCTACTTCAGAGGTGGCTCCTGTTGCGGTGGTTTCTGCTGGCATATTTTCTGTGGCTGTCTGACAAGCCTGTGCTCTGCTGATGCCACGTGAAGGATGCCTGGTTTCAATGGCAGGTGCTGCTGCGTTGATACATCACGGATATGTTTGTGGCCAGGGCTCGCTGGAATCTGCAACGGCACCGAGTTGGTCACAGGACACGGTGCCGTATTGACCCTGTCCCCCACATSGGTACCATGAGCCTGGGGGCACCCGCACTAATAACCTGGCTGCTCTGCAGAGCTGGAGACCACACAGCGTCCAGGAGATGGAAAATAAAGACAGATGCCCCAACAGCAACATTAAGTGGCCAAGCCAGATAGCAGGTTGTTCATGGAAGGAAATGCTGGGTCTCACAGAACCACAGGATGGTTGAGGTTGGAAGGGACCTCTAGAGATGATCTAGTCCAACCCCCTGCTCCAGCAGGGACACCCAGAGCAGGGGGCACAGGGTGGCAGCCAGGCGGGTTGGGAAGATCTCCAGAGAAGGAGACTCCACAACCTCCCTGGGCAGCCTGTKCCAGGGCTCTGTCACTCTCATGATGAAGAAGTTCTTCCTCACATGGAGATGGAACTGCCTGTGCTTCAACCTGCACCCCTATGCTCTCCACACGAGATGCCCAGGGCCTCCCCACAGGGCTCGCACRGGGCAGCGGGTGGAAGCCACAGAAAGGCCCGGGCCCAGCGGAGCAGCCACTGCCCATCTCCTCCCCCTCGCCCCGACCTGCTCCGCTACCGAGGCTGGGAACACATCACCAGCCTTCCCAAACATCCTCGGGAAAGGCACGCTCCAAAGAAAGCACCGCAGCTCCCATCCGTGCACGTTCACTCTCCTGCCAGCAACTTGAATAAACTTTCTGGAATCATATTTTTCTTTGGAAAAACAACTCCAGCTTTTTTATCTATTTCTGTAAAGATCCGCAGCATTTGCTGTAATGCTCACAGAAACTGCATAAAAGCCCAGAAGACATTATAATCTGTGCCTGCAACCCAACTTTTAACTTTGAATAACGCATCATCCTATTTGTCACACAGTGAATGCAAGCATTCACACAGCGAAAATGTTCAGAGAAAAATTCATACCCATTCACTTCATAAAAATAAAAAGAAACCCGAACACGTGGCATAGAGAGAGCAACTGGCAAACCCCACAGTTTTCTGTCATTTATCCAGCTGGTACGCGCGGTTCAGTGAGGTGCAGTAGGAAATATCTTGCTGCAAGGCCTCCTTATAACTACAATTAGGTTAAGCTTAAAAATRCTTTTGAATTTCCTTATATGGGGATTAACAAAGACATTTTAAGCTTAATGCTTATAAACAGGAATCACTACCTGGAAAAAGAAATCAGCCCCTGGGAGAGAGATACAGTTGCCCATTTCCCCGGTTGTATTTTTGAAGCCTGAACACAGCGCAGGAAGCCTGTGTAGTCCCATGGCTGCTGCTTCAATAACCGCTGCCTGCAGGGCCTTACCCGGCTCTCAGACGCCCCCGGGCTTCTCAGCTMGTAGCCAGGGAAAGGTTTGATCCTCTGGTCACTTCTCGTAAGGTAAGGAAAGAAACCGGATATCTGAAAATACGGATGTTCGTTCCTCAGACTGCACATTCCAGCTCTTACCCTTAATTCCTGCTCTCTTGTGCTTCCAAGATCGCTCCGGCCAAACCTGTGGGAAAACCTCTCCTAAACCCTCTCCTCACACCGAGCCTCTTCAGGCCCGCCCAGCACACAGCCCCTCTCCCTGCCCTCCACGGCAGCTCCGACGCGGACCAGCTCCCGCGCAAAAGCTCCAGCAGTTCCACAGGAGTTTAAGGCACTTCATAAAGTGTCTAAGCTAGAAAAACAAACCAATAATACGGTTGCAGGCAAATCTTTCCCTTTCTTTTCCTCCTCAATGCACTGCATCATTTAAAAATGCAAGGACATGTTTGGTGGAGCTAGATTATTTTACRGCGAGTTGGGGTGCCAGATAAACCAGTAACAGAAAGGAGGCTGCCAGTAAACTTGCAGGAACTTCTAGAAATATAAAAAGCAACAGATTTAAAAGTAGTTAAAAGCTGTTCAGGCAATCAAATTTCATGGCAAATCTTATTTTCACAGACACTTCTCTATCCTGTTAAATGTTTCTCTTACCAAGGGGGAAAGACTTAAACAATGAAGGGAAACTGCTCGGGCTTGGTCTGCAGCCTGAAATAAGCCCAGTTCAGCAGCAATAGCCAGCACCCACTCCTGATCAATGACATCGAGCCCAAACATTTAGGCAAGGAGAATTTTACTTGCCCCTTCATCTTCCCTGCCAAAGCCCTTCAGCACAAATAACTCCCTGTCTCTCAGTCTCCCAATACATTTGATAGTTTACACAACTATAATTACAAGTTGGGCCTTTAGATATTGTCAACTCAGTAAACAGGAGCTTTTCTGATGGGAGAAAATAACCATGCAAAGCAGCACTGCCAACTAAGTCCCCCAGGCCATTTAAAACAGATGTTTATCCCTCCATTTCTGTCCTAAGTTGTGCTACGATTTAATGGCTAAGCTCTTAGGCCGGAGCAGGCTGCATAGGGGAGCAGCTGAGCTGCCCTCCAAGCAGGGTTCAGTTTGCAAACGCAGACAGGCAGCTCTGCAAGTGAATCCCTGAGGATTCGGGGGTATATCTGCATCACCCCACGCAGCATTTACAACTGTAAGTGTCTCCCCACCAGGCTTTGGCCATCTTGCCCTTCACAGGAAACACGGCACAGAGTCACAGGATGGTTGAGGTTGGAAGGCACCTCTGGAGATCATCCAGTCCAACCCCCTGCTCCAGCAGGGACAAGTCCTGATGCTGAGGTGCTACAAGTCCTGATGCTGAGGTGCTACAAGTCCTGATGCTGAGGTGCTACATACAGATGTTACTGCCCCTTAACTGGCAGCCAGCCCTGCTGGCAAATGAGCTGGAAAATGCAAAATACTTGAGTGAGTTTTAGAAACGAGTCTCTACAGCAAATCCGCCTTCCAGGCCTCGCGACGAGCGCTGCGTCACGGTCAGAGAACTCCTTGTCAAGAGGCAAACAAAATCCAATTGACAAGTGGTGATAAAGTAGGGAGACCAACTTCTAAATAAAGATCAGTCTGAGAGCAAGATGGTTTTGCCCAGACTGGGTCTATGCTGTGGGTCTGATACACCCAAACATGATTACCTCCGGCATGGTGCAAAGCCCCAGATTAAGACAGGCTGAACTTGAGCTTTTTATACTCATCAATGTAAGGCTCTAGGTGCCTTATTAAAGAGCCTGTCTGAAGGCAGGTAGCCTACTTTCAGCATTAAGGGATGTCTTCTCCCCCAAAAAAGAAAGGAAATGCTTTGCTGTCATTGTTTTATAGCAGCTTGACCGAAATGGAGTCACAGCTCTTTACTATATTTGCACTTTTTTTTTTTTTTTTTTAAATGAGAGAGTTATTGCCAAAAATATCACAGCTGGCCATGTGCTCATCACCAAAAATGCTGAGGCAGAAAACAACCCATCCAAGTGCTGAGAGTTTGTTAATTCTGTACGTTAAGGGGTGCCAGGTAAGTGAACGTCAGAGCCCAGCGCTCCACATTCCCTCCCCGTTGCCTTCTGCCTTGCAAAGTCATCTGTGCCCACAGCCAGACACCACATTCCCACTTTCCTGGTGAAAGRGACACAACCGTATGGGGTTTAGGCAGAAGCAGCTTTAGCGCTAACGCTGCTCTTTATTTCCCACTTTTTTTTGGTCAAATACAGAGACAATTTCTCAGCAAAGCCTTTGGGAAAAGAGCTTTACTCAAAATCACTAGTCCTCTGTCTAGCACAATAAGAGCTGGGAATGCAGATTAGTTTCAATAAAAGCAGCTGGCAATCAATAGAAAAGGGCTGGTCTCCAAGACTGAAACTGGGTCCTCTGAGGATAAGAGTTAAAAGAGGGAAAACGAGGAAAGGAAARGAAGACCAAATGTAAACAACGTGGGGTGGGGGCCAGTACAAAAGGAGGAAAAAAAAAAACAGTGGTAGGAATAAAAAAATTAGGAAAAATAACAAAGAGCAGCTGGAAGTAAAAAGGAAGGAAATGCAACACAGCTAGAACAYAAATAGGAGGCTCATCAGAAGTCTTGTGGAAGATGTGCAACCCATGCAGAAGGGAGCGCAAAGCTGGTGAAAGGGAGCAGTAAGTGGCTGTCACAGAGGTTTAACGCACAAGGGCTCAGTCTGGACTGACTCACAGGTGCTGATGGCCCTGAAATTGCCTTCAGGAGCTTCCTTCACTGCACATCTGACCAAGTGACAGAACTCGTGCCCGTTGGTCTCTTCTGGCCTCCTGCCATAGCATTCCTGCAAGTCAACATCYACCTGAATGAGCCAGAATCCACTCACCCCACTTCTACTCAGGCTCCTTCAGGTCCCTTCGCCTTAGGAAGTCCATAGACACCTGTAAGAGACTGCGAGCAGCATAATCATTATCACTTGGTTAAGAGGCAGGTGCGGGGAAAGCATTCCTGAAGGTGGATGCTTTCCCTAAGTATCCCTCCTGTTGCTTCCAATTTCCATAAGCCAATTAGACAGGGAATGCATTACCTGCCAAGAAAGGCAGGCTCTGTGACTGTACTCCTTGATATAAAGCAAAAAGAAATAACAGTATTTGGCAGAGCTGGCAGACTCTTCTCAGGAGGAACCCGAGAACGGAGCAGCAGGGCCTGCAGGTGTGTGGCACCTACCCCATCCCTGCCATCTGCACTGCTCATGCTGCTTTGTAGCCAAAAAAAATCACCAAAATTACCAGCGTCCTCCAAAGCTACCTGGTTTACACGGCATTATGTGCGCTTCCTGCAAATGCCCGCTTAGCACGGAGTGTCAGGGAAGGGGGAGGCAGACAGTTATTTTGCTCAAAGCTTAGAAAACTACCCACACCAACTCCTTTAACAGCAGGAATGGAGCCACCCTCTTCCATGCAGTAGCTGCTTATGCAGCAAACAATGATTATATAAGGTGGAAAGTTGTGTTTTCTACGCATACAAACCTGAAGAGCTACCAGTTCAGAATATTTATTCAGATGAGGCTTTGACCAAAATACTGATGCATGAGACAGAGAGATCTCTGCCAAGTTACAAATAGGCTTATTTAGGCTACAATAGGCTACAATATCCTTCAAGAATGTTAATACTAGCAGCCTAGTATTGAATAATAATAATTCAACACGCTCTATGCCTAAAAAGGTTAACCAGAATTTCTGAAGACAAGGTGGTCAGTGACTTGTAGTTACAGGGACTCGTATTTTTAAAACTGGAGAAGTGACAGAGAGCAACTAAAACCAGTGTACAACAAATCACACAGAATCACAGAAGGGTTATCAAATGGAGCAAGGCAGAGACGGGCAAAGAAAAACAAACCTGGAGAGTTTATCAGTAGTGGAGCAAAAGAAAACAAAGTGGATATTATCACATATCACACCTTCGCATCCCCTCAGGAGACACGTATATACACAAACATCTGCCTGAGCTCGCTTCCTCAATGGCCACAGCATTTATTTGGGGGTTAACAGGAAAAACAGGTAAAAAAAATCTCAAAARGAGTGTGGTGTGGAGCAGCCTGCACAGCCTGCCCTGCTGCTAAGGCAATTACAGCAGCCTAACAGTGCGTTTCCCTACAGTAACGAGCAGTGAAGACCTTTATATGCTCAAAGAGATGCCCTTCCCCATTAGCACAGTTAGTTAGCCACAAACAGGATTAAAAGCTCAGCAAATCCTCCCAGCGCCCACATCTGTCATCCCAACTATTCCCCATATGGACAAAGAGGAAGGTAGCTTCTGTTTTACTGGGCAATTATTGGAAAGCTGATATGGTGATAATAGTAATTACAGTGATGATGACGATAATAGAGCAACACAGAGTGCCACAACTGCAGGAACTCCACAGAATTTCTTACTCGGTGAAAATAATGCCACCCACTTAAGGAACCTGTGACCWTAAAGAGCTGCTGGCCCTGCCCAGCAACCCACCTGAGACCTCCAGAACAGCCAGGACCTCTCAATTCACCAGCCAGCTCCATTCAGTGCAGAGGTGGATACAAATCCAAGGATGAAGGGGCCCTCTGGACCAGACAATCTTTTGTCTATGGTTAAACACAAGCCTGCAGAGTGGTGCTCAGCTCTCCCAAACCACCACAGAGGAGCAGCGCATCCCTCCCAAGCACAGCCTCCCGACAGCACCGCTGCCCACGCGGGARCCCTCCCCGTTCGGCCGCACCGCACGCGGAGCCCGGCCAAGCGCTGCCATTCGCAGGGCTCCAAAGCAACAGGCAACGGAGAAAGATAAGGAAGGCGGAAAACTCCAAGCAAAAGCTGCATTATATTGCACAGTATGTACCAAATTCCTCATTGCACCATCGATCTGCACCCCACGAGCCAGCTCACACCCTCATGTATATCTTATCACTATGCTAAAAGCATTTCACAGGCCAGTTAACGTATGAAAAACATTGTTAGATTAAACAAAAAGCAGATTATTTTGCTGGCATATTGACACGACAGAAAGCAAGGGGGAAATAATGAGTCTAGGTTTGTTACTCCCCACATCTCCAAAGAAGTTGCAACAAACTGGCAGCCACCGGGCAAGGCCCCATGTGGGGCAAGGAGGGGGGAAACCCGAAGATTCACTCGGGTAATTTCTAGAATTTCCTCCTCACTAGAGGACCTTAAACGGCTGCACCCCAAATTGCTCTCCATGTAGGGCCCCACACCACCTCGCCCGAGTCGAGAGGAAAGCTGGAACCGGGATCACTGTAACCAGCAACAGGTCRTTGCACCCGACAAAGGACATCTCTAACATCTCCAATGTTTGAAAAGCTTAAAACCTGTTTTTTTCATTTTATTCATTTCTATATTTCTATTCTCTATATTATAAACAAGCCACTGAAAGTTGCCACTCAAAGGCACTTAAGAGGGAAGTTGGGAAGTTACTAAAGGCACCCCAATGAGAAGCAAACTCATTTCAATTTTATATATATATATATATATATATATATATATTTTTTAATAGGGCGACGGGGAATTCCCGCAAGTTTCTTACTCCATTTAAATGAAGGAAACGAGCAGAACTAAAGCAAACTGAGAGCCGAGTTCCCCAAAGAGAGAGAAGCGCGGAGAGCCCCGGCAGGTCCCGGCCCCGCAGGGAGCCACCGGCACCTAATCCCGACGCAGCCGCCCCGGGAAGCCCGCGCGGCGCTTCCCGCTCCGCGGCCGCGCGGGAGGAGCCGAGCCACACAGCGGAAAGCCGTTCTCCAAGGCGAGCAACAGCGAAGTAACAAGCTGCGCGTTAAACTCACTGTGGCGAGAGACCAGCACATGGGAAACGGGCAGAGCCACGTTGCTTTTTGCCTTTGGAATGAATTTTCTCCGTATTTCCCCCGCCCAGGTCACCTCTTAACGCTTTCCTGTGATTTTTTTCATCCCCACGGGGCTGTTTAAAACCCACCTGGACCCTTAACCCCCCCGCAACCACAGCAGGGCCCGAAGCGCTTGAAATTTAAATAACAAAGCACTCGAAGCCACAACTTTTTTCTTAATAACTAAGAGCAGTTGGCGCCTCCCGGGCCCCGCCGCTCCCCGGCCGCGGCCGAGCCCCGAGGCGGCCGCGGGAGCCGCCGCGCTCGGCGCCTTCTCAAACTTTGCGCTCCCCGCGGTGCCCAGGGCCCCGCGCCAAACCGGGCCGCTCCGCTCCGGGCCGCCCCGCTCGGGTCCG
>NW_020456243.1:1522559-1548664 GCF_003342845.1 Nothoprocta perdicaria | reverse complement strand
GAGTCACCTCCCTCCGGTGTCACCTCCCTCCGGTCCCAGCCCGCTCCGGAGTCACCTCCCTCCGGTGTCACCTCCCTCCGGTCCCAGCCCGCTCCGGAGTCACCTCTCTCCGGTGCCACCCCGCTAAGGTGTCACCTCCATCCGTTGTCACCTCCCTCCAGTGTCGTCCCGCTCCGCTCTGAAGCCAGCCCGCTCTGGTTCCACTTCCCTCCGGTGCCAGCCCGCTCCRGAGTCGCACTGCTCCAGTGCCAACCGTCTCCGCTGTCACCTCCCTCCAGTCCCAGCCTGCTCACGTGCTATCCCACCCCGCTGCAAGCCAGCTCCAGTGTCACCCCACTCCAGTGTCACCCCACTTTGGTGCCACCTCTCTCCGGTGCTGGCCTGCTCGAGTGTCACCCCGCACCAATGCCACCTGCCTCTGATGTCACCTCCCTCGGGTGTCACCCCRCTCCTCACACAGGACAGCGGTGCGGAGCCCTCTGGAGAAGTGATCCAAGCAGTTCCCATTGAGCTCCCTGTGGGGCTTTGCAAGGAAAGCGCCGCTTTGGTTCGTGCAAAGCMGCGTTTACTGGTTAGTTGGGTAACAGAGACACCAAGACAGGCACAGCGGTACCCACTGTTACCTTCCCACGTAGCGGTGGAGCGTCGCCACACGCCGAGTTGAACAAAGTCAGAAATAATTGGCCTAAAGTAAAAGCGGGGAGAGCGAGGAGCACGTCCTCCAGCAAGGCCCCCCCAAAGCCACCAAAGGGGCCCGACTGCCCCCGCCTGCACTGCTGCTCTCTGGTGCCAACAGGACCCCGAAACACCTGGAGCAGCTTCACAGTTTCCATGGTTTAAGCTGCCCCTGCCGCATCTCTCACTGCGCCCCTGAAGAGACAGCGGCTCTAAGTGGGGGAAAATAAGAGAGATCTCAGGCAGGCATTTGCATTTGCTTCCTCACGGGAGTGCGCGCTTTGAAAATAAAAGATGTCACCTGGGCTTGGAGCTTTCAGAAAGCCAGACACAGAGGTTTGTATTGAAAAGGTCAGCAGGGAGGAATCGCTCCCTTGTTCCAGATTAATAACGGCTACAAAACTCTACAAAACTGTGAGAAAATTCATATCAGGAACCTTAATATTACCTTAATGTACCATCTAACTGACTGGTATTGGAGCGTCCTGCTGTTAAGCCCTGGTGCACTGCTTTCTGTTGAAAACATCCATTTCTTCCAGTTGTGGGCAAATTGTTAATCTGCAGTTGCACTTCCACTTTGCGATTAGCATCTGCCTTTGAAGTTGTCAAGATGTGCTGCTGCTGTTCAAATAACATGAGAAAGCTCTAGGCTAGAGCGGGGAAGGAATAAAATTGCATTTTTCCAAAGCACCCTCTGTGCTGCTGTTATCACAAAGGGCCCTAGGAGGTAATGTCAGGTAAAGGTGCCCCTTTAAACACAGCGGCCGTTCGGTGCACGAACGTGTCTTGGGACAGAGAATTTCTTTGCCCAAGGAACTGGAGTTCTCCGTAATGACTCTATTAATAGAGTTTAGTGATAATCTGCAATGCATCAGGGAACATTCAGAAAGGGTCACTCATAAAATCATTACAGAAGGATAAACTGTGTATATACATTAAACTCATCCTTGGGGTGACTCTACATAAGAAAATGAAGCCTGGTAGATTTAAGATTAAAYTGAATGTGTGGTTATTTCCTATACATATTCCAGTAAAGGCGATAGACTTTTTAAATGCATGATYTGTTAGTGATTAAATTATATATGTATTTGTGATAAAGCACCCTACCAACAAACTACATCTGACTTGGAACAATAGATGTGTCCTGCACTGCCTGGCACACAATTAATCGCCACACAATAATCATTCTAGCTTCACCAACACCCTGTAACGACAGGATATTGTCATTTAGGACACCCAGATTCTTTTCAAAGCTTTAAGCAGAAGGCAATGTGCGGAACATACAGGATTTTCCCTTCTGCATCTGTCCAAAATAGAGATGATTAAGTGCATTTTGGTTTAGTTATTGATTTATTCACCTGGCTTCCTCAAATGTCAGATATATGTATGGGTTTTGTTCAAGAAAAATAGGGTTGTTCGGAGTATTGATTGCAGCAGTGCAGTCTGCAGTTCTACTCAGGGAAAATTTTAAGACATTGCACATTCTTGCTCTTTAATAAACCTGCATCTCCCTTGGATGTAAAAGCAAAATCTACTGCCAGAATTGTATTATAATGTTTGTTATTTTACTTTTAATCTAGAAAAGAGTCTTTTCAGACTGCTTTGAGTTATTGGTGTGCAACCATCCCCCCTTAGAATTTATAGATTTTATACGCAACATTGCAACAGGATGCCAAATGGTATAATCAACTTCAGTGTTTTTTCCTTTTCTTCTATCCCACTACTGGGATAGTGTCAGCTTAGTCTTTTAATAAATATACCTCTGTGGATTCTTATATGTTTTTAAATATCTATGTGCTTGGTGAGAAAGAATGAAACTCATACATAAACAGTATTTGCAGGGTAGTATCTAGAGCAGTATTTACCATTAAAAGTTCACTTGCTAAATATAATTGCATAAGTGCCTATACGTATATCYACTGCAAGGGCCTTTCTCTGGAAAATTTTGTCTTTCTCTGAGAACTTACTGAAGAGTGGCAATATCTTGCACACAATATCTTTCCCAAATGGCCCAAGKATTTCCTGATAAAGAGAAACAAACGTTGGTTCTGCAGGCTGGATCTGTGCGGTGACTGTCACTTTCACAGGCTCCAGCAGCAATAGACTTTACTTTGTCCAGAGGGTGCAGGACATTGCTATCCAATGTCCTCCTGGGGACATGGTTTAGCGGGCATGGTGTTGAAGAGCTTACAGTTGGATTTGATGATCTTGAAGGTCTTTTCCAACAATTAGGATTCCGTGAACTAAACCCAGCACATCAGCAACAAATCCCTCCCACCCTTGTGCACTTCCACCACTAAGTTCTGCYGGGCTTTCTGCCTTTCCTTTGCCTTTCCTTAATTTCTGAGTACAGTCCTGTTCACACTGCTCAGATCTTCCTTCTGTGGGAACATCATCAGTGCCTTCCCTATCCCTTTCCTCCCTCAGCTTCCAGGAAGTCTCTTACAGTCATCTGAAACACTCCAGATGATCCTCATTTGTCAAGCTTTAGGTGGGAGGACTGTGCTGTGGGAGTTATCTATATTGACCATAGGAGTGCTTGAACAAGAAGATCACATTCAGACACTGAAAGCTGGGTGAGATGAATCCCATTCTACTGGTCTATTCTGTTTTCAGAGAAGTCAAGGCAAACCCTGAGTAATTTCAGTGAAAGGTAAGAGAAAGGTTTTTTTTTCCTGACCTGGTAAGTATGGTACCTGAGGTGATGGAAAATTAATGTCTTCTGGCTCAGTAGCTACCTCAGAACAGAAGTGACTGTTAGTAATTGCTGGCTGAAAGTGGTTTGGTAGTTTCTCAAAAATGTGAAATGCATCCATGCTCTTGTTCTGTCTACAAAGATAACTTCATTACAGATGCCATTCACTGACCTAGCCCAGAGACTTTATTACTCTTCTGGAGAGAGAAGAGTCCTGAAGCTCAATCTAATTGCGAATAGGAAAAAAAAAAAATTAACAGAATTATGCTTTAAGGAATGAATTGAGCGTGAACTGGAAGTACCTATCTGGAGAACAAAACCTTAGGAATAGACTCGTCAGACTCACAGACAGAAGATAAAACTAAACATATATTAAGTATGAAATTAAAGACATGCAAACAAATATGGAGAGAGGGTGATGTGCAAATCAGTATGACATTATGGCAATACTGGTGATATGTGAGCTGAGGCTGGACACCTTTCAGTCCACCTGGGAACTGAGCCCAAGGATTCTGACAACCTCTACAGTCAGAGTAAAGTATCKCAGGACTTGGCAATCCATAGGAGAAGTTGCTTGAACAAAAAATAAGACCATATTGATGTGGCAAAAGAAATGTCTTGAGTTGTCACCAGCCTGGCAGAACTGTTCTCTTCCAAATTCCAGACAACAGTTCCACAGTTGTGTCATTTTGCTTAGTGCAGAGACTAAAACAACCATTAGAAGAATAAGGTGAATTGTAACAGAAAGCAAAAGATCAGATTCATCTGCTGATAAAACCTGGCATAGCTTCAGTGAAATCATGGGAAATATATTAATTTAGACAAGGCAAATTTCTGAACTGTTGAAGCTAAAGCAGAACCTCAGTAACACATTGTTCTTTTCCCATACAACTCCTATTTATGCCCATAAGAGAACTCTTGAACAGYCAAACTCCCTTTTGATTTCCAGAAGGACAAGGAATAATATTCTGAATGATGTTTGAAAGAGATSTGTAAGATAGAAATATGACATCACCAGAACTTTTAATAAACTTACCTTAAAARCATCAAAAAAACCCAGAAATTTCTGACAGCTAATTTACATTTCATATGTTGTATACACTAGAATAACTGCATGATATTTTGCAGGCTGATTCTGTAGGGCACATTTAGTCTTTTTACAATTCCTTCATGATCACGAAAGATCRAATGACAGATACAAAAATTACTTGATAACAATTGAGTATGTCATCTGCTTTCAAAGGTTCACAATTCCAAAGCTGAGATAGGCTGTAAAAGCAGAAACGTATGATTTTGCATTATACTTTATCTTTCAGGAAGATAAATATTGTGACTAAAAGTCAGATCAGACAGCTACATGTGCACCATGTTTTACAGAACTGGAAAGATAAGTCATGGAAGCTGACAAAGCTTTCTTCAGTAGAGACTATTGATATAAATGCTTTAGCAGATCTACTTATAATTTTTCATGCAATCTCCTCTTTTGGCACTGAACTCTATTAAATTTACAAAAGCAGCACCTGCAGCTCTCTAAATCACAACCAGTCTGAAAGATGATGACTAGGTTTAACATTTTCACATTCAGTCATCATAAATATTTTAACATTTGTGTGACTTATGGTGAATCCCTGAAGACATATGCTTGGGAAAAGATTTTCTTTGCTTCAAGACTGTTCTCTCTGAAGAACCTGTTGTATCAATAAGACTTCCAAGAGCTGTAGAACAATCGTGTAGAGCTGAGCAACTTCCTGCAAGTTACTAAATGCTTTCAACTCCTATTGATCTTCGGGGAATTGATGAATGTTGACTATTTACAGGAAGAGCTGAGATTTCTAAAGATTTAAATCAAGTGCAAATTAATTCTATTAACTTACAAAGTTGTACTTACTTTTAGCTATAGTTTGGCATTTCCTATTTTTCTTTTTTTGTCACAAAATACACATAGCTGGCAATTGCCTCCTACCAGTTCCTTTAGGATTTTCACACCTGCTGTCAGCTCTTTCCCCTGTTGATATTATCCTCAATATGTTATCTTCAGTGCTARAGAATAAGATACTTGGGAGAAACCTCTGTGTAAAAAACCTTTAGTTTTAAAACCTGGAGTCCTGTTCCATGACTTTCAGATGACAATTTGTCTCCCTTATGTATATAAACATACTATTGCTGGGAGCTCTTTTGTAATATTCCTGCCTCATAGCAGCCAGTCCTAATGGCTGATTCAGATGAGGACTTTTTCTCCAAACCATTAGCCTAATTCCAGATCAGAGCTGTTGACTGTTCAATGATCTGTAGAAAGGTCCAGTGGCATCTGGCACATGGCTACAAGCCCTTTATTCTTTCTGGCACATAACGGAGCCTTCTGCTTCCTCCTGCTTCACTGACAATCACCCCACAGCCACTGGGAAAGTAAAATAATACAGAGGGAGTGCAGGCCCCCAGTCCTGTTAGGAAATCATGTAACAGTATTATCCAATTTTGTCCTTAGATTGCTCAGCAAAGAAATGGGGCCTGCTCTTTTTTTTGACATTGATATTACTGTAATCATGGTTCCTTGTGTTTGACAACACGGCAAAATCAAAAAGCTCTAAATCAAAGCTGAGCATATGCGGCCTTGAAATAAAATTTAATCTGGGAAAGAATTTAATCTGTGAAAGTAATTGAACAGTAGGATGCCTTAACAAGCAAGTGGTGGTTTCTTTACAACTTTTCTTTTCCAAAAGTAAGAGTTAATATCTTTTTATTTTTACAAAATACCCACTAATCAATCTTCTGGAAGAAATGTACAGCCTATGTACATGAGGTAAGGCAAAGAGAAATCATGGTTCCTTTGATGCATCTGTGGATCTGGTCGCTTCCTGGGTCACGGCACAGGGAAGAGCATCATGTKCATCGTCCTGCCTGTGCTCATGCCACTTGCAGCTCTGCGTTAGGACAGTGGCTATAATTAACCTCATCTTGCAGCTTCAGATGCCTTCCTGCAGTGTTTGGGAAGTTTTTACTTCCTGCACCCCTCACTGGCCAGTGAAGATGTGGCCATATGTTTTGGGGTGTTTTTTTAAATTTGTTTGTGGGGTTTTTTTGTTTGTTTGTTTTGTTTTTTTTTTTTGGCTTCTTCTCTGTCCAGACTATCAAAGATGGGATGCTGGGTTGCATGGACTGGTGGTTTGAGAAGGTAAAGATTTCAGGTTGTCTTGTCCAGGGCCGAATTTGAAAAGAGAGCTCAGCCTGACTGGGACTGTGTGGTGCATCCTTGTATTTCTTGCTGAAGGAGAGGAGCAAGGAATTTTGCATACAGAACATTATTTGTGGGTGGAGGAGATCTTGGCTGTTGATCATTTGATTCCAATAATATCACTGATGTCAACATAAGGCAAATTCATATATATCATTATAAAGAAAACATATCTGGTTCCTGCATAGTCCATACCAAAGTTGAGCTGGTGACTTGTCCATAAAGACCTTCCCAAACAGTAGTACTGACCACTACATTTCTTAAAATCTTGGACAGAGCCTGAGGGTTGTATCATCACWCAAATTGAATGAGTCAATGAAGTTAAGTCCATCGTGTGACCATGCATGTTTAATTCCAGCCTAAAACTACTTTTATTTATTAATGTCAGACTTGGAGATCTTAGCAAAAACATAATGGACTTTTTCTCACATAACAATATTCTCTGGGCTCAACCCCAAAGACTTTCAGCACATTTTATCTGTAGATATAGTGTCTGATATTGTATCTGTGAATGTTCATATTGGTTCAATCACATAGATCCCTGAAGCTAACTTCATAATTTTTTGATAGTATTTCCCAAGGACTTATATTTCTAACTGAAAGATAGATACTGTACTTTTTTTTTCTGTGTTGAGAGAAGTAAAGAGAGGGGTGCTCTGACCGCCTTACCCTTCTCATTTATTTTAATTACTCCAAAGGCAAGAGATGGGCCTGAAATTCAGATTTTAAAGAGGACCCACATAGAAACTCACAATCAGTGGTAGACTGGGAGGAAGGGAAGGATATTTACAATAGGATGTGCCTGTTTGCTTCAAGTTTGGGGTTCTGGTTTGGGATCCTTCCCAATGGAGATAAGCACAATTACACACCCTAGCAGATGTAATAACTCCTGGTTGAGCCTGGATTCACTGCTATGTGTGTTTCCTACTTCCTGTCAAAATACAAGGGCTTGACTTTTTCACCTCCAACCATTTTTTTTTTTCTGTAAAATTCAATAACAAGAAAAAAATCCAATGCATTTCTACTCACAGAAAACCAGTCATGCAAAGCATTTGCTTATGAAAGAGATATGGTTACACTGAGTCAGTACTAATACAATTACCTACTTGAACAAGCTCCACTACTCTATGCATTACCTGGTTTTCTTCTTTAGATTCTTGTTTTTTTTTTTTTTTTCTTCTGTTGCTAGGAGGGTTCTTTTCTGCATTCTCTTATACTTGTGTTTTCAAGAATTACCCCTAGCTAGAAATGTAGAAGTACATACTGTTGTCATGGAAAACCTGACTTACCTCTACAGATACACTCATGCCATCAACTACAAACAAAAAATAGGTGCAAGATCTGAAAACTGCATTTACAGCTTAGAGACACACTAGTCTATTTGGTAGAATTAGCTGGGAAATATTTTTTTCATTCTATGAAATTCTTGAAACAAACTTGTCTTTTTCCCAATGACATACAAGTTTTCCTTTTTTCAAGTGAAAGAAAAGCTTTGKTTTTTTTCCTTTTTTTGGAAACACAGCGGGGAAGAGGTGGGAGATGGGGGATTTAACTTTGCAAAAGCATTAAAGTTACTCATTTAAGGTCAGGTCAGATGTCTAATTTGAGTATATTCCAGATATCTACTTTCAATGTATTTATTTTATATGAGCATCATCATTAAAAGGTAATCAATAYTGAAATTAAAAATCAGCCCTTCTCATTCTGAAAATATTGAAAAAGGAAGATTTTCACTGTTTTCTCACAGAAATTGCTCTGAATGTATAGTGTCTCACACCAAAAAAAAAAAAAGAAAAAAGAAAAAAGACACAAAAATCTATTTTATAACTGATTCTCAAAGTTGAAGACTGCTTCTCTGGAATGTGTAACTTCTCTGAGACACTGAAATCAATTGGAATCTTCTACTATTTTCTGATGTTGAATCAATCGTTTTTGCTAAGTGTTACAATTCAGAACGCCTGTCAAGACTGTTACCCAAACCAATACAACTGGAAATTCATCTTGGAGATGAATGGAAGCTCATCTTGGAGACTTCATCTTGGGAATCTACTGAAACTTGCCATATCCTGACCTTATTGCCCAGCAAACTGGCAGGAGCTGATTGAAAATATTCAACAGCTCTCTATGCATGCAAGGAGCATGAAGATGCCTGGCTCCTTATTGCAGCTAAAGGCATGTACTTCTCCACTACACTACACACATGCAGGTGTATTTTTTTCCTATAAATATATGAATTGCCCTGGTGTATTGCATTGATTCCAGTTGGATGATGCTGAGGATTGTGATGCACTTCGAATAAGAGAGCAGGAGGATAAGGTGCTCCTGTACTAGAGCAGTTTGGCCCGAAGTGTTACAACCAAATGCAAGACATTGTCATTGTGTGCTGCATGTCCAGCATCAACTTCAATTTTCAGTTTGAAACTTAGTATATTAAACATTCATGAATTCCCTTGAGGAAAGACTAGAAGATGGGACTTCTGCCATTGTCTACCTTACTTGCTCAGCTGTAGAGCCATTCTCTCCTGGGTGTCCTTGAGTGATTTTTGTTGCAAGGTGGTTGAAGACACACATTCAGAGTACTCTATAACCTGGTCACTATTCCTGGGTGAGGGGAAAACAAGTTCATATCTTCAAGACGAGGAAAGCAACTATGCCACTTTGTAGTGGACTGTCCTAGGCTCTTTTGCAGTGACCTGAGATATCAAATTGGTGCATCGGGACCATTCAGCGGCCCTATAGAGCTTAGTCTTGACCCAAAATTCTGGTTGTACATTGGTCACAAGACCACTCATTAAAGTGCCTTCCTCTGATGTCAATCACTATTTCAAAATGATTACTGCAGTCTTCCTCTTCATGCTGAAGGAAATGGAATAGAGAACATCTAATTCTTGTTGGGTAGCGAAGGGAGGGTGAAGGGGTAGCTCTTTAGGAAAGCGCACGCAGGAAAACCCGCCCCGTCACTCTGAAGCTCACAGCTGTGAAACGGCCTGTTTCCTCGTCAGCAACGGCATCGTTCACTTGACAGCACAGAAGACTCGGCTTGGCTCAGGTACAGCAATCCCCACTTGATGAGTTGGTTCAATTGACAGCTTCACTTTAGGGAAAAAGAAGTAAGAATATTTTTGATTGAGTAAGGCTAGCACTGAATGAATCTCCTCCTCATTTAAAAGAGGGAGTAGATGACCGAGTGTACAAGAGAAGATATAAGTAAYGGAAAGAAGAAGCAATATTCTGGAATTGTTTCTTTCTGCTTTTCCTTGTTTTTTTCCCATGGATATGTTGTTTTCTTTACTGGTCTCATATCCCATTTGAAGCCCATGGGAATCTAAGTTTTTACAACCCTCCCCTGCCCCTACATATACCACACATGCAGTACAACTATGTTTTTTGGGTAAGGGGACCAAAGGAGCTCTTCACTTTTTTACAAATGTGCCWTGCACAGAAGCAGCTCTTCATGTTTCATGTCTTGCTGCGGGTCACGTTCGCTCTCCRTGCTCACTGCTACCCCTGCCACAGGTGTGAGCACACAGAAACCATGCCCTGTGTGTCAGCAGAAAGATCAGATGGCTCCTCACCCCCCAGCTTGCTGCTGTAGCTGCTGCAAGCATTTCTATTCCCCTATCTGCTTGGAGGAAAATTCTTCCCCTAAAACCCTTAAATAAATTAAATACTCCCATGTGGTTTCAATATTTCCTAGTTTAAGATGATTTTTTTCCTCCAGTTTTCGCACAGAGTTTGTGTGATCAGTAACCTTAAACCTTGCCRTGCCAATCAAACCAGACAAGCAGCGAGTTTATTTTGCCTCACCCATAGACACCAGTCCTTAATTATCCCGGCACTGTTTTAACTGCCACAGCAGATCCCTGTATCTGTTTTCCTGCTCTTCATTTCACATTACACGTTTGCAGTTGGAGCTTGACGGGAGGCAGAAGCAATCAAACTACATTGTCTGGCGTCGCAGTGGGGAAACTGCCATGTCTCTCATGCAAAAGATTAATAAAAGGCTGTGTGAAACCAAACACGTCTTGCTTAAGCTGCTAAAAAGTTACACCCTGTGTGATGCTGGCAGTATGGGGGCCCAGTGTCAGACGTCTAAAAGGATATTAATCTTTGAACAAAAAGCTTTTCTTCTTTCCCCGCATAAATCATACTGTATGTTCCCAGTGCTGATCGCAGAGCAGGATGCTTATATTAAACTGTTGCTGCAGATAGGAAGGGACAAACTGTTGCTGGGCAGAAGATGAGCGTGGAAAGCCACAGATTGCTCGCACRGAGAGGGGAGATTTGCCAGGTGAGGGAGCACTTTAGGTGCAACCTAAACCCAGCTTAGATCCAGCACCCCTTACCTCTGGGGTAAAAGGAGCATAAATGCATTACTGTAACGCTGTATAGCTATGGGAGCCAGGCACCTAACTGCTAGACCTTGCAGCAGCAAGGAGGAACCTAGATAGTTCTCTCTCCCCGTCATATTGTACTTGATTTGAGAAGGTAGTTGAGAGACTAGGACTATTTATTATCTAGAAAAAAATAAGAGGGGGAGCAAGGCTCCAACACTGTTTTATACTAATCCCGCCCAGCRAGATGAAAGATTCCAGGGGGCTGGGGGAGCAGAGCAGGAAGCCTGACAATCTGCTTGCAGGGGGGCAATAATCTTCATAAGAAATCCCAAATCCCGCCTGCTGCCTTATGCTGGCAGYGTAGGGGTGAGCTTAGCAGGGATGGGGATGCAGCTCGCTCTGCATCCGTCCCTACTGCATTATTGCAAAATGTTCTCTAGTGGAGACGTGCTCGAGCTGTTGATTGATTATGAAATGCCTTAAGACTGTGAGGAAAATCATAAGACAATTATTGTTGGATTATGCGGCTCATTAAAGAATATAAATGGTCCGTAATTCCAGCTGGCCACAAATCTCCTTTGCTTGGAAGGAGATTTGTGTCACTCCCCCTCTCGCAGCTTATATCAATATTTGCTGCTGGTTTGAACAGGAATATGTGCAGAGAGATTAAGGACCTGAACTCATTGAGGTCAACTGGAGTTGCTCCCATTGACTGCAGAAGGAGTTGGGCCAGGCCTTGTGGTCTGTCCAAGGATAAAGGAAAAGATCTGTGGAAGAGCAGGGACCCACATCTTCCGTTTCCCACACATATCCATCAGCCATGAGGCATTTTGAAGGGAAAGGACATGTGAAAATTCTGTTTTCTTAATTGGAAGCATCTCTTTATCCTAAGTGTTTTAGACTCCCCATCATCTTTTGTTGTCGAAATAAGTCTTACATAAATGGTGAGATTTAGGAGATCAGGATCACGTTTGCAAAATGTGACTTCTAGACTGGGTGCTAAAACTATGTACATTTATCCAGCCACTACTGCAGTAGCTATGCAAAGTGCTGTCCTACAACATTTTACATTGCATTTTGTAAGGAAACCGTATAATAAAGCCTGCAGATATTTTTGCTAAACTTGACAACACACATTTTCTCCATGCTTTTGAAATCCTGAAGAAAGCTCTATTCTGAAGGAATTAAAACCTCTTGGTTAAGCAGAGGCCTGATCCTCTTGTATCCCAGACTCACTGGCCAATTTATGTTTTGAATGTGCTGGGAAAGGAGCTTAGCAGCAGTCTAAGTGCTTTAAATGTGGGTGAATGTAACCTCAGGGTAAGCTGAGTCCCCTGGGCAATGGGCAGTGCATTATCCATGAAAATGAGTAGTCTTCCACACCGTCATCCCATGTAGGTGGCTGGTCCCACGGCCTTGGGATCACTGTGTGGGAGAACCCCAAGGGAAGGAATGGCACACRGCACATCCACACCACATAAGAATACAGGTCCATATATAAATCATAGATTTTCCCTAGGGAGAATGAGTTACAGCCTTTATCACCTAAAACCAATTACCTTTTAGTAGTACAATGAATTGAAAATTACGGGAATACGCCTTAGCTTAAAATAAGCAAACATCAGCCAATGAAATAGAATCTGCACGCTTGGCTATTTGGATCACCCAGGGAATCCAAAGCTTTCTAATTTATCGTATAGCCAGGTTGTTATTACTATTATTATAGAAAAAGAACAGTTTTCCACAGAAAATGTGTTAGACTTGCCAGCATCCCATGCATTCAGTGTGACTATATGAGCCATAAAAATCCCACCTGAGGATAAGCTGTATTGAGGAAAAGCATCCCTGACAAAGAAGTGAAAGCAGCCCTCACAGATAATGGAAATCATGAAACAATGATAAATATTTTCACAAAACCATCTCACAAATTCAAGTTTCAAATATTAATTATTAATGAATACCCTTTGACATTTATTCARTAATGGCTACTTAGAATGGCTTAGATAAGGTACTATAAATAACCAATAGCTAGCTTTTAAAATGTTGCCTCTTCTCAAACTCTCATTCTTATCTCTGAAAATTTCTGGAAATAGACTGTAATCTCTAGAGGTCTGCTAAAATATGAAKGGATTTAATTTCCTGACTCCTAGTTTGCCTCGCAGACAATCTTATATAACTGTCTTTCTTGTGGAACTTACTGCTGGAGTTCGATGTGAAAAACAATTTCTGAATAAAAAAAAATGTTTAATTGCCTGCTTAGATGTTCAAATATTAAATACTTTAAGTATGATTGTTCACTGGTTGTTTGTTATATTGAGAAATGTGTGTGTTAAAGAGGCCTGAGTGCGGAAAAGTCATCAAACCCAAYGGATTATCCACTCTAAGCTTCAGCAGTGCAGACCGGAGTCCATGTGAATTTGCACCTCTGCAGTGCCACCGCTGTCATGGAGGTGGTTCATAAAAAATGCCCTTCGTGTAGTTCTCTGACCCMGAATGGAGCTTTTTGGTTTGCAGGTCCAATCTCATTCTGCCTGGAAAGCTAKATTTTTTTGCAGTTATATTCTAACCTAATTTCAAGAAGGAATTTCAATTCTTGGGGTAACAATGCAAACAGGGCTCTGACCCAGCCACGAAATGCTTCCCAGAACAAGGACACTCATGTGTATTCATGTGTTTAGAGATGTGGAGCTGCTGGAGAGAGTCCAGYGCAGGGCTACCAGGATGATCAGGGGCCTGGAGCATCTGCCCTATGAGCAAAGGCTGAGRGAGCTGGGYCTGTTCADCCTGGAGAAGAGGAGGCTGAGGGGGGACCTGATCAGYGTSTATAAATACCTCAAKGGAGGCAGTGAGGAGGAGGGGGGCGGCCTCTTTTCAGTGGTGGRCAGCGACAGGACTAGAGGAAAYGGCCACAAGCTGAAGCACCAAAAGTTCCTCAGGAGCTTATGGAAACACTTCTTGCCAGTGAGGGTGMCAGAGCCCTGGAACAGGCTGCCCAGAGAGGTTGTGGAGTCTCCTTCTCTGGAGATCTTCCAAATCCGCTTGGATGCCACTCTGTGCCACGTGCTCCAGGTGACCCTGTGTGAGCCGGGGGGGTTGGACTAGATGACCTCTGAGGTCCCTTCCAACCTTAASCAGTCTATAATTCTACGTGTAGGACTTGACCTTGTTCAGAGTGAGGCTTCACATTCACCCCCTGTGTAAGGCTGGATTTCAGCTCTAGTTCCCTGGCTTGCCATGAGTATATTACAACCAACAGTGAAGCACTTTTCCAATGGATACACTAGGAATAACGCAGCTAGGAGACATGATGGTTGAATTTGTAAGTGTTTTCAAGACACACTGCTTCACAAATAGTGCTGTTGACACCACTTACTTGGAAATGAAGAGATATCCTGCAAAAAGAATTTCTATTTTTGCTGAAATAATGTAGGCCCCTTGTTTGTGTAGAACACACAGTGYAGGGAAATCAGCTCACTCCCACTTTACCCCAGACCTCAAATGCTCTCAGGTACCCCCACCAGGGGTCTGTGGAATAACTGTATGTGGAAAGTAAATTCTGGATATTCAGATGTAAATTGAATAACCAATGTCCTGTTGTGCTTTTGCTTTTTTTATTATTATTTTAAGGGAAAGAAAAAACAAACACAAGAAAGTATTTGCATATAAAAAGGCTTTGAACTCATATTCTTTGCTTATTGACTGTCTTGGAAGCCCATTATTCTTTGCTGCTGTTAAAATTACCCAGAAAAACAAACACATTTCTGGTCAAGTAAAAGTTCATCTAAAAGTAATTTATTCTTCACTTACTTCCATAGGATGCAGACTTTTCTAGACACAGGGCAATTATTTCTAGACAAAAGTAGAAGAATGATATAAGATTATATTTTATCCTACTTAAAAGTATAAAGATGTTATTTCAGTAGAAAGTCTTACAATAACAGAAGAGGAAAMATGGATGTCTTGATTTTAAACGTGAGTGTGCAGCCGCATGACTTTCCAGCCAGGAAGAAAATTGCTTAATCTTTTGGAGGACTAATATTAATCTCATTTCTACTAGAGTAAGTCTGGAGTAACTCTGCTGAAATCAATGGAGTTGCAACACTAATCCGATGTTGTTTCCTTGCCTGTGAAATAGGTTAATGATGCTCTCCTCTCTCAGGGGATCATTGCAAGAATATTTAGCTAAAGTCGACCTTTTGCTATGTAAAATGCTAACACATTGATATCGTTGCTGCCAAATTTGTGTCGTACAGGTGAAAGAAACAGTTAATACACAAGGCACTCATGTTTAACCCACTCTATTAAAAACATACCATAGTATATTTGTTTTCATTAAGGCACCTCTAGCAATTTTCCCATGATTGCTTTCATTAGCAAAGGAAGACTGGTCTATTATATTGAGAAAGTTACTGGATGCATATAAATAAATGGCCATCCCAAAATGACCAGGTACATAACGTGCACTGGGTAATTTCTCCACTCTGCTGCTTGTTTGTGTATAGACCGAAAGAGAGCACTGTGAGTTTAAAATAAGCAGCTTTGATTCTGCTAAGTAATATGTCATTATATAGACAGTGAGAGAGGATAAAATACAAGCATAAAGGTGGATAGATAGGTGGAGTAATTACTGACAGAAACAATTTGCAGCTTTTATACTACCCTCGCCCTAGGGCAGGAGCTCCTTGTGTTGTGAAGCTGTCAGGAGCCAAGCGARGGCAAGTGAAAAGGCAACACTTGGAGGGTCTGAGGTTAATAATTCTCAATGCATTTTACAAAAAACATGGATGTTTTTCTCCTCTCTTGGAGCTGTAGAAAGCGGCGCTGTGAGTACAAGCATCTGCCTCGACAAATGAGCAGAGGAAGAGAAGGGCGCAGGGACAGGGGCAGATAGGGGATGGCTGCCGTCCCGGCAGGACTGGTCCCATCCAACTGCAAACCCACCGGCTCGGCCTCAAGGAATTTTTGTCCCTTATTCACGAACTTTTAAAGGAGAGTAGAAGACAGAAAAGTAGCACATAAAAAGGTATCCACATTTTAGGCAAGACCTTTCCCTGTGAATCACTGTCTCACATGTTTGATCTTTTTCTTTCTGAATACCACATTTTCACCTATGCCTTAACACTGACATTTTGCATCGCATCTTCAGCTAATCACTTTCCAGTCTGCTTCCTTATCTGCTCTGCCAGCACCGCAGTGATGAAAAGGTCAGATCAGATCCTTCATCTGCTTTGTTTTCCAGGCCCTCCTCTTGCAAGGGGCTCAGATCTGATCCCCTGACATTGGTCCCCAGCACTTGGAGTCCAGGATGGACCGGCTCCAAGATGGTCAGCTCGCAAGGTCAGGTGCATTGGGCAGGATGGCTGGTATTGCCAGCACGATGGTGTCCAGGAAGAGAACTTTTCCAGAAAATGAAAAAAAAAAAAAAAAAAAAACTAAGCTAGCTCTCTATTAACCAAGAATATCTTTGCACTTGAATTTAGCAGATGATATAGCTAGAGTAGCTTGGGCACCAACTGCAAAGTATTTAGCCAAGGTCTCAAGCAGGCTTAGGCACTGAGAGCTACACTGCCACTAGATCCCTGGGTGTCATGCTACTTTCCTTGGTTTTATCAATGCAATAGGAGAATACACTATAGATTTATCTTTAGCCAAAAAAAAAAAAAAAAAAAAAAAAAAAAAAAACCCACGGATCATTGATTGCAAATTACACACCGGACAAACATTTCCAAAGCAGTGCTTTTGTATATTCACAGAATCACAGAATGGTTGAGGTTGGAAGGGACCTCTAGAGATCATCTAGTCCAACCCAGCTGCTCCAGCAGGGACACCCAGAGCACAGGGCACAGGGTGACAGCCAGGTGGGTTGGGAAGATCTCCAGAGCAGGAGACTCCACAGCCTCCCTGGGCAGCCTGTTCCAGGGCTCTGGCACCCTCACAGGAAAGAAGTTCCTCCTCACCTGGAGATGGAACTKCCTGTGTTTCAACTTACACCCATTGTCCCTTGTCCTGTCACTGGCCACCACTGAGAAGAGCTTGGCCCCTTTCTCCCTACATTCCCCCTTCATGTACTTACACATATTGATCAGATCCCCTCTCAGCCTTCTCTTCTCCAGGCTAAACAGGCCCAGCTCACTTAGTCTTTCCTCGTTGGAGAGATGTTCCAGTCCCTTAATGATTTTGGTTGCCCTCTGCTGGACCCTCCCTAGAAGCTCCACATCTTGTCCTGGGGAGCCCAGAACTGCTATTTGTGTTCTGAAAGAAAAAGAAACAGTAATATTTTCCAGAAAGATTTAATTTAGGAATGAAAATTGGAAATAGAATAGGATTAGTAAAGGATTAAGAAAGATTTTCTATAATAAGAAAAAAATATAGCAAAAAATAGGAAAGTGACTTTTCTATAACCTCTACAAATTAGCAATAGCACTGGCTTAGCCAACTTGTCTTGAAAATGAGCTCATTAAATCTAATTGGAAATACTATATAGCAAARAATGATATGATACAAAAACTATGAATTTTATGTTCAATTAAAAAAATACTCTGTGGTGTTCAGCACTTGATTCCAGTGGTGGACGTCTGCCAAGAAACATTTAACTAAAGTGTACATGTGGGTTAGATTAATACATTTTCAGACAGAATCAGCCCTGGCAACAGAGAAGTCATCTATTAGAGGAAATAACTCAAAGATCACAGCAAAATTGCCTGTTAAAAGAAATCATAAGCTCTGGGGGATATATCAATGTTTATTAACACTTATTATCTCTAATTTAAGTGGGTGGCTTAGTAGAAGAGATAAGGAATTTTTTTTAAGAGCTTGTACCTCGACCACAGTGAGTCAAGGAGAATGAACATGCAGCTTGCAAGGATGAAATTGGGCCTATATGTTTCCCTGACTGTCAAAAGCAAAGGGGAAAATACACAGGTGATGATGCAAGGGTGCGATCTAGGGTGTTTATTTATGCACGTCTTAGAGGCATCACAACATCTGGTCTCAGTGGAGTGAATCAAAGAAGGGAAATTGCACATGTAAGGTCCATATGCTTGATAAAAAAAAAAAAAAAGGAAATACTTCCCAAGTTAGAAGAGAATGCTGAACAAGGGGTTGATAGTTGGCCAATAAGAAAAGCCTTTTCATTGACTTCCAGACYTCTGTCCACTCAAGATGCATAGAATGGAGATGTCCCAAGGAWAGGGAACTAACTGGCCATGGCTCATTTTTTTTTCACAGAATCACAGAATCTTCAAGGTTGGAAGGGACCTCTAGAGATCATCTAGTCCAACCYCCTGCTCCAGCAGGGACACCCAGAGCACRGGGCACAGGGTRGCAGCCAGGYGGGTTTKGRAGAYCTCCAGAGWAGGAGACTCCACARCCTCCCTGGGCAGCCTGTKCCAGGRCTCTRKCAYCCTCACAGGAARGAAGTTCCTCCTCACATGGAGATGGAACCTCCTGTGTTTCAGCCTGCACCCACTACCCCTTGTCCTGTCACTGACCACCACTGAGAAAAGCTTGACCCCCTCCTCCCTACAATCTCCCTTCATGTATTTATATTTGTTAATCAGATCCCCTCTTAGCCTTCTCTTCTCCAAGCTGAGAACTTACGCAGTCTCTCCTCATACGAGAGATGCTCAAGTCCCTTAATCATCTCTGTTGCCCTCCGCTGGACTCTCTCTAGGAGCTCCACGTCCCTCTTATACTGGGGAGCCCAAAACTGCACCCAGTACTCCAGGTGCAGCCTCACCAAAGCTGAGAAGCTCACCAGAGCTTTTTTTTTTTCTTGGGAAATGAGTAGGTTTTCTTTTTAAAAAAAAGCACTAAATTGGGGTTCTGTTTCCCTAATTRTCTTTGAACATTGATCTCATGATTGTCCAGGGCAATGCATGATGAATATGCATCAGCAGTCCAGMGCAGAGCAGATAGGAACATAGCCTTTTCCTGGCTTCCAGCTCCCCAACCCTAGGCAGAGATGGGGCATTTCCAGGCTGAGAACCAAACCTAGATCAGCARCTTCCTGAGTGACTGCTTTAACCAGCAAATACAGCAAGGAAGCAAGGGCAGCATCACTTTTAAATTGGATAACTTGGCTGCCACAMCTTATACTGAAAAATAAAGTACTTGGGTGGTATGCATTTATATGTTGTTCACCTAACCATTYGAGTTGCATCTCTGTGGACTTTTGGTGTAGGGCAATGGATGGAGGAACAAAGTCTCTCAGACAGGGCATTTCTTTGCTGTCCAAGTGGTGACAGCAGTTTCCATTGCAAGGAGTCCATTGCAATGGTATCTTTAGCTGGGTTACATGAGGTATCTTGCTCAGTTCTTACTATTGTTTTGCTCAGTTTTTATAATCCAAGTGACCAGTGATCCTACATGACCACTGAAGCACAAGTACAATCCAATGCTGCAGATAATCTTAAATTACATGTAAAATGTCTCCTGTCTTAAGTGTGTACAGACAGCAGGAGCTGTCTGGGGAAGTCTCCAGGACTGTCCAAAATTCCCACCAGAAGAGCTTCTATAAGTGCTAAATTTTAATCTTTAAGGTGGCCAGGAGTCTAGTCACTCACTTGAAACAACAAGTCAGTTGTTTCAAGTCAATCTATTATCTATTGATGCAGAGGATTAAGAGGAATTCCTGGATTCCCCAGTAATTCATCATGTAAGGGCACCCAGCAATTCATAATTCAAGGGCACTGACACACAGCTACACTAGAGTTATAATTAAAATACCATATTTAATATGAAAGCTATCAAGCAAACACAAACCTTCTGTTTCATTAAATAGTGGTACTTCTGTCTGTCATCTGTACAGTATCTGAATGAGTCATTACCCTTATASATTAGTGATATATTGTTGGTATTAACCTCATTTTATAGCTAGGGAACTGAGGCACAGGTGTTCTTAGTCTCAGGTCTGTGTCTTCCACTAGTTCAGGCACCACATTCTTACCTCTGATGGCTGTTTTTCCAGTAAGGTCATTTTTACAGGACAGAAAAGAAATAGAAAAGCAAACAAAGCAACAAAACCTCCAAGGTTGTTATAGTTGTGTCATTGCATCTCCTTTCTTCCTAAGTAATTCCTTTCCATTTATAAACCTGGCTTGTGGCATAAAATCTGGTTTATGGTGGCRGACTGAGCAGCCGACTTCAGCAGAATGACAAGAGGTGACCGACCTTCTGCGTGAAAAATTCAGCCTTGCTCTTGTGTACAAAACGTAGCGTCTTTCGTCCAGGCACTGTCACTGTCTGGCACTGATTCTCGCTGTTCGTGCTGGGCCTCGCTGTTCTTTGCCACCTGCAGTGGATTGGGATGCCTGACCAGCCCACCCAGAGCAAGCTGATAGATAATGTGCAATACAGCTTTATTTTTTCCCCAGTACATGTTTACTCTGCATCACAGAGAATCCATTTGTCAAATACTAATTGAATTCTCCAACATTTGGTGTATTTGCATAACTATTATGAAATGGAGCATTATCTCCCTTGGTATTATTCCCATTTCCCTTGGATCTTGTCCCTTTGATCCATTAATCATGTTTCCTGTGTCCTCCCACAGCAGCTTAATTGCTCACATCTTGCAGAACCCCACTCACAAAGAAAAAAAATTAGCTCTATGTAAATCTAAGGTTATTACCTTGCCTYCATAAATGTAAAACAACTAAATTATCCTCTAAAAAGGACAGTGATAAAAATCCAGATGAGCACTGATCATCCAAGGAAGAAGAATGAGGCAGTTTTATAGGGCCAGTGAAGGAAAAAAAATATATTTTTCCTTTACCAAGGACATATCATGTGCAAATTGATTGAAAARGGAGAAATTACAGAAAAGCTAGGGCCTAATAGAAGTTATGGCATTACAGAGGCTTGCTTGGGGYGAGAAACARTTACYAGTTCCAGGATGGTTGGTATGTACGAATCTACTTCTCCACAATTCCCTTGAAAACACAATCTGCCCTCCCAACACACACTAATAAGAATTAACGAAGAGTTTAGTATTTGCTATCCCTATTAAAAGACGAGTCCAGCTGATTCCAGTCCCTCTAACATCTGAGGATTGGCTGGAAAGTGAGGGGATTCATCTCCTACTAAATCTGACCCCCTTCRCACCGCAACAGTATTAATGGGGCAGGTCACTAGTAGTGGGACAGGTGATACTTATGCCCACCTCTTTTTCCATTACTGCGTTCCCTCCTCTTTACCATCCTCAGTATTACCTTGATCTCTTAATATCTGACATTAAGAATGGTATTCAATAGATAGCTCTATTTTTAGGACCTATGTGTGGTCATACTATTGGGTGCATCAAGTTCCTCTACAGTGTGTGGGCATTACTGGAACCTTCAGATAAATCTAGAGGTACCAGAGCACTGATAAGGAACTACATAAACTCTATGTGTCAAGGTGCAGCTATTGAAGACCAGCGTATGGAAAATGTTGAGAAAAGGAGTATCTGTTGGATCCCACCTCCGAGAGCTGCACAGATATGTTCCTGCAGGAATGTTTCTTTGGCATCACAGCTCTAAAAATAGGAACCCACATCTTCAGAAAAGCTGTGCAAAGCCCTTTTCCCCATTCAAGCTGCAGGAGTAGGTGGTAGGAACAGAATCCACTTCACGGCAGGTTGGTGTCTATAGCTTTTGCAGAGGAAGAGGGAAAGATGCACTGGTTTTCCTCATAATGCTGAAAGTCAACTCCCATGGATCCATCCTATCCAGGWGGCATAGATGGTTCAAGGAAAGGAGGCCAATGAAGACAACCTGCCTCCTCCCGTGGAGTGGTGCCAACCTGCCCAAAGACTTCAGAAGTAACTTGCATCTGGAGACAGCAAGGGAGCAGTGACTCTAATCTAGCTGTTCAACAAAAGTGGAGGAGGAATGATCTCCCTTTCTCTCTTCAGGCATCATTGCTTCTTCTTTCATCAACTGTGTTTTGAAAGAAAATAACAGTATATTAAGTATGTTACAGGTTAGCATCCCGGGCAGTTGTGTGTKGGCTGCATTTTGAGCACACTGAGTTTTGAACTGAATTGGAAAAAGAAAAAAAAATGCAAGCCCTGAACCTTGTTGAAGTCTAGATTCTGAGCTGTCAGCCCTGTCAACACGAGAACAGTCTGARAGTTCACAGGACTAGAAGATTGAGGATGTTCAAGAATAAATATGTGTATCTCTAGACTTCAGCAGCTTAGCAAAGCCCTCCAGATTTGGGATTCTGGGTCTCAGTTCTRTTTATTGGGTCAGGTCCTAAGAGACAAGGCCAGGACTGTGCACGTGAGCACACACTTCCACAGCCATCGTCTCATGGGACCCTGAAGCTCCCACTAGGCTGGAGACTAAGTCATTAATCAGCTTCTCTCACACATTTTCTTCTGTAAGACTCGACTGCAGATTTCTCTCTTTTCTGGCACAAAAAAAAAAAAAAAAAAAAGTTGAACATATTTATTCAACTTTGTTCATCCCTTCCTAGTGTCTATATTTTACAAAATGATGACAGAAAAAAATCTTCATGTTTATAAAGGGAATGGTTTCTAATTGGTGCAAATGAATTCTCTCTCCCTGTAAACCTTTCTTATCACCTGTTCCTTAGGTAAGATTTTCCTTGAAAAATACTTCCTCCATAAAATTGTTTAGTGACTCTACACAATCAGTTTCTTCCTACTAATGAAAGAATAAGAACTAATTTGTGATAGAACCACAGGCTGTTGTCACTGCTCCATCTGATCACATAGTCTGTTTAGTCTAGACTGCGAAGACTTGCATCAAGCCAGAATACACRTTTTTACACCATAAACATTGTTCTGGTATTTCATAAACCATATTAAGATATTACAGCAGAGGACAGTCATGCATATGTTGGTAGGAAGAAACTTGCATCCCATTTCTTACCCAGTTTATCTTCCAAAGCAGAAGTTGTCAGAGACAGCAGAAGTCTGCAGTAAGGAGGGGAAGTATCTAAGGTACATTTTCAGTTGTTTTAAGCATAAATGATTATTGAGTCATTAAACAGGATTCTGGGTGAACTATCTTCATCAGCTGTTAAATTGGTGGGATATAAGCACTTACTGACTTTTTATGTTTTAATTTGGAGCCTTCAGCCTCTTATGTTGCATTTTTTGGACTTAAAGCTTGAAGCTATTGTTCCTAAATTAATTTTATTGCTTCCAACACAGCCTTTGGGCATACATCTGAGGGAAAAAAGGCAGCTTGTGAAACCTCCAAACATGTAAGTTTATGATGGACACTGCCAAGAAACTGTTTGTGCCAGAGAAAAGATCCTCTAGTGCCTGTTTCTGACTCCTGATGCTACATTTCCTGCAGCCAAATTAATAAACATAAGCAATCAACAGGAAGAGACATACAACACAACACAACTCAGAAACCAATTGAGGTTGGGGGAAAATGTTCATTTTAAAATTAGACAAAAAAGAGCTTTATCACAGGCACTGCAGTCTGAAAATACGCCTTTTAATGTCCTAAACACAGGACTAAACTGAAAAAGAGTATTCTGCATCACACAAACATGGTCCTTTTCCTACCAAGTAAAATTTTAAAGCATYCAAGAGTTCTTGCTAACATATAGTACAACCAGTCATTTAAAGAAAATACTGGAAAACACTGCAGTGTTCTATTTTCTGCTTATAGTTGCAGTCAAGCAAGTACTGTTCAGTTTATTTTGTGAAATTGAGTAAAAGTTGGTGTTATAAGAAGAAACAAAAGAGAATTAGCCAAGCAATGTATGGAACAATAATTAAGGAAAACTGGCAAAGARCAGCTTGTAGGCTCACTGGATTGAGCATAATTGGCCTATTTTTGCACATAATTACTAAGCGTATTATAACAACTGAAGAACAGTCTGGGTATGGTTTCAATATCTGTTACAACATTGAAGGCAGATTACAAGCATTTTAGAAAAAAAAAGAAAAAAGAAAAAAAGAAATCATTGGGAGATTATCCAGACTGGTCCTGAGAAGATATAATAGTGAAAATACATGTGGCTCTTTTTTGCCTGTAGGAATTCAATACAGTTCAGTTCTGATGTTTTCAGCTTTCAGAGAGCCTACTTTAAATTTGCTGTATCCAGCACTAAGGATCATGTATGAATCCATAGGATATCATTCGTTTTCCAGACACCTTAACTATTTAAGCCAGGTTAAGGATTCTAGGTAAAGTCTTTGCTGGGTTAAGGGTACTAGGCAACTAGTCACTAGGTACTACTCACTTCCCATGACTGATGTTGAACCTCTTTTTAACAGTGCTCCTTGACCAATGTCATAAGAAAGCACACAATTTTCTGTGAGAAAAAAACTGTACTCAATTCAGTGCTGGATTCACAACTGTTCCTCTATCTTGCCATGAGACTGATTTCAGGAGACATGTTTTGTTTAATTTCCTCTAACTTTCCTTTAAATTGTTACTGAGTTCTTCACACTTCTTGTCTTTTGTTCTGGAGCACCTGGTTTTGTCACCCAGAGAAGCATAAAGAAGTTTCTTTGTCTGTAAGTCACAGTTTTGACCCGTCAGATGGTGTCTTCCACTTTTTCCGAGCACTTTCAGCAGCCTGGACACCCTCCCCTMACTCTACCTATCCTAACTCTACCTCCCCTAACCCTCCCTATCCTAAGCCTACCTGTCCTAAGCCTACCTACCTGAATCCTATCTGCCCTAACCTAACCCTATCCTAAGCCTAGGATAGGCTCTACACTACCCGCTACCTCCACCCTTCCSTCCACTCTGTCTGCCCCCTGTCTTCCACCCTTTACTCTACCTACCGTCTTCTCTACCCGTCATATGAAATATTACATTATTATCCTTCTTCCGAAATATTCAAGACACGCCTGTATGTGACCCTGTCCTGCTTGAGCAGGGGAGTTGGCCTAGATGATCTCTAGAGGTCCCTTCCAATCTCAACCATTCGGTGATTCTGARGTCTTATTTTTGAGCATAATTTTAYACAGCACAGCTCTAAATATTGCTAATATGAACTTGAAACTGTAGATTTGCAACCTTCTACTGCACAGTGTTGAGCACAATAAGGAAGGCTGCCCTTCCACCCAGGTCAAGAAAACGTATCTCCAAATCCATCTCAGGCATAAACTGTTAGAGCTTGTGCATGTACATGCTGACCACAGCAGATTACTCAGACTCCAAGATAAAAACTAGCATTTTTTCCATGTTTGGAAACATCATGTTTGCAACATCTGCATGTTAAAAAAAGCCTCCATTTAATGCAAACTGTTCAACAAAAATATTTTGTGTAAATAGAGGATTAGAAACCTTGGTAAAACCACATTSTGTTAATTTCTGCTGGTCAGGATAATTAGAATCCAGTGTAAGATGCTAAACAGGAGATTAAACAGCATGGGAAACAAAGAATCACAGATCAAAATGAACCAAAGAAGAACAGTTACAGCCATGCCTTAATGTGCCAAATGAAAGAGGAGGATATTGAATGCAGAGAAAGGCCAACTCAAACTGACAGATTCTGGTTCTAGTCAGATGCTTAATAAAAAGCAAGAGGAGACAAGAAACAGAAAACTACATTGCTGTCTAATGAGGTATTAAAAGGCTTTTTTTTTTTTTTAAGGTCTGAATATGAAAAGCTCTTTAAAGCTCTTCCGTCAGATTTTATCAACAAAAATACTTAATTCTTGCAGGATGCCAAGTCCAGCACAAGGTGCAGGTGGTTATATTAATTCCATTCCTGCATCTTGAAAAACTCTACTAAGCACTGCTTCCTCAGTAAACTTCAGAAGCATCTAAAGTTCAGAACAGCATCTAGTGCAAGGTCAACTTGCATTTAATRATAAATAATATAAATATAACTATAATAATAAATATTATTAAAATTACTTTTTGGTAAATCCTCATTTTTTTTATGTATGTAAATTAAAGTTGTAGCAGAATTCTGCAGAGCATTTTGACTCAAAAGCACCCTCGAAACAAAATTCTCAGTTGGCAAACGTAGGATTCATTATAACCCTTTTTCCAATCATCTAATTTTAGAGCATCTCTTTGACCTCTTTCACATTTTCTAAGTGGAGGGCTTTAAAATCCCTGATCTCAATTACTCTCTGAACAGATTGCTCTCATTTTCTTTCTTTTTTTTTTTTTTACCTGCTGACACGCAGCAAAAAAAAAAGCTGTTTAGAACAGATGTTATTGCAGAGTGCATT